>NC_086452.1:242985694-243305694 GCF_028390025.1 Pseudophryne corroboree
CAATGTCCACATTTAAACATGCCCTTACATTTAGGAAGACTCATAGTTGTGGCCACCTTGTCTTTAATCATGCTTGGTGCCAAAATTTCCTTTATATTCCGGGACTTTCTGAATAGAACTTGTGGACGTTCCGGTAGGATTTCCCTCAGCACAGGGTCCAATTTTAGAACGTGCCAATGTTTTGAGAAGGATTTCCTGATTCTTGCCTCTTCGCAGCTGTATTGAGTGATGAAAGGTACTGAATAGCTCTTACTTGCTTCTTTCTTCTTCGGATGAATAAGGGTTTCTCTGTCCAGTTCTTTGCCACGATCAACCGCCTCTTTAATGATCCTCTCCGGATAACCTCTTTCTCTGAACCTGTCTGCATAGATTTGAGACTGTTCCGTAAAGGTTTCATGCGTGGTACAGTTCCTCCGTAACCTGTACATTGTTGAGAATAACTTATGATAACTGTCACTAACAGCTAAGTTATCATATATACCCTCATGACTCTGAAACATACATTTGGAAATAATGTTTAGGCGTTGATACGCCACGTAGCTTGGAGATGATATTTCATGTTATTTCATGCTGAGCCACCGTGATTTGTTGTTCATCATTTTTAATGCCCATGTTGGGGTGATATTAAAAAGGATATATTTTTCAAAGTTGGATTGAGTGCCCTTCTCTACAGAATTTTTATATATATGTGTGTGTGTGTGTGTGTGTGTGTGTGTGTGTGTGTGTGTGTGTGTGTATAGGGATGCAGTCATGTAACTGGTGCTCTGGATCCTGGCGGTCACCATGCCGAAGCCAGAATCCTGAGCGGTCACAATGCCACCAGACAGAATGCCAACACAAAAGGTTTATTCCCACTCGTGGGTGTCCATTACACCAAAAAAAGTGGGAATAGAACCAGTGGGCTCGGTCGCTCGCTATGCTTGCCACAGATTCTGTTCCCATTTTATGGTTTTCATGGACATCCATGAGTGGGAATAGACCCTGTGTGTCAGCATTCTTTCAGGCTCCACTGTTGCGCTTGCCCCCCCTCCCCCCTGGCGGCATTCTACTGCCAGGATCCCGCAGTCGGTATCCAAAATGTGTGTGTGTGTGTATATATATATATATATATATATATATGTGTTTGTGAGTGTATATATATATATATATATATATTTATTTGTATTATGATTTTAATTTTATACCTTTGGGGCTTAAGTATCATGGGCCCCCCAAAGCCTTAATACAGCTCTGGCCACAGTCACACAGAATATAGGCATGCTGCATATCATTTTAATCGGCAGATGCTGCTTGTGCATTCTGGCCACATGGTAATGCAAAGAAGACGCATTTTAGTCAAAAGAGGGCCCAACGTCAGCATAGCTGCCAGATGACTCACGCCAGGCATCTCCTGCTGCATGGCGTATTGAGGCAAAATGTATGAGGACACATCTGCATCCAAGCAGAGGCAAAGGTCACAGTGTTAGCGGCCATGTGAATGCTGTGTGCAGGTGGGTAGGTTGTGCAGTAGTGTCTGTCGTGTATAGATGCATTAATAATGTGCAACATATGTGTAACGGGCACTGTGTGTGTCATTATGTGTATAAGTGTATTATCAATGTGCGGCATATGTGTAAGGGGCATTATGTTTATAAGGGCAATAATAAAGGTAAGCATAATGTGTAAGGCGCATTATGTTTATAAGGACATTAATAATGTGTGTCATGTGTGGGGCATTACTAATGTATGGCATTATGTGTATAAGGTGCTCTACTGTGTGGCATAACGTATAGAAAGGGCACTACTGTGTGGTCTAATGTGAATAAAGAGCAATATGGTGTGGTGTAATGTGAATAAGAAGCAATTCAGTGTGATATAATGTGAATAAGTGGCACTACTGTGAGGAGTAACGTATATAAGTAAAGTGGTACTACTGTGTGATGTAACGTGAATAAGGGACACAATTGCATGATATAATGTGAATAAAGTTGCACTACTGTGTGGTGTAATTTCAACTGGGGGTACTATTGTGTGGCTATGCCCCTTCCCAGCAAGAACACACCCCTTTTTGAGCTACGTGCCGAATGTACACACTCTTTCTATTTAAAATTTAGGGAGTAGGAGCACCAAAATAGGACTGCTATGGGTGAGGGGTGATGATGCTGGTAAAGTGGTGCAGGGTCATAGGCGGAACTAGCGCGGTGCTAGGGGACACCAGCCAAAATCTTGCCTAGGGCATCATATTGGCTAGGGCTGGCTCTGGCTGTACTCACAGTTATGCATATAAAGAGACTCTTAGCATGGAGCGGAGCATGCAGACCATCAGCTGATGACTGTATGTTGATATCTGTGTAAGATTCTAGCGGTGATTGGAGTGAGAACATCAGTATAGTGCAGGGTCTCACTGAGCTAAGTGGTACAGTTCGTTGTCCTACAGTTAAAACATGGCACTGTACATGTGCAGAAGGCCAAACTGTGGCTTTCATGGTAATGGACTTGATGCCTTCCTGAAGAAGCATCATAGAGACTGTGCAGGAGTGCTCTCCCGACTTCAACAATAGTATGTAAATGTCACGCCTGAGGCTTGACTCTGACCAGTGGAGATCTCAGGTGTAGGAGCCGACTGGAATGTGAATCTGGGAGCTTTGATAAAGTTCTTATACATTAACCAGGACATGGTAAACTTGAGCGTAGGCCCAAAGGCATGACCAGAATGGAGGAGAATATAAAATAAAACAAGTCTTTTATTCAGCACGCAAGATGGTACATATAGCGGCAGATGGTATTAGACTCAATGATTGGTATCACAGATAATGCAGTAACATTGGCACATGAACAACAGAAATGCTTTAGCAGATGTAACATCGATGGCAAGATGTAATATGAGATGCAGTGTGAACCACTGATGAAGTCCCAAAATAATAAGCACACAATAGAAGACGCAGCTGCAGTGTAAACCTCTGACGAAGTCCCAATATAAAGGAATACACAATGTTACTGACCACTGGAGAAAGGATACCAATGGTACTGGATATTGATGGCAGAGCACCAATGTAGCTAGAGATCGATGGCAGAGCACCAATGTAGCTGGAGATCGATGGCAGAGCACCGATGTAGCTGGAGATTGATGGTAAAGCACCGATAGAGCAGTAGAGCGATGGCGGAGCACCGATGGAGCAGGAGAGCGATGGCAGAGCACCGATGGAGCAGGAGAGCGATGGCGGAGCACCGATGTAGCAGGAGCGCGATTGCACAGCACCAATGGAGCAGGAGAGTGATAGCGGAGCACCGATGGAGCAAGAGATCGATGGCGGAGATCCAATGGAGCAAGAGATCGATGGCAGAACACAAATGAGCCAGGCAGAGCTGCAAGCAGGATGGAACTTAGGTCTCAGGGCGGAATGGAATCTCCTGGAGAAAGGTAACCTGGAAGCAGCAGAGCGCAAACATCCATATGACAATCATAGCACTGGTGATCAAACAGTACTTACCCATCATTCTTATAGGAGCCAGTGTGCAGGGATTGGCTGAAATGATCAGGTAGTGCAGGGAAGCTCAGACATTCACATAATTGGCTATGCTGCAGTCAGGTGATAAGGACTTGTCATAGCAGTACTCCAGGCTTAGGCTCTGATGTGGATTGAGGCCTAGTATGCCCAAACACTAGGAAGACAGTCAGGATCGTGACAGTAAATAGTGTCCGCAAATATATGCTGTTTCTTTCTTGTACTATATATTTTTTTTATCACTAAACGTGTTTTGTCTCTTATATCACACTGGGGTTATTTTTATTGTTTTTATACAGAAAATATATAGGGATTTGCAGGCATGACTGAAACTGTATCAACTTTGTGCCTGAACCTTACACACAAACCTTTAGTGGAAATTCTACTGATTCAGTCAGATGCATTTTGCATCCCCAACACATGCATTAAGATTCTGTTGTTGTGTCACATGGTTTTTTTTCAGTCTTATGTATCTCAGGATAAACCTTACTTAAAGTAAATACATATTTCTATATCAGGCATTCATCAAGGGGACAATACAGAGTTGCATGCAAGTCCATTTTGTACAGTAGGAAGAGTTTGTGTTTTTTGGCACTGAGCATGCTTAAAAGCCAAGTGTACTGTATGTATCTATGGGTGAATGCAAGTTAATGACATACAGTATCGTAATGTTGGCTGAATGGGTGTAACTCGGTAGGTTAGCATGCAGGTAAGTTTAGTGAGGGCATATCAAAGGTGTGTAGATGGAAATGCAGCCTATGCTGAGATATGTGTATACAGAGATCCATCTAATTTGGCAGAATGTATAGGGCTAGTGCAAGTGTGCACTGGTAATGATGATAACTATGAAACCAAAGCATAGATAGGGAAGATGTGTACAGCTCTGGAAATATGGAAGAATACTCACATTTAATGCCATACAAACAATGCAAATTTAATTGCAGCAAACTTGCAAGCAATTCTAAATTGGTCCCTTTGTGTATAAATTTGTATCTTCTACTTAAATATAGCATAAATATGGAAAAAGGGAATAGTGTTTGACAGAATTCTAAATAACTGTAAAGGTCTCATTTTCCATATAAAATTATGCAATAGAAACACTCCACACCCATTGCTTATCACATTATAAATTATAAATCAAAATGGATTGTTTATTCCTCTAGTAGAATAAATGGAAACGACACATATGAAATCCAAAGAGACATATCGTATGCAGCTAGACATAATATAAAGACTGAAGTACTATAACTGGAAGCAGGGCTAGACGTGACATATGGCACTTCTGGAATATGCCAGATGAGCTGATTGTCTGATGAGCTAGGACAGACAGTTGTTAGGGGCTGAGCCTAAAAGAAGGAGGTACTTGTGGCTGGGAGCAGGTGAGGTTGTCTGTTGATTTGCAACTGACTTCCTCCTCTGTTCCTCTTCACCATTACCTCCCTCTCTGCTCTCACCCACCTCCTCCTCTGCTTCCATCCTCATTCTCTTTCCCCTTTTCTTCTGCTGGTAGGCAGATGGCCGCAAGGTGCCCTCTGGAGAACTCTTGAAGTGTTTCATTTTTTTATGTAACATTTTATTTATTCTCCTTATAGGAAAAAAAATAGACCCAGAGACTGGGTTTGGGGGAAGTAGGTCTGCCCGTACACTCTCTGGCACAACCTTATTTCCTATTACTGTACAAGCTTGACACATTGGTGAGTCTTATGTTATCAACTGAACTTTTCTACATGAAAGATTGGTAAAAGCTGATTCTTACATTATGTTCTGGTATGTTCATTTCTCCATTTCTGACAGCACTGAGTTTTAAATAACTGTACTGCATGTATTTAGTGGATTAAAGAAAGAGAGTGCAGGTAAATAATACATAATATATCATATAAGTGATATATGTACTGTATGCACTCCATCCGCTGATTTACTGACTATGCCCTCTTGTAATTGTTCCTACTACCAGTGCAATGCTGTACTATTTGCTCCTACTAGTCTGTAAGTTGTACCTGGTATTTCTTTGACCCGCCAATCATTGAGTACTTCATTGGTCTTCTCCTCCACCAATCTGTCTAGGAAAAACTTGAGGTGCATGAGAGTTCTGGACTTGCATATAAAGGGGAATGATGGTGCTCTGCGGCATATTAAGAGGCATAAAGTGGATATACAGTATATACAGTTGGCAGTATGCTTTTAACCATGAAACTGTGAAAACGAAAAGGTGGTAACCCTAACTAAGCAAGATGCCATAGCCAAGGTGGTCATGTGTGCTTTAAATGCTAATTTTTATTCCCAGTCTGTACCTGGCTGGAAATGTCAAAGTGAAAAAAAAAAAGTTAACCAGAAGATGTTAAATAGTTCTGCTGGTTCATTATTATTTTTAACATCATCGTCATCAATTATTTTACACCTGGACTAATACATATGCCTAATTCAAACCTTATCTGGGGATGTAGCAAAGTTTCATTAGGTTCACATATACATAGGCATGTGTATATGCTTTTACTGTATTCAAAGGATGATTACATTTCCACAGGCATAATTGGTCACAAGACACGATAAAATCATAATATGAATGCATTATATATTATGTATGCAAAGTATGCAAATATTAACATTTATGCAGCATAAATAGATTTACTTCATACTGTAAATGAGGCCCCAATGCGCAATGCAATGTGCTATGCAAAATGCCTTGATTTTTCAATGGGTGGTCAAGGTGATTTGTCTTGTTTACTCTTAAGAGCATACACCTTCCCCGTTTATTGCATTTTCACACTTGGGGGCAGTGCCGGATTAAACCCTGTGGAGGCTTCTAGGCAGTCGAAAGCTCAGAGCCCACCTTACAAATTATGTCTTAATACCTTTTTCATTTAACCAACCAACACACTATGATCTGGAAACTTTAATGTGATCTGATGTCTATGTGCTTTAAATTGTTAATGGGTACATTACATTAATCCATAGAGTGTTTAATGTAAAGTTTTTAATTCTTCAAGTTAATTAATTTTTTTCTATCTATTGGAAACAATTTAAGAAAGCTTGATTGAAATTTTTTTTCAAGATCAATATTATTTTGATCCATTGTCGTGGAGCCATTAAAAGTTGTGGGGCCCATAGGCCGATGCCTACCTGCCTATTTGGTAATCCGGGTTTCATAACATATTTAAGTGTCAAAACCCTCAAATTGTTCTTTTTTTAATGGCCAATGTTTTATAAAACACACAACATATTAATGCAGAAGTGTAATAAGAGATGAACTATAAACATTCAGAACTGGAAACCCTACTAAAGGTCATAATATAAGAGCTTTAAACAACATAAGAGCTTAGAACATGACATTAAAAAGCAGTGCTACCTCGACCACAAAACGAGAGATATTTAGTACATTAATGTAAATAACTATAATCATTTTCACAAAGAGAATACTTGCTGCTACCTGTGTACACAGCTTTTTATCACACATACAGTAGCTACTAGATAGGTAAAAGAATCTCAATGTAAAGATTCTATTCATTGGCATACAGTAATCGAAGTGGGAATTTTGAAGTGGGGGATATGGAAAATGTGAAGGATTTAGTGTTCACTCCAGTGTGTAATGTTGCGTGCACCGAAGACACACACTGGAAAAGTGGACGTGGCTACTCAAAAATATTTTCGTTCTTAATGTTTAAATAATTATATTAGCGCTATAAAAGTATACGTAACAGTGGCATACATCAATGCCATCAAACTGCCCCAACCCATATGGTTGCTTTCATAGCTTTTACCATTATCAGAATGAACATGAACCAGTCCTGTCCTTTGGTGCAAGAAAGCGGTCTGAAATTAGACAGAACTCTGTGCAGCACAACTCTGCATACAGTGGGTTGGGTTTTATTTGCCTGCAGTTGGGATATCGGTGGTCAGAATCCAGACCGCAGCATCCCAAAGATCATAATCCTGACAGGAGAAAGAAAGTCTACTTACCTTCCTACCCCTGCCCCCTCACACTAACCTTCCTCCCCGCACCCTAAGCCTAACACTCCCTCCCCCACAGCCTAACCCCAACCCTCGGCAGTGGTGCTTAATTCTTACCCCCCTCCCCGCAGCATATACTTAACCCTCCCTTCCCTCACAGCCTAACCCTCCCAGGGGGTTGTCTAACCCGACCCCCCCCCCCTCATCACTGCTTAAACCTAACCCCCTTAGGGCCTGAAGCCTGACCCTTTCCCCCTTCCACCTCACAGCCAAAACCTACTCCTCCGGCACAACTTACCTACCCTTAGTTCCGCTGGCTTGTCATTTAGCTTCCTGACTGTTGGGATTCCAGCGCTGTGATGATGAACCTATTCGGTATGCTGGTGTCCGCATTCCAAATAGTGTCAGGATTCTGGAGTCGGTTTTCTGACAGCCGGTATCCCGACAGACGGAATCCTTACCGGATCCCGCATACAGCACAGTAGGCCGCAGTTCCATCAATATGTGTTCTCACTACATTTAATCTAATTGCAAATACCACATTGCCACACTGCTGCTACTATTTAAGAGCAAGTATATATGCATTTGATTCTGAATCCCCCATAGATGCATGCATTCATGTGAAGTGCTAAAAAACTCATGACTGACATCTGTGCAACTCCTGCAGCCCCATAGTGAGTTTTTTCTCTCATATGGAATGACTCGGTGTTGCTATTAGAATTATACTGTATATACAAATATACTCTGAATCTCCATAAACACATATTTGATGGTAGAATGAGACATTGAATTATTTTGGACAAATGACAAAGATACATTGTTATAAAATAGGATACAATATTAGTTAAAAACATATATAGTTTACAACATATTTGCCAATAACTTATACTACATCATATTAAATTAGATTATCACAGTGAGACTTGGGAAACTCTTATTTTACTATTTTCATTTTTTTCACTCAAAGAAATTTGTTTAAAATGTTTCACTGGGATTACCTTACAGTATACTAATAATATGGTCTATACTGTATGTCACGTCACTTAAACTTTTGTCCTGCCCCACCCAACTATTCTAACCAGTAATCCTGTCCTCTTCTATGAGATGACTGTTCCATCTCAGATGCAGATAGAGGGAGCCACAGTGTGGGGGGACTTTTTGTTTTCCATTCTTTACCTGCCTGGTTTCCTTTGCTCCTCCATCTTCACTAACCGCAATATTTTAAAATCCCCAAACCTTATAGTTGTTACCCATTCCCTTCCCTTCACTACTTCCTCTATGTATATAATACCCTACTTCGTTACATGTCTATGTCATTACACAGGCATATCGCCTTTGCCCGCAGCCTCTGCAGCTACTAAAGAGGTTAGCAGTATACCACATGAACAGCGTCAGGTGGTAAGGCCAATGAAAGCTGGCTACATTTGGTTGGGGCAGAATTGAGATAACTGACCTGGAGAGCAGAGCTATGCTGTGGGGAAGCAAATTGCGGATGGCCATTGCAGAGAGCTGAGAGGAGGGTGTGAAAAGTCTATTCCAGCATACTGTATATAAACCCGTACTAGTCCCAGTGGAGTTGGACCTGTGGAAGTGACTACCTGTGGCTACCTGTCATCAGTGTGGGAAACAGCTGAACTCCTACCCTGTGAAGGAGCCAGAGCAACAAATTAAGTCTGACCTGAGGAGAGTAAGGGAGCATAGGTTGCCACTGAGTGCCGTGCTGGTGCTGGAAACCTTTGGGACCTGCCCTGTCATAGGAGGAGGAAGCACACCTTCCTGGTGCCTTCTCACTTCCCCAGTACTGGGAAGCACCTCCTTGCCCCCAATGCCAATATCTACTACTGAGGGAGTTCCTGGCCCAGTATAAACACACCTCACATTCTGCCTCCCAGCTGATGTCATCAGACCAGCCTGCTGAGAAGGTGCTGCACCAGATAAACTGCAGGAGCTGTCCAGCAGCCTGATTGCTGAGGATTTCTTGTCTGAAAGTGATGTGAGTATGCAAAATTCAGGATGTACACCAATTAGGCAACACACAACAGCACTAATGGTGCAGATCTCAGGCATTTTAATCAGAGACCCTATTAATAGAATTCTGGTAGTGACTTCTTTTTAAAATGCTAAGGGATTGGAGGATAGAAGCCTGTGATGGTGTAATAGGAACTGCGGAACATGGTGGGCGGAGTGAAAGGATGAAGGTGGAGGAATACGTATACATTGGGTCATCAATGACAGCTTACTATAAGACTATAAGTATGAGCTGCATATGATGATGAGAGGAGAGAAAACTGTATATATATATATATATATATATATATATTTATTTTATTTTTTTCCCCAATTCGATATGTGATCCAAAAATTATAATGGGTACATGAACAGAGTTATTGCTATAACCTATTGCTGCTCCAATAATCCAATGTGTTATCACATGAATGAAGGGACTGCTCGATATTACTATATAAAGGAACTCTTTTGGAGGTAAACCACTACCCCTGATGGAGTCTCTTATTGGACAAAATGCATTGGGCGCTGTGACGTCATCCACCGGGACCAGAGCAGGCGATTAAACTAGCTGGAATATCAAACGGAGCCTCTAAGTTACAGCTGTCTATTCATACTGTTGTTTTTAAACCTAGATGTACATGAGCATATATTTTGAAGTAAAGGCTGTGCTTTTAAACTATTCACAAGTGTGCTCTCCATTTGTTCTCCAGTTTCTTGTTATACTCCAGTGGCGTGGAGTGGATGGGAGCGACATTTGGATGTACTGAAAAACTATGGAGTCCTAAGTTCTGTTTGCGCAAAGACTAAATATTGTGGGTAATTCAGACCTGATCGTAGCAGCAAATTTGTTAGCAGTTGGGCAAAACCATGTGCACTGCAGGTGTGGCAGATATAACAGTTGTAGACAGAGTTAGATTTGGGTGAGTTATTTTGTTTCTGTGCAAGGTAAATACTGGCTGCTTTATTTTTACACAGCAATTTGTATTTCAGCTTGAACACACCACACCCAAATCTAACTCTCTCTACACATGTTATATCTCCCCCCCACCTGCAGTGCACATGGTTTTGCCCAACTGCTAACAAATGTGCTGCTTTGATTAGGTCTGAATTACCCCCTTTATATGATTTGTGTATGTGTGCGTGTGCATGTGAGTGTGTGTTATTCTTTCTAGCAGTATCTCACAATATTTTTATTTTGTGATGTCTAACAATATTGTGCATTTTTATTTGTAAATTGTCTTTATTGGTTTTTACTAAAGAGAACAATAAAATAAAATAACAGCAGATCCAAGTACAGCACTTGTGGTACAACTGCTGAGCTAGTCAAAATAGTAAACACAGAACAGTAAAAGTATACAACGTGAATCAGAGCAAGATACAAGTCATACAAGATAAATCACAAGAAAAATAAGTTTGCAATTAAAGTGGACTTGGAATATGAAGCGTAAGCTAGCAAAGATACATAAGGAGAATGTGAGGAAAGGGGTGACACATGAGGAAGGATTGGAAAGGGAGAGGGTAAGGAGTAAATTTGAAGTGCTCCTAGTCCCAAGCATTATCTGATAGCAATCATTTGTTAAAGAAAGCTATATCCAGCACATCCTGTGATGGATTGTAAATACCTTAAGTGTAGCACAGAGGAGTGAGAGTACTTCATGACGCCACTGCTAGTAGCCTAAATAGATACCATTCAATTTTGTCAAAGACTTTAAAGATCTGTGACTGATTGTCCTGGTCTAGAAATTCAATATACATTCCCCATTTCTTGTAAAACTTAACACCATTTTCTATGTCATGTTGGGCTGTTTTCCTATCAGATATAGTAAGTAATTGTAACATTTTGTTCTGAACCTCCACCAGAGAAAGAGAGGATTTAGATATTCACTATTGCAGTATAACTTTTTTAGCACCATAACCAACACAATGAGGATAGGGGTCATCTGAGTTTTAGCATGGCCCAAGCCCCATTGCGAGAAGTTAGAGAATATGCATGCTAAGGGATCAGGGGTGATTCTAATATGCAAGAATTAATTAATGTAGTTAATTACTTTGTTCCAGAAACTTTTGCCATAACCACAATCCCACATATTATGACAGAAAGAAGCTGAGGAACCATGACATTTGTAATATTCCCCTGACATGTCAGGGTGGAACCGGGAATATTGACCTGGGGATATGTATGTCCATTGTAAAGTTAGAAAATGGATCTCCTGTAAATATGAGGATGCCAAAATTTGCATTGTGGAATCATAATGTGAAGTTAAGGATTGTGCTTTCCCCAAAGAAGGTATATCATGATGCCAGTGGGGATCATTCCGAGTTGTTCGCTCGTTGCCGATTTTCGCAACGGAGCAATTAAGGCGAAAATGCGCATGTATTTTAGCACAAAACTTAGTAGATTTACTCATGTCCGAACGAAGAATTTCCATCGTTGAAGTGATCGGAGTGTAATTTTCAGGAAGTGGGTGTTTCTGGGCGGAAACTGACCGTTTTCTGGGAGTGTGCAGAAAAACGCAGGTGTGCCAGGATAAAATTCTGGAGTGTCTGGAGAAATGGGGAGTGGCTAGCTGAACGCAGGGCGTGTTTGTGACGTCAAACCAGGAACGAAACGGGCTGAGCGGATCGCAGTGTAGGAGTAAGTCTCGAGCTACTCAGAAACTGCTAAGAATTTTCTATTCACAATTCTGCTAATCTTTCGTTCACAATTATGCTGAGCTAAAATACACTCCCAGAGGGCGGCGGCCTAGCGTGTGCAATGCTGCTAAAATCTGCTAGCGAGCGAACAACTCGGAATGACCCCCATTGTTGGAGAATCCTTTCCCACCTAGAGGTAGTTTTTTTTAATAAGAATAGCATATATATATATATATATATATATATATATATATATGATACGGAATGGGGCATGTTCCAGAAGGGACCATAGGGCATTCAAAGGATCCACAGTGGGGACCGAAGGAGTAGTGGAAGACAGGATGGCACTCGCCAGGGGCGCCGGCCGAGGAGGGGTGCCACCTGGTGGTGCCACCCATGCAAAGTTATCTCTGTCAAAAGTTAGTGTTGCTCTGTCAGGAGCATCAGCGCTGGCCGTGGGGGAAGATTGGGGAGCAGCGACTAGAGTCTGTCACCGCTCTCTCAGAAGCAATGCACTGCAGCACCAGCCGAGGAGAGGGGGGAGGGGCACCCGCAGTCAGTACTGTCTGCTCTCTCCTTAGCATCACACCAGCTGAGGAGAGGGGAGAGGGGCAGCAGACCTGCAATCAGTACTGTCTGCTCTCTCCATAGCATCGCACTAGCATAGGAGAGGGTAGGAAGGGCACCTGCAAGGGTGCCATCTGTCACTGCTGGCATCAGGTGGGGGGTTCCAGACCCACAGCAGCCAGGACTTTGTGACACTAGTCTGTGCAGCATGTAGTCAAAGTCAGTGGACTCAGTGATGATACAAAGAACAGGCTTTCTAATGTTGCACCTGCTCCACTGCTGCCTGTCGATATATAGTATGGCAGGCAGTGCATCAGCTCTGGAAAAGAAGTCTGTATTGTAGTGTACATCATTGGCCTCACAGTAGAGAGACTCTGGACTCTAAATCAGGGGAGTGACAAGGATGGCACCATGGCTCGGGGGTTGAAAAAATAGTAGTGGCAGTACCTAGAGGAGACCCCAGGGCTCAGCCCACCACACCCACTGTGCTGGGGAATGTTGCCCTCACAGGGATAATTCCCATAGTGACCGGATGATTTCTGTCAGGAGAGTCAGAGGATTGGGTCTGCAGTCTGGGCTGAGAATGAAAGAAGCTATGACGGGTGTCAGTAAAGCCCGGGGATCTGCCCTGGTTGGCAGGGGGGGCATGAGTGTAAGGAGAGCTGGCTCAGCTAGCCGGGGACCAGGCACTTCTGATCGGGGAACAGATGACAGGAGAGGCATGTGGACGTGCCTCCTAGTGCCACGATGACTGACACCCAGAGACGGGTGAAGGTCTACACACTCAATGAGGACCGACAGTGGGACGACCGGGGCACCAGCCATGTGTCCTCCAGCTACATGGAGAGACTGAAGGTATGTTGCTACTGGCGAGGGCCAAGAGCGACAGCTCACTGCTGCTGGAATCAAACATTAACTCCAGCGCAGTTTACAGGGCCGCACAGACCGGGAGATGTGGAGGGAGATGTGTGCTGAGCGATCTAGCACAGACCGCTTAACACACCTCTCCCCCCGATCAGCACAGCGCAATGTGTGCTGAGCGAGGGAGGACTGTGGGTGCTCATTTCACCAAGCGGTGAAATGAGCAACCTGCTAGATTGTGCCTGCATGCAGACCAATCTAGCACCGGCGATAGCTATGCGCAGGACCACGCATCGCTGTCACCAGCACCCCTACACATGGAGCGATGTGTTTCTAACTTCTAAGCAATCTAGTCAGATTGCTTAGGAAATAGGTGAACATTGTTTCGTGTGTGTACCCTCTTACCAGAAGCAATAGGTAAATATGCAGCTCTCCAGCATTAATCCCTTTAACACAAAAGTGGATAGAAACCTCTTTTTTTTCTATAGCTTTTTTTTCCTTTTAATTTCGTATTCTACTATGAAAAATGTTAGGGTTTTTTTTCTCCCCAAGATATAGACTTTATTGTTTTAGTAGCATATTAAAAATTAACGAGTTATAAGGACACACTCATACATTTCCTGTCATTGGAAATAACTTCTTTGTTGTCCACCCATAGAAGATTGAGCAATATGGGAAATTTAGGCAGCACGGACAGTGTAATGGTTAGCATTACTGCTTCGCAGCACTGAGGTCATGAGTTCATGTGTGGAGTCTACCATGCTTGCAAGGGTTTCCTCCGGGTATTCCGGTTTCCTCCCACAATCCAAAAATAAACACTGGTAGTAGGTCAATTGTCTCAGACAAAAATTAACCCTAGTGTGTGCATGTACATGTGTTTAAGGCAGATGGGACAAGTGTGTGCATGTACATGTGTTTAAGGCAGATGGGACAAGTGGTTTTTATATGCTGTCAAATTATATGTCTCTATGTACCTGGTGTGGTGTGTTGACCTGGGCAGTTCCTGGCAAGGGCTGTTGGGAACTGTAGTTAAGTTTGAGTTTGTTCACTGTAGTGTGGTGTGGTGCTGGACCCCAGTGCCATTAGGTCTGTGAGAGTCTCCAGGACAGGCACTGGCCACGGGGGCACATCACACCAAGTAATGCCACTACTATTTGATTCTACCAACTGGGGACATGTGGTACTGCTCAGTGACTCCCATCCTCAGCCATGCCAGGCACTGCTGCATAATGTGTAAAGGGCACTACAACTGGTTGGGCATAATATGTAATGGGTGCTGCTACTGTGGGCATGTGTTAAGAGCACTACTCTGTGAGCATAATGTGTAAGGGGCATTACTACTGTGTGGGCACATTGTGTAAGGGACACTACTACTGTGTGGGCATAATGTGTAAAGGGCACTACTACTGTGGGCATAATGGGTAATAAGGGGTATTACTGTGTAGTGTAATGTTAATGAAGGTCTCTAGTGTGTGGCATAACATGAATAAGGGACAATACTGTTTCATGTAATATGCATAGGAGAAACTATTGTATGGTGTAATATGAATAAAGACACTACTATGTGGTATAATGTAAGGGGCACTACTGTGTGGCGTAATTTGAATTGCCAGGGGCGCTCGGATCCCTAGATACACCCCTGGTGGAAGATAATGCTACTGAGAATGAGTTAAGGTAGTGAAAAACCTGCAAGTACATATAGAAATGTGTGTGGGAAGGTTAAATTTATCCTGTAGAGTAACAAATTAAATTAGGTAAATGTGATCACCCAGGTCTAATACCTTGGATGAGTCAGAGAGCCCTGCATCATGCCACAATTTGAAATTTACATTAGTAAGTGAATAAGGGAATGTCAGGTTTCCTCATAACGGTATACTAGGAGATTTAAAAAAAATAGAACCCACAATCCTGTGTAAAACCACCCAAGATTAATATATATCATGAAACCAGGGGTTATGCAGCACATCTTGTGGGATCAGAAGATTTTGTGTGAAGGATGCTGCCTGGAGAATATGGGGAAAACAGTGCCTCACCCAATTTTTAGTCTGTCAATATGTCCCTTGACAGAAGCCAGTCAATAGCATATCTGACCATAACTGAGATAGAGTGCAGGGCAAAGTCAGGGACTCCTACACTAACAAGCCATCTTGGTGCTTTTAATTGTGCAAGAGCAATTGTAGGCTTTTTACCTTTCCAAATAAATTTGGTCGTAAGTCTGTTAATACATATCAAATCCCTGGGAAACAGGGCAAAAGGAAGCAGCTGCATTAGATAAAAGAGTTTAGGGAAAAAAAACACTCTGGAAAATTGCTACCTGACCCAAGATGGATAACAGTACTGTAGAGTTTCCAAGAATCCAGCATAGTGGTCAGTTTTACCAGAGGAGGAGATAAATTGCCTTTATATCTATTAGTGAGGGATGCTTGGATTGGAACAACTAAGTAAGACAGTTTGGAGTTGGCTACCTTGAAGGAAAAGGAATAAAATCCAACAGAAGCAATAGAGGAGTCCATTGAGTGTTTCAAAGGTAAACGTTCCAACTTGGTCACATTGATGCGAAAAACCTGCACATGCCCAAAAGGCCTCTATGAGACAGAGGACTTCAGGTATAGAAGATGCGGGATTCGATACAAATAACATAATTTCATCCACAAATCAGATCAATGTCACCAATTTGGATACCTTAATATATTTCATACCTCCGAATGACGATAGCCAGGGCTCCTAGGATGATAGCGAACAATAAAGGAAAGAGTGAACTACTGGATATATGGGGTGGGTGAGCCATAGTATACGTCAGAGTAAAATGATCTCATGACCTCTGCTGTATCTGTGGCCGAGGTGGTCTGGGATCCTTGGGCATTGTGTAAAGGCTGGGTGCCAATGGGAGGTTGAGATCCTGAAAAAATGTAGTAACCGCACACTCATAATATATTAGGTTGATATTGTGAATGTATGTGGTTTAACTCCATACAACCACTGGTAAAACCCCTCTCTTATATCATAAACAATATTTCATCTATTTAGGGGGTGCTGTCAACTACAGTATATATGCAACATAAATTGGAGGAGAAAAAGAGAAGAGAAACTTGTATTGTTGACGCACTTGAGAAGGTCTGATTTATCATAAAATATAACCTTTAATGTAATACAATTAAAATAGGATAATATATTGTGTTATCCCAAACTGCAGTGAAACATAAGAGTTAAAATCACAAACATAAACTGCTACTTGCTGATATAGATGGTGATAGCCTCTGAATTAGATCTTAGATCTTTTAGAACCATTCTTTCCTTAAATGAAAGATTGAATTTGATACCTGTCAGTTTTGTATTCCTTAAATCAATAAGTTTGAGACATTTGTGGACAAACACGAGTTCCTCCATAAGCTGTGTATAAAAAAAAAATCATCCACAAATCAATGATGTGGGAATTAGGAGAAGCAGAAATAATTAATTAAACTCCATTCAAACCAAAGTCAGTTTTTTTTCCCGCCCACATAAAGGGAAATATCCTAGATACCTTCTGTGAATTAGTACAGGAAGATTTAAGGAATATAAAACCGACAATCTTTAGTTTAAGGAAAGAGCGGCTCTAAAAGATCTAAGATCTAATTCAGAGGTCATCACCATCTACATCAGAAAGTAGCAGTTGATCTGTGATAGCAGAGACCGGGGGATTCCCAGTTTCCAGACCCGGGTGAACACTTAGTGCTTATTTGAGAACTGTTTACCACCGGTTCTCAGACCCTCTGGTAATTGTTTTACAGGTCTACTGTGGCTGATGTTAAAAGGACCTTTACCATTTATGTTATGTGTAATTTTAAGTGTGTGTATGTCATTAAATTAACTTTACTACACATGTTGCCTTTCTCTCCTCTATTTTGCATATATGTGGATCCATATTGTTCTATTCAATGAGAAGGAGGTCTGATCTTTAAAGACTGAATGCACCATTGCAAGGTATGTATATCTCCTGACATTTGTTTTTTGTCCATTGGTCATAATATTGCAAAAATATATTTCCTGTGGCACCTAGTGATATCCTATCCTATCTTTTGTTTTATTTATCGATTCATTGGTGTTTTGGAGAGACACTTTATTTGGATGTGGTAATCATAAGGCAGCCTCCAACATAATTGTGCAGTACGTGGGACTACAGGAAATACCTTAATTCTGTTGATCACAGCAAATTCAAATAAAACACCAAAAGACAAAAGAACAAATGGGGAAAGGATGAGACAAGGGGGTGGATAGATGGAGGAGGGGAGGGACTACTTCTAGTGTACATTCCCAATAAGCTACTGGACAATATACCAAGTAAATAAGTTTAGTCAGGGCTTTGTTCCCTATAAGTGTTGCGGCTAATAGAGTCAAAGAGCTTCAAAATGTGTTGTTGAGTTGGAGAATGCAGGATGTCAATAAAAGGAGCCAACTTTCTATACAAAAGGAATACACTGTGTTCTGAATCAGGCATAGTAGACTGGCGATCAAAATATAACATTTTAGTAGCTATGGTCTTAAGATGTTCGAGTCTGGGAGAAGTTTTAAGGATCCAGTGCATTAGGATTAACTTATTTACCAATGTAAGTAGTACATATAATAGTGGAATAATATGGGTTTTGTCTGGAGGTATATTCCATCTAGAGACCTGAAGCCCTAGGAGTGCAACTGGATCCATAGGAATATGTAAAGAAAAAGAAGAGTTTAAGAACCACCTAACCTTATGCTAGGACATCTCCAGAAATTATGTGTCCGTAGTGCATTAGGCGCTCTACACTATGGGAAATGTCAAGATTCAGATGGGACATAATGCTTCCGTTGTCCCTGAGAGATATAATCTCTATGCAAACATTTTATATGTATTTTTTGTAACTGGGAAGAGTGTAGAGTCTTAAGAATACAGGGCAAGGGGCTTCAAAAGTCTCTAGAGGTACAAGTCGAGGAACAATCTACTTCCCAAGTTTTAGATAGCGTGGTCCACACTGCATCTACTTTACTTGGAAGGAGACTCCAATATAACCACTGAGTTTTGTAAGGAAACATTTTTAACCTAGAAAGAAGGAATAATAGGGGGTCTGAACTGCCTTCAAATTTAGGAGGAGAGGGTAGAGATTGAATATAATGTCTTAACTGCAGACACATATAGAATTCTGACTTAAGTTCACCATACCTCTCCATCAAGTTCTCAAAGGAGAGTACCACTCCTCCAGAATCAAATACATCTCTAATGTCACTTATTCCCTTGCTTCACCATTGCAAGAACTTTGCGTTATCTAAAGCCGGAGTGAAACCAGGGTTTCCACAAAAAGGAATATGAGCAGAATAAAGCGGGTTATGATTTAAACTTTTACTCAAAGCCCTCCATGCTAAATACATATCCCAAAATAAAGGATTACCTTTACACCTAGGTGGAAGGAGGTGATTAGGAATGTGAAGTAGTACTTTTAAATCATATGGGTGGACTAGGGCTTGTTCTAGCTTAAAATTTGCATACAGAAAAGTTTCGCAGAGCCAGTCACAAATATATCTAAAGGCTACTGCTCTAGAGAATACAAGTAAATCCAGAACTGCCAAATCCCCATCTCTGTGATGTAGCTTGAGTTTAGCTAAAGAAATTCAGGGCTTCTTATTATTCCATAAAAACCTAGTAAAGAGACGATCACAGAGTAGCAAGTCTGTTCTAGTGAGTTTCAGGGGTAACATTTGGAGTGGATAGGAAAATAATGCTTTTTAAAATAGCTACTCTTTCGAGTAGGGATAAAGGAAGGTTTGACCAGGATGACAGAAGTTGGAAAATTTTTGCAATTGCTGGTGAGTAATTTTCAGTATAAAGTCAGGAAATTTTGGCTGGGATATAAACCCTCAGGTACTTGAGCTTTGACGTATTAAGTTGAAATTTAAATAAAGTGGGAGAGGAAGTCCATTGAACAAGCTGAAGGTGTCAAAGGAAGGAGCTCTGATTTAGAGGTACTGTATTCACTCTGTAGCTGGCAAACACTCCAAATTGCGAAGTAGTGGACATAATTGCAAGAACGGAGGTCTCAGGGTTTGAGATGAAAAGTAACATATTGTCTGCAAATATCTTTTCAGTTTCTGGTCACGTAACTTGATTCCTGAGAAAGATGTAAGCTGCCTCAGTGCTATTGCCAGTGCTTCAATCGCAATGGTGAATAGTAAGGGTGCGAGAGGACAGCCCTGTCTAGTGACTCTTTGTAACAACACTGGATCAGAAATATAGCCATTGCACAGTATTCAAGAGCTAGATGTTGAATTCCACGCATGCAGCGTGCTAAATGTATGCGCCGGGAACCCAAACCTCTCCAGAGTAATATATAAATGGTCCCAGGATACAAGATCAAAGGCTTTTTCAGCATATAAAGTCAGGACAAACTGTGGATCAGGTCTTTCATCAGCCTCCAACCAGCACACTGCAGCAAGTACCTATGTATTTTCCCCATTGAATGTCTGCTAGAAATAGATCCTGTTTGGTCCAGGTGGATCATGGAGGGGAGGAAAGTTTTTAATCTGTCAGCAATAATTTTAGTAAACAACTTGTAATCTACATTAAAAAGCAAAATGGGTCTATACAAACCAGGGAGATGTGGATCTCTGCCCGCCTTGGGAATAAGGCGAATCAAAGCATCATTAAAATATGCGGGTATTGTATGCGTAGATAAAATAACATTAAAAACTTTTGTTAAAAGAGTAATTAGTTTGGCTGACAACAATTTGTAGTATTCCCCGGAAAAACCATCTGGGACAGGGGTTTTTAAGTATTTAAGTTGTTTAATGGCATTTTTTACCTACAGGGCAGATATAGGAGAACAAATATTATCTAGAGACAGTAGAAGCCCGGTAGGAAGAGATTTTGTTTTCCCAAAAGGTACATTTTGCATGCTCCTCTATCAAAGGTTTATCGCAGATATCAGAATAGAAGTTCGCAAGGACCTGAGCTATGGAAGCATCTGGGCGTTGTAGTGTCTGAATCATGTATACTGAGTTAGAGCCATTTAAAAGAATAGAAAGAAGCTGTCCTGTCTTGTTCCCAAAACTATAGGATCTATGATTATTAAGAAAAGTGTGTCTCTCCCCCATGCCAACAAGAACCACATCAAATCTAGTTTAAAATTCTGGATAGATTTTCCTGGATAGAGAGGATGGATGTTTTTTACATTTTTGATACATATCTGTTAAGTGTTGTTGGGAGTGCTTATAGCTTGTAGAAAACTGTTTCTTCCTGCGGGAAACATATTCAATAATCCTAACTCAAATCACATCTTTGGAGGTTTGCCAAAATAGGAGTGGGTCATCAAGGCCCATCTGAGCATTATCTAGGCAGAGCTCCTCCCAGTACTCACCCAGCTTAATTTTAAAATCTAAGAATGAAGCAAAATCTGTGGGGAATCTCC
This sequence comes from Pseudophryne corroboree, assembly GCF_028390025.1. Lineage (NCBI taxonomy): Eukaryota > Metazoa > Chordata > Amphibia > Anura > Myobatrachidae > Pseudophryne > Pseudophryne corroboree. Next base: position 243,006,609 of record NC_086452.1, read on the forward strand.
AGCACTTAAAAGAGCCAACGTCTAATGTTGTGGAAAATCTAGTCCAAACCAAAGAGTGGTCAGAGAGTGACATGGGTTCTATGTGGGCTGCAGTAACATTAGGGAGGAGGTAGTCTTATAAAAGAAGAAAGTAAATCCTGGAGAGAGTACCATGAGCAGTGGAGAGGCAGGTGTACTCCCTATCTGTAGGGTGGAAAAATCTCCATACATCTGTTAATTTTAACTGTTGCATTAAATAGGGTATGGCAACTTTAGGAGGGGAACATGTTCAAGCAAGAGAATTGGAATCTAGAAATTTGGATATTATTACATTAAAATCTCCTCCCGCTATCAATGGGAAAGAGGCCAAGGTATATAATTTGGATAGAATGATATTTAAAAAGTTTTCAGAATACGAATTAGGAGCATAGACTGTACATAGGGCATACCTTATAGAACAAATATTGACATCTAAGGAATCTCTCATCGGGATCAATTATGGAAGAACTAATCTCTATCTGTAAATTACATTTAGCTAAAATCAAAACACCTCTGGATTTAGAAGAGAACGGAGCATCAGCAATCACCTTCCAACCCAGCATGCCCAATTTTTGTATCTCTGGGGAGAGAAGGTGTGTTTCTTGGATAAACACCAAGTCCAACCTGAGCTTGTTTAAATACATTAGAAGCTTCTTCCTTTTAATCAGAGAATGAACTCCACCAAGATTCCATGACCTGACTTTAAGGGTAGCCATATTTAGTCATTTCAATGGTTTTGGCATTTGTGCAATGGGTTACTGCAACCTGTAAACAAAATCTGTAGCAATCCTGACTGAGAAAAACAAAAGAAAGAAACACTAGGGAAAGATGGGGAGGATGGAGGAAGATCACATGAACAAACATAAAAATTAGCAACAAAAATTACAGAATCCTTGGAAGGACTCCCCAAGCAACTTTTAAACATAACTTCATGGTAACAAGTATTTGGTGAGTTCCTCCTGGCCACAACAGTCAACCAAATAACTATTGTTTCAAACAATTATTGTAACAATCTGCTTAGTAACTGAGGCAGATAGGACAGTTTAAAAAACAAATAGAGGATGATAGAGAGTAATACACAGTGCATGAAAAGCTTATATCCATTAAGAAGAAATTTAAAGTGAAAACACATATACATCACCCATGCCTCCAATGTGACAGTATGAGAACATAGAGTTTATAAATAACAATACACTTGAATTGAGATTAGAATTCCTCAGAGGATTTTAATCCATCTGGTTAAGAAAGTTTAGGAACTCAAAAATAGCCAGAGTCTCCGTCTCCGTCTCATCATTGAGAAAAACTTCCACGTCTGAAGGTGTAGCAAAATCTTTGAAGGAATTCCCCTCAAAAAGCCTCATATGGGCAGGGTATAGCAGGGCAAATTTCCTATTGGCCTGTGCAAGTTTAGAGCAGACTGGAGAGAATGCCTTGCGGAGTCTAGTGAGTTCTGGAGAATAATCCTGGAATACCAGGATTTTGAATTCCTCCCATAATATATCTTTCTTTATTCTAGAAGCTGCCCAGATAGACTTCATGGGCCAAATGTCATAGAGTGTGAGAAAGTGAGAGATTTGGTAAGGTTTTTCAGGTTTTTTTTTAAAGTGGCAATCATTTACACTGCAAAACCAGGTTAATCTTGCTGTGTAAATGATTGCCACTTTAAAAAAAAATTAGCAAAACCTTACCAAATCTCTTTCTGAAACTCTCACTCTATTACATTTGGCCCCTTATGTAGGAAATTCAGGAATCTGAAAAGTACCGCTCTAGGTCTGGTGGATGATGAAGAATAGCAGGCTGGGCCTGTTCTGTGTGTCCTCTTTATCAGCAGACCTGAACATACAGCTTGCATGTCTAGTAACTCTGGGAGCGTGTGACATAGAAAGTGGTAGAGAGCAGGACCACAAACAGATTCTGGAAGCCCAATGAGTCTTAAATTATTCTCAATCTATTCTCAAGGTAATCGAGTTTTGCCCATACCTGTGTGTCAGATTTTTGAAGATTATCTAGAGTTTCCTTAATGGACACTATATCCTGAAAATTTTTACCCACGGTGTGTTCCACTTATAAAATCCTCTTTACAAGTTGTTTACATTGGCTCTTGATGTCAGTGACAGCCTGTTGCAAAGCAACAGGATGAGCTTATGCTTATTCCTGCAGGAGAGGCTGTACTGTCTCTTTAATTGCTTTAACTACATACCCATATGAGAGGTGTGCACCCCCAGAGATGATATCTGCCCCTTAAATAACATGTGCATTTGCAGGGCATTTATGTACTTGTGCCTCTGTTTGCTGTGCAGGATCCAGGATGCCAGTGTCTTATGAAGCAGCGGCGGCAATTTTGGCTGCAGGGACACACTCCATGTCTTTAGTGTGGGGGGCTTTCCAGGCATTCCAGTGGCTAAATATTGTTCCATTTACAGGGAGCAGGCTCCCTGGAGGCTGAGGCAGCCAGTGGGGAGTGACAGAGATGCCCGTTTGAGCGGTAAGTGGAGATATGCGGTGGCGGGCACCTGAGCTGAGGAGGAAAGCCACTACTCCATGCGCAGCCAGAACTGGAAGTTGGCCATGGTGGCTTTAATGGCTTCCACTACATCCATATAAGTAACCGGAGCATCAAGGGAGCAGCATACCTTGAATGCTGCTGAGTCCTGCTCAGCAGTAGTTTTGTTATAGGCAGGAAAGACAATTATCCGGACTGGTGTCCGGTGCCATGTTTCCTGCTGCACGACATTTCTCCTGATGCAGTGGCTGAGCTCTGGGAGACGCCGCAGGCAGTCCATGTGACACGTCCATGTGACTCCCCCTCAGTAGTGGTGCCAGGAAGTGCGGTAATGGAAGCTGCAGTCGGCAGTAAAAAACAGTTCCCCCCAGGTGTAGTGCGGAGCCCAGAGGGGAAGTGTCTCACTCCAAAGATGCTGGAACCGAAAGTCCATATTGTTCATTTTTAATGGTTTCTTGTAAATAATAATAAAACACTTATAAAAAATACAGTGAGCTTTAAACTCCAGAAAGAACACATGAGTGAAGCCATATATTTGTCTGAAAAATGGGACAATTTTACTGTGACTAATGTTCTTTGTCATATCACTTTATCAAGGAAAGTGCAGGTTAGATATAATTGTGTCCATTTATGTCTAGTCATTTGCCTTGCAGATCCTGATAAATATTTAATTGAGGAAAATTGAAATACTTTTAAAACCAATATAGCTGCTTTAAGATCGAATATGCTCTATAATAGATTTTTGAGAAAAACAATTTATACATTAAAATTTCATGCCTTTTTGCACATAAATATTTCTATTATCCATGCTTGTCAGTAACTTGTACAACTATAACATTTTGAAGCACTAAAATTTAAACAATGCTCTCCAAATGTAGTTAAATAATATATCAAAGTAAACTTGCTGATATAAATGCTTACCATGCACTCAGATATACTGTAACGAAAAAATATAAAATTCCAACCATAATTATTAAAAGTTGAAGCCTAAAATAGAGGATACATTATTTTTTTGAAATTATGTAAACAAGTGCAAAATTAGTAAAGATAAAAAACAAAGATGACATAATAAAACAGATTATACAGTACTTACAGTATCATTTGTCTAGCATTTTCTAAAACATAATAGCTGGACTCTTAATGATTGGTTGTTAGTTATGAGCAACATCTCCACTTCTGAAAACCCACACTTTAGTGAATCAAAATATAAAAAACATATACAGTATATGCCCTGATTTTACAAAGTTGTGGGTTCACACTATCAGAACACAACCCCATCAGGAGCATTACTGTGAGTCACTTAAAGGAAATAAGTGCTCCATTCCCAACAGGCAACAGAACACCACAGACTTGGAGATCATTCCCTGATGCACACAGGCCAAAAAAAATGTTATATGACACAGGCACGAGAAAGCATCACCTCCAACCCAGCACACAGCCTGGGGACACCCACCAGTTCAGTTTACTGTTTCTTCTAACTTACTAAACTGCATCATGGGGACTATAACCACTTCCCCCTATACATGCCATCCAATATTGACTCAAACACCTCCAACAAGACTCAACAGGTGTGACACCTTTGCTAAAACCATTGTCATGAGCAAACGAGACAGAGCAGCTGGTAATGCATGGAAGCTGGAAGATAAAACCCCAGACAGGTCGCAAAATAGAAAGTTGAAGCCAAGAGGGGAGAGTGAGAAGGCAGAAATAGGTATCTTAAAGAATAGAAAGAAATGAAGGATAGAACAGCAGCTGCTGTCCTATATAGTGCAGAGGAGAAAAAAGAGGGATAAAAAAGGAAAGGAGAAAAGAGGAAAAAGGACGATGAACAATCACAGCGGCAACATAGCAAGCACCACATTAAACACTTTCCTGTCTAATGATCAGGAACAAGGAGGCCCATGCATAACAATTCCCGCCTTATATTAACCTCCAAAACTCACCCCCTGCAATCTTTGGTACCAGATCAATTATTCATAACCAAACCTTGGCATCAGTCCTGCACCAGTGACACAAAATGCTCACAATTTTTCACAGACTTTTGGTTTAATATCCTTCCTAAATGCAACCTTCGGGTATCCATGCAATTTAACTGATATAAAAATGGCACATTATACATGGGTCTCCACAAGTAATGTACTGGGTTGATTCCAGATTTTCAAATGCTCTTAGAATGCTATTATTACTAAACTATAAAGTTATGAGAAAGAATTCGTCAAGGCAAAACTAGAAATTTATTTCAGTTTGAGACTTTTACAATCATAATTCAGATTTGTTGAACCAGGTTGGTTCAATTTTATTTCAAACTAGATAAAATAGATAAGCATCTCATTTAAAATCATATGTTGATGATACTCAAATCTACCTATCCTCCCCTGATTTATCACCATCTGTATTGGTCCATTTCACTTAAAGCCTCTGTGCCATTTCATCTTGGATGTCATTTTACCTCAATCTCAACATTTCCAAAACAGAATTAATTATATTCCCACCAGCCAAGAGTACTGACCAACCTCAAATCTCCATAACTGTTGACAACGCGACTATCTACCCTACCCCACAAGCTCGCTGCCTAGGTGTCATCCTTGACTCTGAACTGTCCTTTGTTCCACACATTCATTCTGTCTCTAAATCATGTTACATGCATCTATAAAACATATCCAAAATACATCTTTATCTTACACAAGACACTGGAAAAACTCTAATCCATTCTCTCATTATCTCTCACATTGATTATTGCAATAGTCTCCTTACTGGTCTTCCCAAGAAAATACTCTCACCACTACAATCCATTTTGAATGCAGCTGCCAGGCTAATCTTCATAGTAAAAAGTTCATCATCTGCTGATCCTTTCTGTCAGTCCCTCCATTGGTTGCCCATATTCTATCATATTCAATATAAAATACTTGTACTCTCATATAAAGAGCTATTAACCAAACTACACCAACATATATCTCTTTGCTTACCTCAAAATATCTCCCAACTCGACCTCTCCGCTCTGCACATGGGGGGTAATTCTGAGTTGATCGCAGCAGCAAGTTTGTTAGCAATTAGGCAAAACGATGTGCACTGCAGGGGGGGCAGATATAACATTTGCAGAGAGAGTTAGATTTGGATGGGTTGTTTCGTTTCTGTGCAGGGTAAATACTGGCTGCTTTATTTTTACACTGAAATGTAGATTTCAGTTTGAATACACCCCACCCAAATCTAACTCTCTCTGCACATGTTATATCTGTCCCCCCTTCAGTGCACATGGTTTTGCCCAACTGCTAACAAATTTGTTGCTGTGATCAACTCAGAATTAGGCCCATGATCTGCGTCATGCGCACATCTTCTTGAGAAAGCCACCCTTCAGTGTGGAGAAACCGGTTGAAGAAACAGGATTCCTTGTTTGTTTGCCACAAATTGGTTACCATCATTTTGCCACACGAACTGTGACAGCTGTTTATTATTTCCAGCCATTTATAGCCAGCACCAAGTCCGGGATCATATATTGCCCATGCTCACTAGCATTTGACGTGGAAAACCACAAGGAGTGCATCAGCGGCTGCAAGCAGACCACTGTACCAGTATTTACCATCTTGCTGTCAGTGAAGAGAGTCTGAGTCAGCCGGACCGCCACATATCAAGAGAGGATGGCCCAATCTCTCCCCTACCAATTTTCCGCTGTCTCCATTATAACTATCCTTGTGTATCCGTTCTTTCTGCAGCGGGGTACACTGGTATCCCACAGGAAATAACATTGGGGTGTAGAGTTGGATCTTGATCCGAGGAACCAACAGGCTAAAAGCTTTGACTGGTCCCAGGATGCACTGCACTGCCTCCTCTATATAACCACTCCTCCGTGTACAGGAGCTCAGTTTTAAAGTTGGTGCCTGCAAAGCAGGTCACTAACAGATGGGGCTGCCTTAGGCAGTCCTGAAAAAAAAATAGAAGAAATTGAAGAAAGCTTTTATTAGAAGACTGAGTTGCAGCACTTTTATGTCCAGGGGACATGCTGTGCTGCGGCTCCATCACCTTCCCTATGCAGCGCTGTATGCTCCCGCGGCCTGGTTCCCAGGTAATTACAGCAGAGACGCACCGGTACTTTGGAACACCGCCACTGCTCATCTCCAGGATTGCATGGCTGTAGGACTTGGTAAGAGGGTCCTCCAAGTGGGACCTGCCTGGTGAAATTGCGATTCATAGGAGACGGATCGCGTGGCTGGTGTGGACACTGTACTGCTCAGGGACCCCACTATATCCACCAGGGCACTCACGGAGTGCAGGTATATATTTCACAGGCTCCATATAGTACCTGTGGTGAAGTCCAGCACTGTGAGGATAGAGCGCTGCCTGTAGCCCCTCCCGCCAGCTCTGGGCACCATCTCCTGCAGATGCTCCCACCCTGGAGCTGCTTTCACTTTCCCCTCACTCACCTGGTGCCATTTTTCACTGAAGGGCTTTTCTCTATGGGATTGCTGGGTGCTGCTCCTCTGTATAGCCGCCTGTTCCAACGCTGTGCTTATATAGGACACTTGAGTATTCTACCTGTCATTTTTATTGTGTTAGTTAAGAAATAAGTGTGCTGCTGACAGAATAGGTGGTACGATTTTTCTGTGATATATATCCAGTTCTACTGTGCATTGTTATATCTCTCTGCATATACATATCTAATACATATCTACTTTTATATGTAAATTGCTTGTCCAGTGCAGTGTTAATGTTGTGTACATTATTTCTGCATTGTGTTTGTGACTGAGTGTGTCATATAGCTGCTGTGTGTTTTCCTTTAGTGTATCACGCCTTTGCTATCACTATATTCTGAGCCCTGTGAGTATAAGTGTGCGTCAGGGTACACATTTTATATATATATATATATATATATATAGTGCTGCGCAGTCTATAAATCTCAGTGGATTTATTTGTGTACTTCAGTCACCCCATACCGATTTATTTCTCTGTTTGTGTCCTGTTTTTTTAGCACATAAATCAGGGGATTACGGTATTCATATTGTTTGGCTATATTGTACTGTGTGCCCAACGGCTACAATCCACATAATGTCTGCCACACAGGGTGGGAATTCCGCAGATGCTCCTGCCTCAAGAGTGCTGATCCCACGGATTTACCAGGGTGGAACCTGCTGCTGGGGATGTGGGTGCTGGGTCCCTTACCTCTCCTACTCCACCTGTAGCACCCATGGCTAATCAAGAGCCACCCTGGGCTGCCTTCTCTTGTATGTTACATACTTTGGTCACACGTCTTACTACCCATGTGGGACTTCCTGTGCCAATTCAGCCACAAATTGTCCCTGTAGCAAATCCGCCTTGGGTGGATAGACTATCTAACCAGATACAGGTTTTAAATAAATCTTTGTTTGAACAGAAGTCTACACCTCAGCCCTCTCGAGCTAAGGGGCCCTCTAATCATGTGGTTTCCTCCTCTCAATCCACTCATGTTTCAGATACTACTTCTGATGAGGATGGGGCCTATACTGATATGACTGATTCTGACTCAGCGGCCTCTGATGGGGAGCATGTCACTCAGGTTGATGTCCCTGACTTAGTGGAAGCTATCAAAATGGTTCTCCAGATTGATGATGAAGCTGATACCACTATTGCATCAAAAAAGCCTGATAAATTCAAGCGTCAGAAAGTGGCTAAAGTAGTTTTTCCTCTATCTGACCTTTTAATTTACATACGTCAAAAGACTTGGGTCTCCCCAGGAAAGAAGTTTGCCCTCTCATAGAAGATGTTGGCTCATTTTCCTATCCCTGCGGAGTTGAATAACAAGTGGAAAACTCCACCGCCGGTCGACTCTCATGTTGCCCAGATTGTGGTATTCTCTTCACTGCCTGTCACCACTGTCACCTCCCTGAAGGAACTGACATATAAGCGTGTGGAGGGGTGCCTGAGGTGTATTTATTCCCTAACTGGGGCAATTCACAGGCTGACTATTGCAGCCTCCTGGGCTGCCAAAGCTATTGATACGTGGGTTCAGGTTTTGGAGGAAAAGCTACCTCAGTATATTTCTGACATTGCCAAACAGTGTCTGTCTCATATTACCACCGCCTCCCATTATATTAAAGAGTCATCCTCTGAGGCAGGTATTCTGGCATCCAAAGTGTCCGCTACATCTATTTTGGCTCGCCGGATTCTATGGTTGTGGTCCTGAAAGGTGGACCTAGATTCCAAGAAGACTCTGGAAGTACTCCCTTTTAAGGGAGGCATCCTATTTGGAGAAGATCTTAATAAGATCGTGACTGACTTAGCATCTGCTAAGACTGCGTGCCTTCCTAATACTACTCCTTCTGCTCCAAAAGCTAAAAGTACTACTTTTTGTTACTTTCGGACTTCAGGTAAATCAAAGGGTCAGGAGTACTCAAGCTAGCCTCGTACTTTCAAGACAGTAATCCCAAATCTAAACAATCCTGGGCAAGCCTGCAGCATGACGAGATGGGCCTCCCCCTGGGGGACCCCAGGGTGGGAGGATGACTCCTGCAGTTCACCCAGGTCTGGTTAAGGACCACTCATATGCGTGGTTGCAGGACGTTGTCTCTCACGGATACACGGTCTGTTTTAACAGACGTCCCCCTCACTAGTTCTGCACAATGGTCATCCCATCGGACCCGTTGAAGGCGCAAGCTCTACACTTGGTTGTCCAATCCCTCCTGGAGACAGGAGTGGTGGTGCCAGTGCCGTTCTCTCAAAGAGGGAGGGGCTACTACTCGAACCTGTTTCTAGTACCGAAACCCAATGGGTCTTTCCGGCCTATTCTCAACCTCAAGTCACTGAACAAGTTTGTGAGAGTTTTCAAGTTTGTATGGAAACACTGTGCTCCATTGTACTGGCCATGGAACCTGGGGACTACATGGTATCCCTGGATATACAGGATGCTTACCTGCATATACCTATTGCCATTTCACATCAGCAATATCTGCGGTTTGCTGTTGGCAACCTCCATTATCAATTCAGGGCTCTGCCATTTGGACTGACCATGGCCTTTCAGATTTTCACCAAGGTCATGGCCGTGATGACAGCTCACCTCCGTCAAAAGGGAATCAGGATCCTGCCGTATCTGGATGACCTGCTGATCCTGGCAAGCTCCCAAGATGTCCTCCTGAGTCATCTCCAGCTTATGGTGCAATTCCTCAAAGCCCACGGGTGGCTGATCAATTGGAAAAAGTTCTCCTTGGTCCCTGCGCAGCGCATGGTGCACCTGGGGGCTCTACTGGATTCGCACAGACAGAGGTTGTTTCTGTTTCAAGAGAAGGTCTTGAGGTTTCAGGACAGGATCAGATGCTTCCTCTCTCGCCCAAGAGTGTCCGTTCACTCAGCGATGTACTAGGCCTGATGGTGTAGACTTTGGACATGGTGGAGTAGGCTCAATTCCATTCTCGCCTTCTCCAACAGTTAATCCTATCCAAGTGGGACAGTCTGTCTCAGTGGATCAGGTCTCAAATGATTGTCCTTCCCCCTTAGGTCTGCTTGTCCCTGCCCTGGTGGATCCAGGATCAACAGTTAAGCAGGGGACGTCCCTTCTGGATTCGCAACTGGGTCCTCCCGACAACGGAAACCAGTCTGAGTGGCTGGGGAGCAGTGTTCAAGCAACACTGTCTCCAGGGTTGCTGGACCAAAGAGGAATCTCTCCTCTCCATCAACAGTCTGGAACTGCGGGCAGTGTTCAATGCATTGACACTAGCCCTGCCTCTGTTAAGGAACAGGCCTGTTCAAGTACAGACGGACAACACCATTGCGGTGGTGTATATAAATCATCAAGCGGCACACAAAGCTGTAAAGCAATGATGGAAGTGTCCAGAATTTTTCAATGGGTGGAACGCCATCTGCCAGCAATATTGGCAGTGTTCATTCCGGGTGTCCTCAACTGGGAAGCGGATTTCCTCATTTGTCAGGACGTACACGCTGGAGAATGGAGCCTTCATCTGGAGGTTTTTCAACTCCTAGTGGACAAGTGGGGCCTATCAGACTTAGACCTGATGGCGTCTTGACACAATCACAAAGTTCCGGTCTTCAGATTACGGACAAGGGATCCTCAGGCAGCATTTGTGGATGCACTGGCAATTCCATGGAAATTTTGACTGCCATATGTGTTCCCTCCGGTGTCACTCCTGCCCAGGGTTCTGTGGAAGTTCAAGCAAGAAGGAGGAATACTAATTCTAGTCACTCCAGCGTGGCCCAGGCGGCATTGGTTCTCAGACCTGCAGGGTCTGTTGATGGAATGTCCTCTACTACTTCCTCAATGCCCAGACCTCCTCGTTCAGGGCCCTTGTGTCTACCCAGACCTGGCCAGACTGGCTTTGATGGCGTGACTCTTGAAGTGTCACTCCTAAGGACCAAAGAATTCTCTGAGGTGGTCATCTAAACTATGCTAAAGGCCCATAAACCGGCTTTGGCTTGGATTTACTACATGGTTTGGAACTCTTACTCCACCTGGTGTGCTGCTAAGAACTATAATGTATATAAGTTCAGAACCTCATGGCTTCTGGCCTTTCTGCAACAAGGCCTGGTCTTAGGCCTTCGTCTGGCATCCCTCAAGGTTCATATTTCTGCCTTGTCAGTGTGGTTTCAGAGGAAAATTGTATATATTCCTGATGTTCATACATTCACTCATGGTGTTTTATGGATACAACCTCCCTATGTCCATCCTGAAGCTCCATGGAATCTGTCTGTTGTCCTTAATGCCCTGCAAGGGTCTCCCTTTGAGCCTGTTGATTCTGTGGACCTGAAATAGCTTACTATTAAAGTCCAGTTCCTGTTGGCTATTGCCTCTGCTAGAAGAGTGTCGGACTTAGGCGCTTTGTCATGTCGTCCGGCCTTCCTGATATTTCATCGTGACTGGGCAGTTCTCCCTACTCACCCTGGTTACCTGCCTAAGTTGTTGTCATCTTTCCACCTTAACCAAGAGATTGTGGTTCCCGCCTTTATCTCTCCTGGTTTGTCTTCCAAAGAAAGATCTTTGGATGTGGTACAGGCTCTCCATATATATGTGGAGAGGACTGCCTCCATTCGGAGGCCTGATTCCCTCTTCGTACTGTTTGGTTTTCACAAACGTGGCTGGCCTGTAAACAAGCAAACTTTGGCCAGATGGATTAGAATGGTTATTGCACAAGCTTATGCACAGGCTGTTCTCCCAGCTCCTGCTGCTATAAAGGCCCATTCTACTCGGTCTGTTGAACTTTCTTGGGTGGCATGCTGTGGTGCGTCCACAGAACAATTGTGTAAGGCGGCTACGTGGCCCTCAGTGAACACGTTCATCAGGTTCTATGCCTTTGATACTTCCACCTCCCAGGATGCCACCTTTGGATGCCGGGTTCTTGTGCCCACTACAGTGCATCCCCTGCCATGAGAAACTGCTTTAGGACATCCCCGATGTTATTCCCTGTGGAATGCCAGTGTACCTCGCTGCAGAAAAGGTGATTTATGGTAGATTTACCATTGTTAAATCTCTTTCTGCGAGGTACACTGGATTCCACAGGGCGCCCACTCTGATGCACTTAGCTTCTTTGGGTTTGTATGGCATTAGCCGCTGGTCCCTTCTCCTGTCACGAGAAGATGGTTATATGTGATAAACATCTACCGTCTCTTTACCTGCTACTGCATTTGGCTGGTTAACCAAACTGAACTCCTGTGCACGGAGGAGGGGTTATATAGAGGAGGCGGTGCAGTGCATCCTGGGAACAGTCAAAGCTTTTAGCCTGTTGGTGCCTTGGATCAAGATCCAACTCTACATCCCAATGTTATTCCCTGTGGAATACAGTGTACCTCGCAGAAAGAGATTTAACAATGGTAAGTCTACCATAAATCTCCTTATTTCCCTATAGATTGTAAGGTTGCGAGCAGGGCCTTCCTACTTCTATGTCTGTCTGTTTTTACCCAGTTTTTCTTATCACTGATGATTCCAATTGTAAAGTGCAACGGAATATGCTGCACTATATAAGAAACTGTAAATAACTAAAAAAAATAATAGAGGTTTGTGTAAGGTTTACATTTACAGTTCACAATTATTTTAAGATTAACCATATGATGAGAATAGTATAAAAAAATTTTTTTCAGAAAAACATACCTCTCAAGAAAAACATCAGAATCCTATCCTTACAATAAATAGGTTGTACCTAATACTTCTGTTAATTAAACATTACATGAGCAAGTTATTTTAAAAGCAATTTAACTTGCTTCTGCTGGTTTTCTGTGATGCGCCTTCAAGCTAAATCATTAAAGATTTAGTTGATCATTTTTAAAGTGTAAAACATCTGATGCATATTGTAAAATGGCACAGTTTGCAGAAGAGTAAAAGTTTGAACAAGTCTAAGGAAGGATTTAGCAAAGCATTATACTTTTAAAGTACAAGTGCCAGGGTGTCTATTTGTGCAGAGCAGAAAGAAATTAAACATACTTTGTGCAATGACATTATTAGTATGAGATAACGAGACACCGAGAGCTGCTTGCTTTACATATAAATGCACAGCAATATTACTCTCCCTATACTAAGTAAATTTAAGACCTACAGTACTCTATCAGGTATAAAAGTGGCAATTTCCCATGGTTTAGAAGTTCACATGGAACCTAAACCAATTCTAGTTCTTCACAGATATGATCTAGTTCCACCACCATTAAATTGAGTAACAATTACAATCCCGCACTACACTGACCTTAAACTGCTTAACAGACCTAGGATTATTGATCCTTTCATCATCAGATATAGAAATTCACTCAATATGCACTGATTTAATTTAGTTTTGACTATATCTCAGAAAGTGTAGGTTAGAACAGAAGAACATTATTATGAAGTAGAGACACCTTTATCTGTAAGTAAAGGTGCGTACAAATGAAAAGGGTGTGTGTATACTTGAGTGAATGGACATGGCCTCATGGCACGCTCTCTTTTCATCACTCTGGTGGCATTTCCAGCCTCTAAAAGATGCTGGGCTGCTCCTAAATAGTCTGTACTGGCCACCTCCCCCTCAGTGACATGAGTCAAGCACTGCTCTAATGTTTTTGTGCAACGACTAGCTCTCTGTCATTGTGGAGGGGCCAGAACAGGGCTGGAATAAGGGTCTCATGGGCCTGGGTCTGAAAATGTTTAAATATTATGAGAAGCAGAGGGAGTGTGGCCAGTGCTGTCTGAGTATGGCCAGTGCCATGTAGACATGTACAACCTCTAAACTAGCAGTCCTAATGTCACCCTAAATATGTAAAAGTACAAATATTGCATCATTTTGCACAGAATATACAAATACAATTTAATACTGATGATTTATGGCCAAACATGTGGTCAGTTGGGGGCTGATGATCATCATGCTGTCATGATGATGGGCCTATTTTGTATGTGGAGGCCTGCAGCTGTAGCTCCATTCACCCCATTGTTAATCTGGCCCTGAGCCAGCATTTTGGTGTTACACTCTAGAAGGGTGACACCAGATGCAGTATGGAACCCTCCCACACACCTCTAGTATTGCCAGTAACTAACCATCACATTACCCTTTTCCACAACTCCTTGAGCACTTATCTGATAAAATGTGTTTCTACAAAGGTGTCAAGAGAGATGCTCCTTATAAATCCTTCTAATACACACTAAAGGCAGAGCATGTGAACTGTGTGGACCAATTATTTATTTATTAACATTTATTTACTGTAAATAATGCACACATATTATGCAGTGCTTTACAGATAATATTTAGTCATTCACATTATTGTTCCAGTGGAAGTTTCACTCTATATCCCCTATCAAATGGACCTACATACATCCTACAGTTATTTTATTTTATTTTTTGTCGGAAGCCAATTATCCATCTAGATCAGTGGTTCCCAACCTCGGTCCTGAAGTACCCCCAACAGTTCATGTTTTCCAGGTCACCTAGCTGTCGAACAGGTGTATTCACTACTCACTGACATATTTTAAAATACCCAGAGGTGGAGCAAATTATTTCACTTGCAATCCTGTGAGGAGACTTAGAAAACATGAACTTTTGGGGGTACTTGAGGACCGAGGTTGGGAACCACTGATCTGGATTAATTTTTTCTTTACTTTTTGGAGTGTGAAGAACCTAGGGGAAATAAACACAAACACAATGAGAACATACAAATTCCATGCAGGTCAGGAATTCAATACATAACCTCATTGCCAAGAGTAATTAAGTCTAAACACTAAGACAACCATGCTGAAAAATAGTTCATAGGCCCCTCTAGCACCGTGTGTGTACACCATCCATTTTTGCCGGAATAGCACATACAGCATGGGAAGGAATTTGGAAAAGGAACATGTATTCCAGAGTGTGCCATTAGCCTCATTGGCCTTAATGGCATTAATTGATCCATTAAGGTGGTAATGTAAAAGGCATGAAAAGGTAAGTCATCAAGGTGCAGACAACAATCCCATATTAAATTTATGTTCTAAAATATACATTTAGCAATAGTTACAGGATTTTTTTCGGGGTAGGGGCTTCGGGGATGGGGATTTACAACATTTTTATTTTTATTCCCCACTTTCTGGTGAACAATACATTACAACAGTTGATGCCCACCGAAGATATCTAACTGTTATTAGTATAGTTTTAATGTATTTTTAGGTTGGCTACATCTAGAAATTGTTCTTTTAAGTTTTTGTATGCATTTGTATGTACTTTGTTAGCTATTTTTAAGTTTCAGAAATATAGAATGTAATGTACCTTTTTTGTTTCACAATTACAAAAATATTGATTCATTTTACACTACTTAATACCAATAATCCCAACCAACAGCTACAATTGTTATTCTGCTGTTTTATGAACCACACATACTAACAAACTCTTAGATTGCAGTCAGATTTGGGCAGCACCAACTTTTCCTTCTGTTTCATTGCATTGTAATTTGTTTGTCTGCATTATGTTTGCTTCATTGTAAATTGCAATGTAATATGTCAATGCTTTATAAATAAACTCTGGAGTTGATCTCATTTATTATCATTTGTTTAGCACATACTATATGTGTGTAGACTTTATTCTATTCTGCCTGAACAATACTACTACTACTACTACTACTACTACTACTACTACTACTACTAATAATAATAATAATCATAATTTTCTTTACAATCTCAATAATAATAATAATAATGATAATAATAATAATAATATAGAACTCATCTCAATCACACAGCAATCACAAATAATAAAAAAGAAAAAGAAAGGGTTTTGTTGACCTATGACAGAATGTACAGAACAAAATGTAGCATCAAAAGGATGAACAATAAAGGGATGTACAGCATACTGTGGGTCAGAATCAGTGGATTAGTGGATTAACATGCATTTGCCACAGATTTTCCATGTACATAAATTGCCCAGTAATTGAATGGCTTCAGGTTTTCAACATGAGTTTTAGTTGTGTAGTAAACAACTTTTTGAATCTGACCCTACAAGAGACATATCTCTGACAGTCATATGTTTATACTGCCAGATATAGCTGGTTTCATACAGAAAAAAATGATGTAATGATACACCTACTGAGGATGCAGAACACGCTACCCTGGTTTTGAAAATAGTAATATAACTTTCTATTTAGCATTATCCATCCACAACAATGACTATTAACTGTTGTACTAACAATCTATTGATTTTCCAAATCACACAATATTGAAAACATAAAATACATTCTAATCTATTCTCTTACTGTATATACTTCCTTCACCAACTAACTAATTAACTAGCTAGAATATTTCTTAATAAACTGTAACAACAATAAAGGTAGTGGCAGCTCCTTGACCTATGTATATCATCATTACAGTTGGGTGCACGAAGCGTTATGCACACACCTTGCAAAAAAAGCTAATATATAAACTGTAATCTACCATGGACAATCACCAAGGGTGTGCACATATGTGCATTGGATTCAGTGGATGAAATTATGTGATTATGTGTTAAAGAGAACAAGACTATTGTGAGATTGGTTTAATTTCTGGTATGATCGCATTGACCCAATAGTTCCCTTGTTTTAACTGCTCTTATCCAAAATGACGCTCATAGTTTAAGGTGTCCAACTATATTGAGTATTATTCTTTTAACCAGACAATTTAATCTAAAATTCAATTTATCTTCAATAAATAAAATAAATGTTTCTACATACTGTACTGTATATTCAGAAAGCTATAAACTTGTAACCAACTTACCAGAAATAATATGTTGTATTGGGGAAGGTCATGTTGCTGAAATATCTTTCCTATCCTTGTCAGACTTCCTGTAATTAACTCCATAGAGATATAACTAAGACACTCTCAATTGTCTAAGAATAAGCAATATTTGTAGCTTCAGTAGTGGTAATTGGGAGAATATATGTTAATTTAGTGATGGAGATGAAGTGGTCTATTTAAAAGAGCTACATGCATTCAAACAAAACACATGTATTATTAAAAGCCATTTTGACTGCTGTCTGTGTGACATTTAGCTGACAGCCGAGGAACTGCAAACTGTCTAACAAAACTGTCTAAAAAGAGGAACATAACTTGTTCTGGCACTTAGTGTATTGTATCTCTCCAAACCCTTTACACACTGACACAATAAAGTATCAAAAAGCAATACTCACTGGGACAGACTGCTGTCAAAGCAATATTCTTGCTAACAGAGAAGGGACTATGCATGCTCAATGCTTTAAAAGAAAAGAATACATATGTGACCTCTGTTTCTAGCAGTCTCTTAGATGTAGACAGCTGTTTGCCATTTGCTGTCTGACAAGGGTGATATATTACGCATATAGCTGCACTAACTGCTGTAGTGCAAGGTCAGAGAATTTGCTTCTTCACTGTCACAAAATAGAATTTCAAAATAAGTACCTACTAATGGATTTTAACCTTTATAGACATGCATCATTGTTATGTTGTTCTATTATTTCAAGCATTGGGAATATGTACAAAGTAGAAAAAATTTATTGTTTATTTAAATATACTGTACCTTGTATTGTTATAGGAAAAGATTACAGTATGTATGTTGATGATAGTCTACAAATTTTCAAGGACATGGCTCCATATAAAAAAGTATAGTCTAAGATTTCTTTAAATTGCCATTGGGCCTGATTTAGAGGTGGACGCAATGCCTGTGTTTGCTGAGATAAGCATTTTTTTTCATTCTGCTATGCGTCAGAGTTGCACAAGATAAATTTAATTACCAACATTAGTCACAGTGAGAATTTAGCTGTAGAGTGACTGACAAATCAGTATGCATTTATGGTAGGTAACAGGGGGTAGATAGTCAAATGCAGGCATGTCGCAAGCATTGTGGTGGCATGTTAAAGCCAGCAATTGCATCCTCATATTGTAGAAGAACAGCGGCTTTGTTGTGACAATGTTTTGATTAACTACAGAGTTTCTCAGAAGATTGATGGTGCACTGATGTGCAACCGATGGGGTGAGATGCAGATTTCTGTCTACCTCTGAATCAAGCCCATTATGTTATATGGATCATATGTTATGTGGTCTAGGTCCTGGTCAGCAATATTCCTGTATACAATTGCAACAAGCCTAGGTTGCATAGTGGGTGATCCAAATTACAGATATTATTGGAGCGACCCTGCTTGTGCTCATCTTTTTAGATCTAGTTCATCCATTGTAACCGGATAATAGTAAACTTACTGCTATTCACAGATCCTTGTCTGACCCACAATTCTCTACCCCACTACTCTTCTCAGGGGAAAATTAAAGAATGTTGGGGCCCACAGGCTGAAAATCTATAGGGCTCTCTTGTCTAGGGCCTGCAAGAATCAAAGAGTCCCATAAACAGGACATAGGGGGTCATTCCGAGTTGTTCGCTCGTTATTTTTTTTTCGCAACGGAGCGATTAGTCGCTACTGCGCATGCGTAATGTCTGCAGTGCGACTGCGCCAAGTAAATTTGCCATGCAGTTAGGAATTTTACTCACGGCATTACGAGGTTTTTTCTTCGTTCTGGTGATCGTAATGTGATTGACAGGAAGTGGGTGTTTCTGGGCGGAAACAGGCCGTTTTATGGGAGTGTGTGAAAAAACGCTACCGTTTCTGGGAAAAACGCGGGAGTGGCTGGAGAAACGGAGGAGTGTCTGGGCGAACGCTGGGTGTGTTTGTGACGTCAAACCAGGAACGACAAGCACCGAACTGATCGCAGATGCCGAGTAAGTCTGGAGCTACTCAGAAACTGCTAAGAAGTGTCTATTCGCAATTCTGCTAATCTTTCGTTCGCAATTTTAATATGCTAAGATTCACTCCCAGTAGGCGGCGGCTTAGCGTGTGCAAAGCTGCTAAAAGCAGCTTGCGAGCGAACAACTCGGAATGACCCCCATAGATCTCTATTTATTTCCCAAGGCACTCAGCGGGCTTCACAGAAACAATATATAGGCTGCCCTGCTATTCCAATGTTTCGGAATTTACTCCATCATCAGTGCATATATCAACAACATACAGTATAAAGACATGCAAACAAACCACCACTTCCATACAATATATTGTACTTATGAATTAATCCACTGCAAAAAAATACAGAGGAAATATTAGAAGTACAATATATCAGTGCAGACAGACAAAACATATCCAATAAAAAAAATATTAAAGGATTATTAAAACTCTACTGAAAGGAAAAACATTAGAAAAAGTATATTGACCTAACACTATAAGCAACTACATAATGCAATTTGGAAACATGTCCTGCACAAGGAAAATATATAAGTAATGAATGGTAGCACAACAAAATATATAACGATATCATACAGTATACACTAGACTACAAAGAAATTTAGCATTGAAATATGAAAAATAGATAAAAGTGAAAAGAGCAGAAAAAAATGTTAAATGATGAAAAGAACAAACACATAGAGAACAAAAAACAAACAAACAAACAAACAAACAGGGAATTAATAAATATACATACTACGGGCCTAATTCAAGGGTAGGTTATATTGTTTCTGTGCAGGGTAAATACTGGCTGCTGTATTTTTACACTGCAATTAAGATTTCAGTTTTAACACACACCACCCAAATCTAATTCTCTCTGCACTTTATATCTGCCCCACCTGCAGTGCACATGGTTTTGCCCATTAGAGGAAGATTTTGCTTTTGCAATCAGCCTTGAATTATGCCCTATATAAACTGGTTTTTTTGCTAACATTTCCAAAACAGTGCCAAGAAATCACTCAGTATCTATAATTAAAAAAGATGACAGTATATAACAAAGAAAGACCACTGTCATAACAAAGAAGAAACATACATGACCCACATTTTTTGAGGGTACTGACCACCGGAATCCCGACAGCCGGGATGTTAACAGCATACCCAGTTTCTAGTCTGACAATCCAGAGTACTTAAAGTTTATGGAGATCCTTGTCACGGTCACCCACTTATAGTTAATTTTGAACTTGATTGATGATGTTTTGAGAGTTTGAGGAATTAAATTGATGCAAAAAGGGTGTTAAAAGCTGCCTAATTCACACTCAAATTTGGGGCCCTTATATCTCCCCCATAAAGAATCAGAACAAATGTAAACAGGTAGTGTGTGATCCTGGCGCTATGCCAGTATGAAACCAAAAGATGTTAATATAAGATGATCAAATGTTTGAGAAATAATATGGATATATTGGAATAGCACTTCTGTATGACAAAGACAATGATATTGACAAAATAGGCGGTATTCAATTGTTTGATAAGTCAGTTGGGTGTCTGTTTTCTCCTATCTAATAGACAGGAAAAAAACAGACACCCAACTGACTTTTCAACCATTTGAATTCACCCCCCACCCCAATATTTATATAAAACAAAAAATATATAACAAATATATGAAAATATATATAAAAAATATGTTAAAAACCCCCTGCAAACTTCCGGTTCCGGGACCAATAAGATAGGAAGCTCACTGCAGGAGCATCGTCCCCACCGCCCGCTGAATAAACCTTTTCACGGCTATTACAGCCTCCACACCGCCCGGGACACCTTTAGCAGCACCCGCGGTCATCATGGACCGCTTTGTGACCCCCGTAACTGTGGCTCCCCAAACCCTCGCCGGCGCCTCCACAAGACAGGAGAAGCACTGTGCGGCTAGCAACATTGAGCCTGATGCCGGATCTGAGGCAGTCTCCCCTGCCTCCAAGAAAGCCACGGCGGAAGGGGCAGACAGCATGGGATCCCAGATATGCTGCGATCCTGATGCCCCAGTAACATATGGGGATGTTGTGGCAGCGATAAAAGCCACCATGGCCCCCCTGCTTTACCAGGCTGTATGTGATATATCTAAACAGCTGCAGCATCTCACACAGAGAGTCACACACACTGAATTTCAGCTGCAGGCTGCCACACCTGACATAGGCCCTCATTCCGAGTTGATTGCTCGCTAGCTGCTTTTAGCAGCAGTGCAAATGCTAAGCCGCCGCCCTCTGGGAGTGTATATTAGCTTAGCAGAAGTGCGAACGAAAGGATCGCAGTGCTGCTACAAAAAAAGATTGTGCAGTTTCTGAGTAGCTCGAAACTTACTCCTAGCTAGCGATCACTTCACACTGTTTAGTTTCTGTTTTGACATCACGAACACGCCCTGCATTCGACCAGCCACGCCTGCATTTTTCCAGGCACGCCCGCGTTTGTATCTGACACTCCTGCGTTTTTACACACACTCCGCTAAAACAGTCTATTACCACCCAGAAACACCCATTTCCTGTCAATCACTCTGCGGTCAGCAGTGTGACTGAAAGCGTCGCTAGACCTTGTGTGAAACTGCAATGGCTTTTTTGAAAGTACGTTGCGCGTGCGCATTGCGCACCATACGCATGAGCAGAAGTGCCTATTTTTTCTTGATCGCTGTGCTGTGAATGAAAGCAGCTAGCGAACAACTCAGAATGAGACTGTGTTCCAATATATACAAAATCAAGAGGAAGCATGTAAATATACAAAAACATTTTTGTATATTTACATGCTTCCTCTTGATTTTGTATATATTGGAATACAGTTTTTCACAAAAATTTGCCACTTGTAAAGCTATATGGTAAGCGCAGTGTAACACACCCACATTTTCATTGTCTATATCGGAAGGGAGTGTGGATCCCCTCCATTTGCTTGCACAGCTGCTGCCTAAATATAGCTGGTGATTAAGCGCAGCCCTCACCTCTACCCATTCCAACTTAGAATGAGGGCCATAGAAGTGCTGCATCATTCAGTAAAATCCCTCACTACTGAAAACTACCAAATATGGAATAAGCTGGATGATTTTGAAAATAGATCGAGGATAAATCATATTAGATTGGTAGGACTGCCTGAATCAGTTAAAGGCACACCACGGGCTCATTTTGTATGTATCACCCTTACTTAGCTTCTGGGCATTGAACAGGGCTGAAGTGATCTTGTGATTAAATGAGTTCATCGTTTGGGACCTTTCCCCAGCCCCAACAGGCCGCGTCCACGCGTGACTCTATTCCGTTGTCTGAATTACCTCCATAAAATGGCATTTTGGTCTGCATCTTGTAAAGTGAAAGATATCCAATGTATCCAATGGGAAGGTAACAAGCTTTTCATATTCCAGGACTACTCTGTGGAGATGACTCGGGCACGTAAAGCTTTTCCCCCTATTTGCACTCAACTTTTGTCAGAGGGTCATAAGTTTGGCCAGCTATATCAGACACACCTACACCTGTATGAGGGTACTTCCCACAAAGACTTTTTGTTGCCCGCTGATGCTGCAGCGTACCTGCGGAATATCTCAAGAGAAGACACCATGGATATTCTGACCTTCCTACAGCGGCAACTTAATCTATGTTATTTTGTTCTATTTCTTATGCATTTCTGCATTTCCTGCTTGGAACACTTTGGACCCCTTGTCCGGATCATTCACACTCACAAATTGCAGTGGATGCTGTTGGCCTATCTCTATGACTTTTATTTTCAAATTTTGCTTTAAAATATTCTCATATATATGCTGATTTTAATGTTGTTTATTGTAATTTCCCCACCAGATGGGAACCACCCCCCTTACATTGGTTCTTTTCTTAGCAGTTAATTTATTTTCTCACTGAAATCGTAGTGGGTTATATATTACTTCCTGCTTACTGCATCTTTCACATAGTTATGTTCTATTTGGTTTTATATTACCCCACATATCTTTGAGGGTCTCTCGGAGGTATTATTAGTTATATCGGGTTGGTTGGGAGGGGCTCCTCCCCCATAGTTAATTCCCCATTACTAGCGCCATTGTACCTGGCAATCGCACGTGCTCGCTAGCTGGAGGTCACTGGTCGTTTGTATTCTAGAATTTTGTAGTATGTTCTTTTTACCATTGTGTGACTAATTATTTACTTATGTTTTCTTTTTCAGTTACTCCACCTCTGCCCTTGTCTTGTCCACTTCCCCTCTTCTCCACCCCCCTTCCACCAGGATGCCTGTATATATATATATATATATATATATATAGGAAGAGCGAATAAGAACAGAGCGACCATAGGTGGTAGATATTCTAAGTGACTTTAAAAAGATTTTTCTTAGAAAGCAAAACGGGGTTTATTGCACAGAACGTTTTAAGACAATTGCACATAAAAAGACAGCAAACAGACAAAAATGTTTCTTTTAAAAAACCGTTACACAATTGTTAAAAAACCATTCCAAAGGGCACATAAAAGACAAGACTAAAATGGTGCTAAAAATTCATGCACTAAAAAATGAGAAATGTTAGAGACAACTGTGTGTCTAAAAATTATGTAAAAAGATTAATGTATACAAAAATTTGATATAAAGAAAAAACAGCTTAACTGAGGATTTCAATAGTAGCAGGAATCACCCAACGCGTTTCGTCTGGTCTGACTTCATCAAGGGGTAGTCAGACCAGACGAAATGCGTTCTGTGCAATAAACCCCGTTTTGCTTTCTAAGAAAAATCTTTTTAAAGTCACTAGAATATCTACCACCTATGGTCGCTCTGTTCTTATTCGCTCTTCCAATTTTTATCTATCCAGCACACGTACAAGTGCGGGCTTTACCTAAGATCTAGCAGATGCCCCATATACAGAAAAAAGGAGAGTGGTATTTAGTGACTAGTTGTTCTTTTGGGGTACACTTGTAATTGACATACTGTGAAAAAACTTTCTCTACTGCATTTTTTTTTTTTTGGCGCTGTTAGTTCATCCTATATATATATATATATATATATATATATATGCTCAGAACTCCTTGTAGTTGGTACCTTCTTTTGCACTCTCCTCTGAATTATGCCTGAGTTGACGGTATGATCTTGGAATGTTGGGGGCTCCAACTCCCCAGCAAAGTGACGGAAAATACTCCTCTACCTCAATACACAACGTATCAACCTTGCGTTTCTGCAGGAAACACACCTGACTCCTGAGGATATGGCAAAATTGAATACTCTAAACTGGCAGGTATTGGGTTTTAGTTCATATAATTATAAGGCCAGGGGTGTTGCCATATTGATCAAAGGTCATAAACCTACGAAAATTTGATCTACTGTAATTGACCCCAATGGTTGATATGTGATAATGTCTGAAAAAATCAATGGTAGAATTTATTCATTATGTAATGCATATGCTCCTAATGTTTATTCCAAGGTTTTCTTTCAGTCCTTACTTGCCAAGCTGACCCCTTTCCTCACGGACCCCTTGGTCCTCTGTGCCGATCTAAATCTTAACTCATCCTCCTACTTAGATAGATCTCACATGCTAGCGAGACCTCTCACATTACCTAAATTTGGGGTCCCTCTCCTGGCAGAAAGACTGCAGGTAGTAGATATTTGGAGAGCCTTACATCCCACAGAAAAAGAATACACGTGCCTCTCAGCAGCCCACCATTCACTCTCCAGGATAGATTATATCTTATTGTCTCATTCCCTATTACCACAGGTATCGGACTCCCAAATTGAGGCGATAGCCCTCTCAGATCATGCCTTAGTTACAGTGACCCTTCCCTTTCCAGACACCTCCTCTCCTAAGCTGTGGAAATTCCCCTCATATCTTGCAAACTCCTTGAAATTCCAGCAAAGGCTGGAGTCATCTTGGGAATCTTTTAAAGTCAATAATGCACCCCATCTGGATGAGGATCCTATATTATTCTGGATGACCACGAAATTGGTCCTTCGGGGTGATATTATATCCAATGTATCGGCCACTAATAAGAAATATGCCTCTCAATATTTGGAATTTCAAAGGCCCCTGTCTGCAGCCTATCAGCAATACAAATCTCTTCCCACTCCTCAATATTGTCTTTTATACATTGACGCTAAAACGCACTTTGATGAGTTCATGTCTTCCATGGGCAATAGATTTTCTTTTTCAGTGAATTAGATATTATAAATTTGGTAATAGAACTGGGAAATTATTAACGAACTTGCTTAATGGTTCACGTCCTCGTATGGTCACCCACCCATTGCATACCTCCTCTGGCACATTAACTACTAGTAACCTATAGATATCCGATGTAATGAGATCGTTTTGCTAAACTTTATATTCCACAACCTCACATTCCTCATCTTCCACTGCCCCACCTCATCACCCTGGCCCAAAAAATTCTGGGATGACCTTCCCATTCCTCAACTTCATCCCTCCATGGTCCAAACACTGCTTGACCCTATCTTGTTAGAGGAAGTTCAAGGTGTCACTGGTCAATTTGGCAGGGATAAGGCGCCCGGCCCAGATATCTTTAGTGACGATTTTTATAAATTACTCCTCCCACGATTAGGAGACACTCTGGTTCGCATCTTGAATGTGATTTTGGTCTCTGACACCCTCCCCATACACTTCAACACTGCTATTCTCAAAGTTCTTCCCAAACCTGATAGGGACCTTTGCCTTCCGGGATCGTACCGTCCAATTTCACTTTTAAAACTTGACTATAAATTACTCACTAAAATATTTGTGGAACGTATTTAATTACTGCTCCTCTATATAATACACAGGGATCAGACTGGATTCATCTGGGGGAGACACTCAGAGATTAATGTGTGGCAGGTACTAACTGCTATATATACTTCCACTTCTCTATCTTCCTCCTCTCTCCCTGTCATTCTATCCCTTGATGCTGAAAAAGCATTCGACATGGTGGAATGGGACCATCTCTTTTCTACTCTCTTACATTTTGGTTTCCCTGTTAACTTTGTAAACCTTCTAAAACTCCTCTACTCCAACCCCCAAACCCAGGTATCCTGTAACGGGGTTCTCTCATCTCCATTCATGATTCAACGTGGAACTAGACTTGGCTGCCCGTTATCACCCTTACTCTTCGCCATAGCATTAGAGCCCCTGGCAATAGCATTAAGACAATCAGTAATATTTAAAGGGATCAGAGTTGGTAATGTTGAACTCGGTCTTGCTCTCTTTGCCAATGATATGCTCTTATTTGTCTCAGACCCACTGACTTCTATCCCAGAGATTCTTGGTCTAATCCAAGCATATGGGGATAGAGTGGGATACAGGATCAATATAGCCAAGTCGGAACTTCTACCCTTAGGTTCCTCTTCTCAGACTATCCCCAGACTCCTCCCATCTCTTTTCTTTAAAATTGGCCATACAAAAATAACTTACTTGGGGATACAGACCCCGCCAACCTTTCTAGACTGTATGAGGAGAATTACACATCCGTTCTGACACATGTAACCTTGTTATTGGACAATTGGAAGTTGTTACCCTTATCTCTTTTGGGAAGAGTGGCAGTACTACAAAGCATAGTCTTCCCAAAATAATTTTATTTAATGAAGATGCTTCCAGTTCGCCTTACCAACCGTGATATTAAGTATTTACGTAATATTATGTCAAAAATCTTGTGGAGAGGGAAGAAAGCATTCATAGCTTTAGACAAACTGATGGCTCCTAAATCAGCGGGTGGATTTGGTGTCCCAGATTATGCGTCCTACTCTATGGCTTCCATATTTCGATGTGCTGCTGATTGGCTGTATGACAGGGAGCTCCTCACAGACTCGGCTCTGGATGAGGCTCTATTCGCACCCTATTCTCTGGGAGCGCTATTACTATCCAAACCCTCCTTGATTCCAACCCACATACTCCACAACACCCCTTTTCATGATATATATAGTATACATGGCGCTCCTTGCACAAGAAATTTAAATGTAACCCCACGGTTTCTACATGTATTCCATTATGGGATAATCCTGCCTTCCCTCCGTCTCTGGAAAGAGAAGGGCCTGTCTAACTCCTCCAAAGTGTTTGACCCAGGAGGCTCCATAGTTAAATTCTCATTTCTACAAGAAAAATTTTGCCGGCCACATTCTCATTTTTTTATGTGTTTACAGACCCGAAATTATCTGGACTCAGTCACTCGCTTGCGCACTACATCACAAGACACCTCACTTTCTCCTAACCCTTTACTAGTCTCACTCAACATTCATAAAACTGGCCCAACACTCATTAGACAGATTTACTCCATTCGGACGTCTGCTTCGACAGAGGTCAGATGGGATAGACTACTCATTCAATGGCGTAAAGATATAGCTCGCCTAGCCAGTCATCATCAATTTAGTGATCGGTATGTCACCACACTAAAAGTCCTGGCCTCACCCTACTTACAGGAGGTCCACCTCCGCACTCTACAGAGAGCCTATATCTCCCCGATACAACATGCTAGGTTTAACTAGTGATGAGCGGATTCGGTTTTACTCGGTTTTACTCGGTTCTCAAAACCGAATCTTATTGGCTCACTGATGTCACGTGTTTTGGATAGCCAATAAGATTCGGTTTTGAGAACCGAGTAAAACCGAATCCGCTCATCACTAGGTTTAACCCCACAGAATCTGGGGAATGCCCTAAATGTCATATCAGTATAGCTTCCTTCTATCATATGCTTTGGGAATGTAGTCTAATCCGGCAATTCTGGCATAAAGTGGTTACTTACATTAATCAATTACTTCATATACGAGTGACAGCGACACCCTTATCTTGTCTATGTGCACATTTTTTTGAAAGGCACTGGGAAACGACGGTACCTACCGTTTCTCACTAGTCTAGTGACAGTCTCCAAAAAATTATTTTGTCCCACTGGCTCTCACCATTATCCCCCACTATGGTGGAAGTTCATGGCAAACTTTTGCAGATACTATATTATGACAGGAAATCAGCCCAGGTTAATATAGAGACCAGTGTCAAACCCTTTTATAAAAAATGGGGCCTCTACATTGATTTGCGGGATCAGTCCACACAAACTCAGATTTTCAAGGTATTTGAACATGCTGAATGGTTCCTCCATAAGAAGATCTTGGAAGATTCTATGTTATGATACTCTTCCCCCTTGCATTCCGATATTCTAATATATTTACTAGACTCTCTGAACTTATAATGACATACCAATTACATTCTTTTGATGATAGGACATCCTCAACCTTCCTCCCCATTTCCCCTCATGTGTGTCCTTATCCCCCTCCTTTTCCACCACTTTTCTTTCTCCCCTATTCTTCCCTTTTTCTGTCTTGACTCTTCTAATAATATGTTCCAGGTTATAATATTCCCTGGTTTGCACTGTTTACTTGGCAAAGATTTACTACATGTTTGCATACACCATATTATGCTACCACTCTTATGAAGCCTTGACGGATGTCTCTGGTAATGCTGACTCCACGGTTCCTGGTCACCTACTTGACCACTCATTCTATCCCTATACTATTGTTGGTTTTGTGGCTTAGATATATAATGCAATTTACTGGTATACCACTTTTGCCCATAGATTCCAACTTTACTGGCTTCCGACCTCTTGGTATTGATAGGTGTATGTTTCTATGCTGTTCTTCCTTTTTACTCACTAACTGCCTGCATTTGTTTGTATTCTGTATTGTATTATATGAAAATTATAATAAACAGATTTTAAAAAAAAAACAAAAAAATCCTGCAATAAATAATGGGGTTGACCAATGTTTAAGAAACTATTGCATGCATTCAATTGTGGGTTAACACTATTAAAATGGCATAACCTGAATATAAGCATGGTATCTGAGATTATAAAATCAACAGCAACATTTAATACATTTTAAAACAGGTGTTAGCTCTATAATAATGGCATTACACAATTGCAGATACAATAAAATACAATGCTCTCATATGAAGTGGATTGTACTGGAAAGAAAAGGGAGGATCCACAGGTGGAATATAACAGGGCAGTCCAGATTTACCTTGCCAATGGCTCCTGACTGTTTCCAAAACAGTATTGTCCACAAAGATGCTGTGATCCAGTCCTGTATTAGATTACCAATGTGTTTAGAGACCCACAGTCTTTTCCTCAGGGCTTGTATTGATTGATGATGTGTTGTAATTTTGAGAGATAATGCTTTTGCCATTACAAAGTGCTTTGCAACTGGCTGATCTATTTATTTGTAACTTAGGCCTTCCCACATGGCTGAATGATGTATTACATTCTGAACTTTAATAGTCTTATAGTCTTATATGTGATATTGCAGGACAGAGGATATTTTATTGTATCATTGTAGCCACAGTGTGGATGGAAACAGTGTTTACAATGGATATGTAGATATTGCATTTGTAGCAACCACTATGCTACACCTGCAAATTAGAAATGGGGGAAGAGCATCCATACTAACCACCCCATTCCCTAATAATCCTCCCTCTTTTGTAACATGACTGTCACATGAGTGATCTTAGGGATTCAGAAACAATGTTATCTGATGAATTGTTTTCACAAACCTAGTGGATGTGATCCATCTTACTCTTAGCAGAAAACCACAATGTATCAGTCCTTGTTAGCTTGTCTACATTGTCCTTGGAACTTTTTAGCATATTTTTGGGTAGCCCCTCTCTCGAAACCAACCAATCATTGTATTTTTGTTTTGTTCTACCTATATTTGGAAATTGGTAACTCTTTTATCACGTAACAGTTGTGAGAATTGAAGTTCTCTTTTTAGAGCTAGTGTTTGATGGCTGTGGGTAGAAAACAGCATGTTTTTGTCTCTAGGTTTATTGTATATTGTATATTGATGTTTCTATGTTTTTATCCACAATCCTTATATAGACATCGAAGTATTGTATATTCTCCATACTTCTATCGAATGTGAATTAAATTTGCTGCATAAGGTTGTTAATTATGTCAACATATTTAATAATTTAATTCGTTGACCCATCTGCAATAGTAACACACACAGGAATCATTGTAATGTGTAGAGAAAGAAATATGCTCCAGCATAGTGTATCTGATAGAATCATTTTTCTTCAACAAAGGAAATATATAAGGATTAGCATATGAGGGTGCATTTTGGCACCAATTGCACATCCTGCATGCTTCAGAAAAAAATCTCCATTAAATAGAAATACATTTTTGGGCGTGGCCTGACCTGCAGTGTGAGAGGACGTGTTCCTGGAGTGATCCCAGTGGACCACACTCAAGATCTCCTTTTTCAGCAACCACCGCCGCTCTTGTACCTTCCACGTGCCACTGTGCAGATGGGGACCGGGTGCACGGCTTGGAGGAGTAAAACAGCTGTTCATGGCTGTCCCCAGCACTAGAGGATCAGCTGAAGCTCCCAAGGTGGGACCTCAATTAGTGGCCAGAGCCACCCGCCGACTTCCATGATAAGCAGTGCTGCTGTGTAAGTGCCAACTGCATGCATATTCAAGGGCTTGCTGGAGCTGGCCTCCCGCTGTGCTATATTTGTTATACACATATCAGGCACACGCTGTTACTTGACCCTTTTTTTTACTCCATAAAGTGCATTACAACAACAAATGCTCAGAGTGCAGTATGTCAGCATACATTACATGCATGTGGTTTGGCATCCATAATTTTTTATGTCCATTTTTGTAACTTCCTCCAAAGCTTTGTGCAGGATATTATCTGGATACCCTTGTTCTAAATAGGATTGATACAATTTATCGGCTTGCTTTTTAAAGGTTATTTCTGTAGTACAATTTCTCCTAATTCTGGTGAACTGTCCCTTAGGGATGTACACCTTCCAAGCTTTTTTATGCGAACTTGTGAAGTTGAGATAGCAGTTTTAATCTACTGACTTAATGTATGTTTGAGTGATCAATTGTCCTTGTTCTATTGAAAGTGCAATATCCAGAAAATTAATATGGGTGTTGTGAATAGTAGAAGTGAACTTAAGTACAAAATTATTGTGATTCAATTTGATAACAAAATTTTGTGCTGACTGTAAATCCCCATCCTAAATAAAAAATAAATCATCTATGTAGCTGCCATAGAGGACGAGGTTTACTCCGCTGTCTCCGCCCCACAAGTGTTGTTCCTTGAATATTCCCATATATAAATTTGAGAAACTTGGAGCAAAACCCGCCCCCATGGCAGCACCCCATATCTGTAAATAAAATTGTGATTTAAATGTAAAGCAATTGTGCTCCAAAATAAATTTTATTGATTGTAAAATGAAGTCTCGCAAGGAATCTGGGATATCTGAGTCTCTGTAAAGATAGTATTCCACTGCCTCAATTCTCAAAGTATGTGGAATATTGGAGTATAATGCCTCCACGTCACAAGTCATTAATAGATAGCCCGTCTTTCAAGTTATTGTCTTAATTAAATTCAAAATGTGTTTTGTGTCTTTAATATAAGAATGAAGATTTTGTACTTGATTTTGCAAACAATGATCTACAAAAAGTGACAAATTACTTGTTAGGGACCCAATGCCAGAAATGATGGGGTTACCAGGGGGTGCAGGGAGGGACTTGTGAATTTTGGGCAAATAATAAAAAGTGGGAATAACTGGTTGTGATATAAATATAAATTGATATATTTCCTTGGAGATTGTACCTCCCTCCAAATTTACATTGAGCAAGTTATGTAATTTATGCTGAAAAAGGTGGGTGGGATCGCGATCCAGTTTCCTGTAGAATTCTGTATTATTGAGTTGTTAGTAAGCTTCACATAAATAATCCTCAACATCCAGAATCACGATCCCAGCCTCCTTATCCACAGGCTTAACAATGATAGATTTGTCTGAACAGATAGATTTTATAGCTTTTCACTCTTCTCTACTCATATTATCTTTCAACTGCTTTTCTCCTCCTGTTCGCACATTTTCTTAAACTGATCAAGCGTATTATTATAGAAATTCTCTATAAAGGGCTGCAATGGATAAAAATCTAATTTTTTTCTTGAGTTGAAAATTCTTCTTAACATCAAATATTTTCATGGTGTTACTTATATCGTTATCTTCCATCTGAAGTAACTCCAATATATTCAAGGCATCACCGTAATTTTTATCCAGTATAATTGGTGACCCTTCTATTTGTTTCTTTTTGAAAGCCTTAAGTGCAAAATAGCGTTTTAGACTCAACGTTATGACATACTTATTTAAATCCACAAATAAACTGAATAAATTAGGTTTCATTA
This sequence comes from Pseudophryne corroboree, assembly GCF_028390025.1. Lineage (NCBI taxonomy): Eukaryota > Metazoa > Chordata > Amphibia > Anura > Myobatrachidae > Pseudophryne > Pseudophryne corroboree. The sequence continues at coordinate 243,038,397 of NC_086452.1, forward strand.
CTGGGGCAAATTTAAACCCTTTTCCAAAAGGCCAAGTTCATGTGTGTTCAAAATCTCAGACTAAAAAGGTTACAACCAAAGTGCGCAATGAATTTCCCCCACAATGCAGCTATAATTGCTGTGTGTGAGTAAGCACCAAATTACTCAAAATTGCGAAACGTGAAGAAAAATACACAGCAACTAATTAGCGCTAAAGAGAAAACCACGTCCACCAATTACAATGAAATAGAACACCACTGCAAACTCCTTAAATGTTGCCACTAATTATACTTAACTGCTAATTAAGTATAATTAGTGGCAACATTTAAGGAGTTTGAAGTGGTGTTCTATTTCATTGTAATTGGTGGACGTGGTTTTCTCTTTAGCGCTAATTAGTTGCTGTGTATTTTTCTTCACAAAATCTCAGACGATAAATTAAAAATCCCTTTACCTATGGGTTCTATCTTGTACAGATGCTTTTATGGGGGTTTTCTTCCACCTCTTCTACATCCCCTTTTCCGTTTTCCCTTGTTCTTTTTAATCCTATCCCTGCATGGTATTTGGGGTTGGGGTAGGAAAGGGGTCGTCTTCCTAAAAAAACTTCTCCACGTGGAGATGATTCAGTCATCTTCCGTTTCTGATTGTCTGAATTTATTTGACAAGCGCAATGAGAGGTAATGTGTAGGAGACTCATAATCACTGAAGACTTCATATTTATTCCTGTGTACAAAACCAACCAGTCTTTGTTGGTCTCTTTGTAGTCTTCTATTTGGGGATCTATGTGATTGGGTTTTGGTGGCTACTTTTCTATTAGATTTGTAACTGTGTCTCTTACGCTGATTAAATTGGTGTGATCTTGAATGGTTTGGATTTGAGATATTGGTATTCATATTTTTATTAATTAAAACTGTGAACGTCACCCTTTTTATAATCCTGTCGATCTCTATCCATTTTGTTTTCTTTCCGTGTAATTGAGGGCTGTTCATAAATTCTATATTTTTATTAACTTTTAAATTCCTTTCTTTAAAGTCAGGATTATTCCCAAATACCTTTAATTCATTCTGTACCTGTTCAATTTCTAACTGTAGCTCCTTTACTTTATCCTCCCTGTAGTAGATAAGGAGTCTCATAAGATTCTTTGAACATGCATTCAGCACCAAATTTCAATCATTAGTAAATGTTTTGTCTTCATTAAAGGCTGCTGTTTTTAGAATTCTAAGACCTCTGGGGATTAGGTCACCATTCAGGTATTTCTGGAGGGTCATATATAGTTTGGCAGATGCTCAATTAGCTTAGTGATATCATCCAGGTGCTTGAAAGGGAGGGGTATTTCTAAGCAAGAAAAAAAGGGCATTTTGTTTCCCCCAGCACACTGAATGATAACAGTAACTAGATGTAAATCCCACATAATAATAGAATTCAGAGATCTTCGTTACATATATTTGCGCAAATGTATGGTTAAACCCCAAAGCCGCATCAAGGCGTCTCTGTATATTTGGGGTCCCTAGCGCTATATCTAGGTGCAGGGTGTGGCACCCCAAAACACCAGCATGGTAGCATACCAGTGAAAAAACTATAGTGTTAATAAATTAATGTTAGGAAGCCGAAGCTATGAAGAAGGTGATACAGAAATTAAATGTAATTAAAATGGAGAAATAGTGTTAAAGAAATTAGTGTGTGAAAATTGTTAATAGAATGTAAAGGTATGCCACACTTAAACCATCCATCTCAGCCAGTCCAGAGGCACCACACCTCACACCTCCATTACCCCAATCTGGGTCTTTGATTAACCAGCAGGGAGCCACATGATAATGGCTCCTTACTTAAATATATTTAAGCTAAGAGCTATGGCTCCTTACTTAAATATATTTAAGATAAGAGCTACCTACCTTGGAGCAACCCCATAATGCTCCATATGGCATGTCATGGCCTGCACCTCCTCCTAATGCAGGAACCTCTCTGCCTCTCACAACAGACATATATAGTTTGGCAGATGCTCAATTAGCTTAGTGATATCATTCAGGTGCTTGAAAGGGAGGGGTATTTCTAAGCAAGAAAAAAAGGCATTTGGTTTCCCCCAGCACCCTGAATGGTAACAGTAACCAGATATAAATCTCACATGATAATAGAATTCAGAGATCTTTCTATGCACATATTTGCGCAAATGTGTGGTTCAGCCCCAAAGCCGCATCAAGGCGTCTCTGTATATTTGGGGTCCCTAGCCCTATATCTAGGTGCAGGGTGTGGCACCCCAAAACACCAGCATAAGCCAGAAAGCCCATGGTAGCATACCAGTGAAAAAACTGTAGTGTTAATAAATTAATCTTAGGAAGCGGAAGCTATGAAGAAGGTGATACAAAAATGAAATGTAATTAAAATGGAGAAATAGTGTTAAAGAAATTAGTGTGCGAAAATTGTTAATAGAATGTAAAGGTATGCCACACTTAAGCCATCCAGCTCAGCCAGTCCAGAGGCACCACACCTCACACCTCCATTACTCCAATCTGGGTCTTTGATTAACCAGCAAGGAGCCACATGATAATGGCTCCTTATTTACTTTCTGGAGGGTCACCTGATCCCACAAGTGTCTTATCTCTGCCACACAGAAATATTCCAATTTATTAAACAACCCATTCATGCTCAAAGCATTCTTGCTGGAATTATCAATTGAATTAGATATTACACATTTTAGATAACCATCTCTTCTCTGCATACTGTCTGTTAGACATCTCAGTGAGGTCATAGTGAAACACTGGCAGCTAGGTCTGAGTATAAAAAGTTAGTGCAAAAGCAGTAAAATATATTTGACCCAGTGCCAGTCAGTATTTAAATACCAGCTGCTCTTAAAGAGGGTATACTCACCCCACCTACAACAAATATGTATAAAGAAATTCCACAAAGTGGAGAAAAAGAGCGCTAGTATTTAAACAGCTTTAATGCAATATGTCTAAAAAATAGCACATACATATAAAAAAACAATAATATTACATACTTAAAGCACACATAAAATAGATTAAATTTCTATATTTATCGGTCCGGAAAAAATCACCCTCAAAAAAACTATTTAAAAAGACAATTGCCACATTTGATCAGAGACTTATTTGTTATAGGCAAATGTGCTGCTTGTATTTCTTAGAAATTCCTTAATCAAATTGTAAGTCACTTTATAGGCTTAGTTGAATACACATGTGTATTTGTCTATAGTTATAAAAAGCAGATACTGCGTGTATATTGTTCAGCAAAGTCAAGTTCACTTTATCAACCAAGTTTCAATAACAAAATGAACTTAAATGGGCACAGATATTTTACCCATCCGTGGAGTCCTCACGTGTACTGAAATCCTCCCGACCGCTGGTGCATGATCCTTCAATCGTGGTCCTATCCGGAGGGAACAAGCATATAGCTGCCGCAATGTGGAACTCCGTCTCTCCAATCAAGTAAATCTTTATAGCGCAAGTCACTATGGATCTTGAATCCCGTCCGCACACCGCTATACCATACAGTGCAGGGGTCCCGATGGGTAGTCAATACGGGAGATAACCAGGGCTGTAGCTAGCTTGTGTGCTCTTGGTCACGTTAAATTGTTTCCCCACCTTAGACCAAAGACTTGGCAGCTTCCTCAGAATCCGATAATTAATTAGAGCACAGGTGAGCTTATTAAACCTATTTCGCTCCCATGCTAATGTGCACTTCATGTGCGGTTCAAGCCTCACTTCTAATCAAATATATCTTATGTTGTGGCAGTTTTAAAAGCCATATTAAAGTTACATAGCTCATTTGAAACAAAGTAACATTATTATAAAAATACATTCTAACAAATTACATAACACAACTGGTATTTAACAGATGGTTCATACCATAAGAGTCGCTACATTTTATATCCAATTTAGTATGCAAATCAACTTTTTACTAGATATCAGCACCATTCAATATATTAAATTAAACATACTAATAGTGCCGATTCATACACAAATTCTTTTAACCCTTTTAGTTGTCAAGAATTATTTTAACAGCCTAGAAAGATATTATAAACACCTCTGGTAATAGTTATGAACATTTTTAGTTGGAACGCTACAAAATATTACTCTACATATAGATGTTACAATTAGAGATAGATGAAAGACTTCTTCCAGATCTATCCAAAATTTATTTTAATCCTGATAATGAAACAATAGCATAAACAAATACACACTTATACCTAAATGCACATGTGCATAATTGTAGATGTGCATAATTGTAGGTACCTAAATACTAGAGATGTGCGGCGGGCACTTTTCGTGTTTGTGTTTTGGTTCTGGTTCCATGCTTGTGCATTGGATCTGGATTGGTTGTGCCAAAACCACCCTTTCATGTTTTGGTTTTGGATCTGGAAGATATTTGAAAAAATCATAAAAACAGCTAAAATCACATAATTTGGGGGTAATTTTGATTCTACGGTATTATTAACCTCAATAACATTAATTTCCACTCATTTTCAGTCTATTCTGAATACCTCACACCTCACAATATAGTTTTTAGGCAAAACGGTTGCACCGAGGTGGCTGGATGACTAAGCTAAGTGACATAACTGTGCAGCACACCTGGCCCATCTAGGAGTGGCATTGCAGTGGCAGACAGGATTGCAGATTTTAAAAATAGGCCCCAATAAGACATGATGCAAAGAAGAAAAAGAGGTGCAGTTAGGTAGCTGGATAACTAAGCTAAGTGACACAAGTGTGCAGCTCAAACAATTGGCCCATCTACGAGTGATACTGCAATGGCAGACAGGATGGCACTTAAAAAACTGTGCCCCAAACAGCACATTATGCAAAGAAGAAAAAGCGGTGTAATGGTAGCTGTATGACTTAGCTAAGCGACACAAGTGGGCTGCACAAACACCTGGCCTGTCTAGGAGTGGCACTGCAGTTGCAGACAGGAAGGCACTTAAAATAACTAGGCCCCACACAGCAAATCTTGCAAAGAAGAAAAAGAGGTGCAATGAGATAGCTGTATGACTATGCTAAGCGACACAAGTGGGCGGCACAAACAACATGGGACAAATTTGGCCAGATGTAATACACGCACAATATTGGTGGCACAGTAGAGCATACCCCTAAACCACACACACACACAAACAGCAAAGCCTGTAAAATTAATTTGATTAATAAGATCCCTTTTATTTTTAGCTATTATAATAATATGCAGCACAGGCGAGCGTACCTCTACACCACACAGGGCAAACCATGTATAAATTATTTGGATATTAATATTAGCAATGTATATAACCGTTTTATTTGGAGTAAATAATATACAGCACAGGACACCACCACTGGACTTATGGCAGCACAAGACACCACCACCGGAATGATGCAGCACAAGACAGCACCACTGGACTGGACTTATACGGCAGTACCCCTGGACTTGTACGGCAGTGGCAGACAGGATGGTACTTTAAAAAAATAGTCCCCAAACAGCATATGATGCAAAGAAGTAAAGGAGATGCAAGATGGAATTGTCCTTGGGCCCTCCCACCCACCCTTATGTTGTATAAACAGGACATGCACACTTTAACAAACCAATCATTTCAGCGACAGGGTCTGCCACACGACTGTGGCTGAAATGACTGGTTTGTTTGGGCCCGCACCAAAAAAAGAAGCAATTAATCTCTCCTTGCACAAACTGGCTCTACAGAGGCAAGATGTCAACCTCATCTTCATCCTCCGATTCCTCACCCCTTTCAGTGTGCACATCTTCCTCCTCACAGAGTATTAATTCGTCCCCACTGTAATCCACCATCACAGGTCCCTGTGTACTTTCTGTAAGCAATTTCTGATAACGGTCTTCAAAGAGGAATTTATAATTAATTTTGATGAACATCATCTTCTCCACATTTTGTGGCAGTAACCTCCTACGCCGATCGTTTACAAGGTTACTGGATGCACTAAGCACTCTTTTGGAGTACACACTGGAGGGGGGGGGGGGGGGGACTTAGGTAAAATAAAACCAGTTTGTGCAAGGGCTTCCAAATTGCCTCTTTTTCCTGTCAGTATATGTACTGACATGCCTACTTGGATGCTGTCACTCATATAATCCTCCTCCATTCTTTCATTGGTGACAGAATCATATGCAGTGACAGTAGACATGTCAGTAATCATTGGCAGGTCCTTCAGTCCGGACCAGATAGCAGCACTCGCTCCTGACTGCCCTGCATCACCGCCAGCAGGTGGGCTAGGAAATCTTATCCTTTTCCTCGTAGCCTTAGTTGCGGGGGGAAATAAAGGAGGAGCTGCTGACGGGTCACGTTCCGCTTGTGTTGATAATTTTCTCACCAGCAGGTCTTTGAACCTCTGCAGACTTGTGTCTGCTGGAAAGAGAGATGCAACATAGGCTTTAAACCAAGGATTGAGCACGGTGGCCAAAATGTAGTGGTCTGATTTCAACAGATTGACCGCCCTTGAATCCTGGCAAAGCGAATGAAAGGCTCCATCCACAAGTCCCACATACTTAGCAGAATCGCTCCATCTTAGCTCCTCCTTCAATTTCTCCAGCTGCTTCTGCAAAAGCCTGATGATGGGAATGACCAGACTCAAGCTGGCAGTTTTTGAACTAACTTCACTTGTGGCAAGTTTGAAGGGTTGGAGAACCTTGCACAAGACAGAATTCATTCTCCACTGTGCTTGAGTCAGATGCATTCCCCCTCCTTTGCCTATACCGTAGGTATATGTATAGGCTTAAATGGACCTTTGCTGCTCCTCCATCCTCTGAAGCATATAAAGTGTTGAATTCCACCTCATTACCACCTTTCATTTAGGTGATGGCAGGGCAGGTTCAGGAGTGTTTGCTGGTGCTCCAGTCTTCGACACGCAGTGGCTGAATGTTGAAGGTGGCCCACAATTTTTTGGGCCTCTGACAACATCTCCTGCACACCCCTGTCATTTTTCAAAAAATTCTGCACCACCAAATTAATTGTATGTGCAAAACATGGGACATGCTGGAATTTGCCCAGATGTAATGCATGCACAATATTGGTGGCAATGTCCGATATCACAAATGCCCAGGAGAGTCTAATTGGGGTAAGCCATTGTGCAATGATGTCCCTCAGTTTCCGTAAGAGGTTGTCAGCAGGGTGCCTCTTATGGAAAGTGGTGATACATAATGTAGCCTTCCTAGGAATTAGTTGGCATTTGCAAGATGCTGCTACTGGTGCCGCTGCTCTTGTTGTTGCTGCAGGAGGCAATACATCTACTCAGTTGGCTGTCATAGTCATATAGTCCTTAGTCTGCCCTGTTCAACTTGTCCACATGTCCATGGTTTAGTGGACAATGAGTACAACTGCATTATTTAGGACACTGAAAACACTTTTTCTGATGTCTCTGTATATTCTTGGTATCGCCTGCCTAGTGAAGTGGAACATAGATGGGATTTGGTACCGGGGACACACTACCTCCATCAATTCTCTAAGTCCTTTTGAACTAATGGCAGATACCGGACACACATCTGACACCAACATAGCTGTCAAGGCCTCAATATCCACTTTGCAACAGGATGACTGCTATCATATTTCATCTTCCTCACAAAGGACTATTGGAATGTCAATTGCTTAGTTGAAGTAGTACAAGTGGTCTTCCAACTTCCCCTCTGGGATGACGATCGACTCCCAGCAGCAACAACAGCAGCAGTAGGCGTACAACTCAAGGATCCTTCGGAGGAATTCCGGTTAGGAGAGGACTCCTCAGTCTTTCCAGTGACATGGCCCGCAGGACTACTGAAATTCCTGACTGAGGGGGAAGTTGACGTTGAGGGAGTTCATGGTGTGACTTGCAGGAGCTTGGAAACAAGAGGAAGAAGGTATTTAGGTGTCAGTGGACTGCTTACGCTCTTCCCCAAAGTTTCACAACTTGACACTGACTTCTGATGAATGCGCAGCAGGTGACGTATACGGGAGGATGTTCTTAGGTGGTAAACGTCCTTACCCCTACTTATTACATACCTCTACTTATTACATATTGACAGAGGCAACAACATGCTTGACCCCTTTTGTTTCGGATTTGTGGAGAAATAATTCCACACCAAAGAGGTGGCTTTTTTGGTATTTTACCCAGTCATAACAATGGGATTATTTATCCCACGGACAACATCTGTCTCCCCCAGTGCCTGATTTAAACAAACCACAATAACATCAGATATCCTCATCGTCGATAATCTCCTCAGCACCAGCAACACCCATATCCTCATACTGGTGTACTTCAACAGTAACATCTTCACTTTGAATATCAGAAACTGGACTGTGGGTGCTACTTACAGCACTTGCAGAGGGCGTGCAAATGGTGGAAAGAGCCACCTCTTCCCGTCCAGTGTTGGGAAGGTCAGGCATTGCAACTGCCAACACACTTGGACTCTCCTTGGGGATTTGTAATACCATCTTAGAACGCACACTTCTTTGCTGTGCCGGCTTAACTCATAATTTTTCTAGCGGGAGGATGAGGGCTTCCAACGTCATGTGAAGCTGAACCACTAGTCATGAACATAGGCCAGGGCCTTAGCCGTTCCTTGCCACTCCGTGACGTAAATGGCATATTGGCAAGTTTATGTTTCTCCTCAGACAATTTACATTTCTTTTTTTGGGTCTTTTCACTAAACTTTGGCTTTTTGGATTTTACATGCCCTCTACTATTACATTGGGCATCTGCCTTGGCTGACGACGTTGATGACATTTCATCATCTATGTCATGACTAGTGGCAGCAGCTTCAGCACTAGGAGTAAGTGGTCCCTATTTTATCCTCCAAATTTTTGTTCTCCATTATTTTTATGGAGTTAAATAACAATATCCGGTTCAGGAGAGTGTACATCTACACCACACAGGGCAAACCCTGTGAAAATTATTTGGATTCAATTTTAATAACCCCTTTATTTGGAGTAAATAATATTCAGCACTGGACAGCACCACTGAACTTATATGGCAGCACCACTGGATTGGACTTAAACGGCAGTACCACTGGATTTATATGGCAGTATCACTGGACTTATATGGCAGTACCACTGGACTGGATTTATATTGCAGCACAGGGACACTGCCACTGAACTGATGCAGGACAACAGAGCACCACTGCAATGGACTGGACTTATACAGCAGCACTGGACATATGGCAGCAGAGGACACCACCACTGTGACTGGACTAATGCAGCACAATACACCACCACTGAACTGATGCAGCATAACACAGCACCACTGGACAGGACTTATACAGCAGCACTGGACATATGGCAGCAGAGGACACAACCACTGTGACTGGACTGATGCAGCACAAGACACTACCACTGTACTGATGCAGGACACTGAGGATGGAGACACATCCTCTCGCTACACTCTTCAATGCCAGAGTTAAAATGTCAATGACGCGCAGCTCCTTATATGGAATCCAAACCCTGCGAGAATCTGACAGCAGGATGACGACATTTTGTCTCTTTCTGGTTTCCAAGTCAGGCGGGAAAACCCGAGGCTGACTCGGATCCGGGCTGGGGTAGTAAAGTTCAGGGGGGGGGGGGGTCGCAGGGAACCAAACCCTCTCAACTCCACTAAATACTCATATATATCTATATATCTCCTGCTTTTTATACATTATTAAGTGCAATAGTGTCATTTAGGTCATATGGAACTAAAGACCCAACCTATATATCCAATATGCTTCCCTCCCACACAGTATTTTAAAAATGATCTCCTCCTCTCTTTGTAGTTGTTATTTGCTCAACTGCCCTAACCATAACCTTACATGATGGATTTGTGGATATACATTGGGATACATGTTTCGATAGATGGTGTGTCTTAATGTTCTTTTTTATATTTCTCCAGTGCTCCATGAATTGTGTGTGGAGGGTACGCATTGTCCTCCCATTATACTGTTTTCCACAGCCACACTGGATCATATAAATAATAAAGGTTGATTTTCAATTCAAGAAATCTTTAATTCTAAACACCTCAACATTTGTATGAGACGTAAATTCCACAGTTTTTTTTTTATTTTGAATATCCTGGCAAGTGACACAGGTATGCTTACCACATATATGGAAACCTAACGGTCTTTCAGGGATCCACATACTGTGGTCATTTTTTTCCCATTGGTAGTGGCTTTTAACCAGCATAGATTGCAAATTGTTAGATTTTCTAAAAATGACTGTCTCTCCCAGATCCACGTTATACTTAAGCACCTTATCTAATTTAAGTAATGAAGAGTTTTCCCTAATGATGGTTTATCTCTAATTGTAACACCTATATGTAGGATAATATTATGTAGAGTTCCAACTAAAAATGTTCATAACTATTACCAGGGGTGTTTATAATATCTTTCTGGTATGTTAAAATAATTCTTGACAACTAAAATGGTTATAAGAATTTGTGTACGAATCGGCACTATCAGTATGTTTAATTTAATATAATGAATGGTGCTGATATCTAGTAAAAAGCTAATTTGCATACTAAATTGAATATAAAATGTAGCGGCTCTTATGGTATGAATCATCTTTTCTCTGCTAAATACCAGTTGTGGTACTATATGCCCAATTAAACTTTGGACTTTGATATTGCACCATCCAATTTGTTGTATATACTTTGGTTGTTATGGGTATGTTTATTGATTTTTTATTTTCTAAAAAATTTTTTCTTGTTGCTATCTTACTGAGATTGATCAGGATACCTTTGACATACTCGCACCAAGAGCTTTACAGACAAAGATGTGTCTAAAATATTGTTCATTGATACTGCCCAATTAGCTTTTGATGTAGAAAAGCCAGCAGAAACATCTTTTTCTTTATTAAAGTTATGGAAACGACTGGTTGACCTCAAATTACATGAGCTTATATTGTCGCAATACCACAATGACAATTTGATTCCGAGTGGCTTTAGAATAAAAAATCAACCTACCCTGGGTAAATCAAATAAAGAGTTTTGTAAATCCTGGTACCAGATATTGAATCAATGTAGATGTGATCTAATGATCCTTGTTATACAACAGGTTAACATTGATATTAAAGGGATTAAAAAAGAGATTTCCCTGTGTGAAGTTACAGGCATAGAAAATTTAAAATCTGCCACCAGCTGTGAGTAGCTTGCCAATTTAGAAGAATCAGTCTCTGCATTTAAAACTGATTTATTTTCCTTCAAGAAATGCAAATATAGAAAGGTCATAGAGGATTATAGAGAGTCACATGTATATCCTTGGCTCATTAGTCAATCCAATAAACGTCCCTGGTGGGGTGGTTTTGGCAATAAGAAAAAAAGTGATATCCAATTCACAGATATAGATTCTTATACATCACATAGTGACTCTGATCCATCCTACAAGAGCTCTTCTTTTTTAGAAGATGAAAGAGTGCACACAAGGAGCCGATTGAGAACAAAAAACTCTGCAGGAAAGGGGGCATCAAAAACCGAAAAGGGAAGGGGGCAGAAAAATGTGAGGAGGTACAGATGGTGCTGTGCTAATCTGAGGTGGCTCCATCACAAATGAGCACTCCTGGATTGACTAGGCGATCTGTCCGCCTAGTTACGCCGAGAGTCCACAGAGACTTTCCAATTCAGAGCATCTCTGTCCGGGCGTGAGGACGGTGACACTCTCCATTCAAATGAATGGGGCATGTTTCCATCATGGGTGTGTGTACCCGTGTGGACAGGGACACTCTAGGTGATAGGCGCACCCTTGCGGGCACGCCTAGTCACAAACGGAGCCATGACTTGTGTGGCTCCATTTGTTGTTATCTTTAATTTGTCAGATTATACCCCTACAGGTTCTGTGTTATCTTTATTAAATAAAGGTTAAAGATTTATTCAAACATACAAACAAAACCCCTTTGATTGTAAAATATAACTGTACAAGTTCCATAGGCAATTAAGATTAAAATATTTTTTCCCCATCAGCCTGCTCAAATAACCCATGCTACAATCGCTCCATTTAAATCATGTATAACCTTTGACCCCTGTCCTCCTATCCCTCCATTAAGAACTTCATGTGACTGGTGAAAAGTGATATCATTCCACATATGCATAAGGTCAATGTGTCACTGTAATGTGCAGAGCTGGCCCTAGGTATAGGCGATCTAGGCAAATGCCTAGGGGATTTGGCATGCCTAGGGGCACAAGCAGCTTCTGCTGATTAAAATGATATGTGGCATGCCTATATTCTGTCTGTAGCATTTTGTATGCCGAAACAGCCACAGTTACACACAGAATATAGGCATGCAGCATATAATTTTAAGCAGCAGAAGCTGATTGTGCATCCTAGCCACACAGTAATGCAAATAAGATGCATTTTACCAAAAATGTTAGCAAAGCTGCCAGCTGACTCATGCCAGGCATTTCCTGCTGCATGACGTATTGAGGCAAGATTTATGAGGACACAAGCAGAGGCAGAGATCACAGTGTTAGCGGCCGTGTGAGTACTGTATGTGGGTGGGTTGATTGTGCAACATTGTTTGGCATATGTGTGAGGGGCATTATGTGTGTAATTATATGTATAAGGGCATTAATAATATGTGGCATATGTGTATGGGACATTATGTGTATAAGGGCATTAATAAAGGTTGGCATAATGTGGAAGGTGTATTATGTTTATAAGGACATTAATAAAGTGTGTCATATGTGTAAGGATCATTACTGTGTCATTTTATGTGTATAAATTAATTGCTAATGTGTTGCATTATGTGTATAAGGCGCTCTACTGTGTGGTGTAACATAAAGAAAGGGCACTACTGTGTGGTCTAATGTGAATAAAGAGCAATATGGTGTGGTGTTATGTGAATAAGGAGCAATTCAGTGTGATATAATGTGAATAAGGAGCACTACTGTGAGGAGTAACATATATATAAGGTAAAGTGGTACTGCTGTGTGATGTAACGTGAATTAGGGACACTATCGCATGACATAATGTGAATAAAGTTGCACTATTGTATGGCATATTTTGAATTGTGGGTACTATTGTGTGGCCATGCCCCTTACCAGCAAAAACACACCCATTTTTGGGCTGTGCGCCAAATGTGCACACTGCTCCTATATAAAATAAAGTGGGTAGGAACACCAATATAAGGACTGCTATGGGTGAGGGGTGATAGTGCTGGGGAAGGGGTGCAGGGTCAGAGGTGGGACTAGCGGTGGTGCTAGAGGGCACCAGTCAAAATCTTGCCTAATGCATCATATTGGTTAGGGCCGACCCTTCTAATGTGACTCCTGAGGATTCCTTGGCGATACGCCCATTATGTGATAGCAGTAAAATTATAATCCGCCCCACCGATAAAGGTCGGAGAATTGTAATTTTAAATCACCAGGATTATATTGGAGAAATAATGAGGCAATTATCTGATCTTACTTGTTACAAAAAGTTGTTGTTTAATCCAACAGACAAATATAAGTGAGAAATTGACTCTATTATACAGTTTGGATTCACTAATGACTGGATTGATCTAAATACAGTACAATTTCTTACTCAGAGGTTTCCTAAAATACCTCTGATATATGTATTGCCTAAGATCCATAAGTCATTGGTCTCTCCCCCTGGGAGACCATTAATTTCCTCCATGGGATCCCTTTGTCAGCCGATTTCACAATACATTGATTTTTATCTACAAGCTGTAGTCCAAAACACTCCATATTTCTATACAAATTGGCACTAATTGTCATGCCCCCAGCTGGTAGTCTGCTGGTAACATTAGTTGTGGCCAGCTTGTATACCAATGTTCATCATGAGAAAGGCATTCAGGCAGTTCACGAGCCTATCAGTGCAAGTCCACACTATCAAGGTCCGCCGGTAGAATATCTGATGTTATTGAGTTAGGTGATACTTCACAAAAACTTTTTTTTAATTTGTTTTATTCTTTTACAATTAAAAAGCATCACGATTAGGGTCTAATATGTCCACATCACATGCTAAGTTGTACATGTGTCAGTACAAGAGATCCCACATTATGTAAAATTTTTATATATTAAAAATATATGATCAGCTATATGAGATATAAAGATGACTTGTTTTTTGTGTTGTCTGGAACTGTTAGTCAACTCGAGAACTTTTTAGCGTTACTGAATGCCCTACCCAGCTCCATCAGATTTACATACAATTATAGTTTTGAGTCTATCCATTTCCTGGATGTGCTAGTGTCCAGAACAGAAGGGGGCATCACTTCACGATTAAGAAACCGACAGACAAAAATACATTATTAAAAGCATCCAGTTACCATCCGCTGCCCTTATAGAAAGGACTCCCTTTCTCGTAGTTCATTTATGCAATAAGGATAACTTCAGATCCCAATGAAATGTGGGGTACTTTGGACGTTATGGGACAAAACTTCCTCGATAGAGGCTATGATACTAGAGAAATCCAGCAGGCGAAAGCAAAATGCCTTAAATTGATAGACAACAACTATCGGTGCCTAAACAGAAATTGGAGGATAAGGTAGAGGATGGTGTTTTCAAATACTTTATCCGTTACTTTAGGTGCATTGCGAGCAGCCATATTAAAACATTGGCATATTATTGAGACAGATCCCATTATTGGGGACGTGTGTGGACAGTCTCCACTATTTTGCTACAAGCACAGTCAAAACATGAAACAAAGAATACTGTACTCGGACATTATCCCACGTGTCTTATGTGGCAAACGATGGCTGAATCTGGCCAAGGGATCATTTAAATTATCATGTTGTGAAAATTGTCACTATATCTTGACTGGCCGCAGCATGCAACACCCACTATCAGGATAGCAATATACACTTAAACATCGGATGAATTGCAATACCAAATTTGTCATATATGTGATAGTTTGTCCATGGAAATGCCTATATGTAGGCAAGATGGTACGTATGCTGAAAGATCGCATTGGTACGCACCGTTCCTCAATTAAAAAGGAACTAACGAAAATGGATTCAAATACACCACCAGTAGCAAGGCACTTTTCTACTCATGGGCACACCATGAAAGACTTTCAATTCATGCCAATTGATCACGTTCCACCACTTCGTAGAGGCTACGATAGGCAAAATTTGTTATTAAGATGTGAGAGCATGTGGGTATATAATTTAAACTCTATGTCTCTGGCAGGTTTAAATGAGGAATTCAGCATGTCCATGTTTTCGTAATGTGCATGTGAATCTGATGGATCTATTATGTATATATTCTTGGTATATTTTTTGACAACACAGTTATTATTCTCTATGTAATTTTTTGAAATGTCTTGTGATGTATTCTTTTCTTAAACATGAAATGGGTGTTCCCCTTTAAAAATTCCATTGGTCCTATTGCGTATCTTGTATACCCTTTAATTGCTGTGCATATGGTGAGGCATAATTTGGTTTAATATATTTTTTTTGTGAATTAGTCAGAGCTGATGCTTATATATGCCATTATAATAAATTACCAGTGTTTATTGCTATGACTACCTTCTATTTTGTCTGTAGGAACTAAATTGTGGTCATTGGGAACCTTTTATTCAGTCCCCAGAAACAAACCCCTGTGTTTTAGTTCCACAGGAACACACAGGACTACAGTGATGTGTGGATACTCCACGTGTGCTGATGAGGGCAGTGGGACACCTGATTCAACAGGTGTGGTAACTTTTTTATTTCTTATATACACTGCTCAATGCTATTTTCCTCTTCACTCTCCCTTTGATAAAGGTGCAAGAGCACAGAAACAGGCTGTCAGGGTAATGCATATGGAGGTATGTCTCCTATGTTGTTATAGATGCCAAACTATGTGAGTGCTGGGTTCTCTGTTTGTATGTATTTGAGTAATGTGGTCATGGGCTACATGCACCCCACCCTATGAGTGGTCATTGCAGTTGTGTGCCCTGTTTCTGGGGTGGCGAGTGATGTGGTTTTCTTTTTGTGTATATGACAGAGGTTAATCTATGGTTAACTCTTATTAACCGTGGCCACTAGCTTCCTCATGCACACCTATGTGGACTCTATTATCCTGAACCTGTCTCAGCTGTTCCTTAGCATGATATTAGCCAGTGTAAGATGACTAGTGTACCTTTAAAAGCCATAAAGTGTGTGGCAGGTGAACATTAAATCTAGCAGGCAGATGATGTGTGAAACAGTGGTCAGGTTTTAAAACTCTGTGATAGTGTAAGACCTGCATGAAGGTGGGGTACCTTGGCAATCGGTTTGCAGGCTTCTGTGCATTGGCCAATCCACTAACTAAACTCCCATAATTTATTTATTGAAGTGTTGAGGATAAGTAAGCTTACTTGGGTGAGTGCTGGGTTTTCTGTTTGTAGGTGGGAAGAGTGGATGGACTGGGTTCCCATCCATTTGGCTCAGGCCAGGCCTTACAGGCTTCTTAGCCCAAGAAGCTGCTTCATCAGCCAGCACCTGGATGCTGGGTTTAAAGCAGAGTCTCTCCCATGAGTCAGGGCTCCTGAAGGCAGTTAGTGTCCAGGTGATAGGCCTGCTAGGGACAGTGGGATCTGGAAGACTGGGGCACTAGTGTCAGGATGCCAGGACCTGAAGGGATCATTATTTAGTAAGAGGGAGTGAGGCAGGGCCTAACCTCCCTGGCTGTTTATACTAGATACAGTGATATTTTGTTTTATGTGTATCTTTGTTTTTGAGCAACCTGAATAAAAGGTATTTTTTGTTTTTGCACAATGCTGGATTCGGTCGTTGGTGGAATTTTTGAAGCAGAACACATTCTAGCAAGACTCCTGTTACAAATGGCGTTTGAACAGGGACCCTTCTGCTAGTCGTGTCACACGTGGCAGAGTCCAAACAGCTGCAAGGTAGCGGCACACATACCAGTGAACTCCAGACCAAGCTGAACCCGTTGGCATCAGTACCAGATCAAGGGTGTTGTGAGTAGTGGTTAAACCCAACGCCATGGGGTAAAAATAATGATATGTTTTGTTTAAACTAAAGGTGTTTGATTTTGGTGCAAAGGTTTGCATTGGCAGCAAAGAGGTTAAACAGGGTGGATGAACTGTTATGTCTTATCTGCTTTGCACCATTCATTGAAAGTAGCTGTGTTGATTTGCTCTAAGGGGTTGCAAGCATCTGATAATTTATGACTGAAAATCTGTTCCAAGCTTATTTTCACCTGTGCCTGCAAAATCTGGTAATGGGAGTCTGGTGTCCCTGTTAATTAGCTCATTAAGACCAATCAAGCACAATTTAAACCTTTTATAAATGTGGTTCTATTTAAATAGAGACATTTTGTGGCACTATGTGTCCCAGCAATCCCTGAGTTCTAGTTTTAAGAGCCTGAAGGGAGAAGTTGTTTATTGGCACTAACAGTGTAAGGTATTTGTGACCACTATGTACATGCTACCTTTCAGTGCTTTGATAAAAGCTTAATATGTGCTAAAAAAAAGGAATTTTTATTTTCCCTTTCACTAAGGGAACAGGGTGAATAAAGATTTTCAGATATACAGCATATTCTGAAGTGTCTCTTCAAATGGGTAACAAAAAGAGAATTCATGCTAAAAAAAACAAAAGGGGTGAAAGCTCTAACACCTCGGGTCAGGATCTGATGTGACCCTATTAAAGCCCCACAGTTGGAGAGTTAAGTGGATAGCTTATGGGGGAGTAATCCAGATCTTGGGGAAGATTTTAGCTTGGAACCTTTTTTTTGGTGTCACATGATAAGTGACCTTCAAAATAATGTCCAATTAAAGGACCAGGAGCTAGAAGAGCTTAAGGAAAAATGTGATTTTCTTCAAGAGCAGCTGAACACCTTAACGTAAAAGCTGGAGGAGAAGGCATCTCTTTTATCTGACTCTCTGACCAAATTGGAAAGGAGCAGAGGAGAGATTTCCAAGCTCTCAGGCCAGTTGTCAGAGTTGCAGAAAACCTTGGCAAAGTCTAAATACAGATCTGAAAACTTTGTAGTACATAGCCAAGGACTATTAGAGGAAATCTCCTGTGACCAGACACGATATGGAAGTCTGGTGCTGGCCAATAAGGCTCTGTCACAAGACTTGGCGGAGCTTCAGGAGGAGGTTTCTAAGCTAAAACCATTGGCTAGGCCTAGTTTCAGTTCAGAGACAGGTGTAGCTACACCAATTGCTGAAGACGTTATGCCGAATGTTGGGTCAGAGATATTATCAGCCAAAATGAAGATGCCATCTTCGGGGGAAATGATGCTGATGGGGGTGCAGGCTGCAGAGGAATGGTACCATACTGTAGTGGAACCCGGTTATACTTGATTCCATGTTCCAGCCAGAAAGAACAGGAAAGTTGAGCCAGAGCTACCAGTGCCTAAGGCCCGGAAGGCTCCCTGCTATGCCACTAGTAAGGCCATCTGCCTGGAAAGTGGAAATGAGGCCCCTTCCACAGAGGTAGAGCATTTACAGGCACTAATGTCAATTCAGTTGGTATTGCCTTTCCTGAGCATGGATGAAGCTGCAGCCATTATTGCGCAGTGCACAGAAAGTCCACGGGAATTTTTCAAGCAGCAAGAGAGAGTCACATCAGATGGCAGTGTTTTGTTGTTAACTCCTGGATGGCAGTGAGAAGTTCCTCCGAAGCAGGACCACCTCATTCTCCAGAAAAAGAACATCATAGTACCTTGGGTGAAGAGTGGAACAAAGCCCTGAGTTCAGTGGAACCTATTCAAGATGGACGATGGCAGCCAGATAAGCTCACAGAAGATGTGTTTATGGAGACACGAGATGAGGATGTGGGATTCCTGGCTGCTCCTCAGTTGATAGAGAGTGAGGAAGAAGCGGTAATGGAGCTGGGAGAGGTTTACTTGATGTCAAGTGATCATCCACCTCCAAAACAAGAATCCTCTAATCTGCTGGATCTGTGGGAGAATGATGAACCCCAGGAATCTATCTGGACAGATGGCCATTTGATGACTACTCAAGAGCCCATCCTAGAACAGGAAGTCTTATCTGAGCTGGAGATAGCTTCTGTTGAGGTCCTGGAAACCCAGGTTCCATCTCCTGTTGACGCGATGTACGTTCAGAAGTTAATCCCTGATGGGACATCACAGGTTCAGAAGCCCCCGGTTCTGGACATCCAGTGCACATGTGAGACTTTCTCTGACAAATTACAAAGACCATACCTTTGGAGGTGTCTTGCCTACGTGAGTTAGTCATGGCTAAGCTAGTGGCAATGCAGGAGTCCACTTCCGAAGTCATCCAGGAACCTGCTTCTGAAGGGGTGCCCCTTGTGTATGAGGAGGATAAGGTGCAATATTTCGATCTTGGGGTTGTTGCACCCTGGCATGATCCACCACGAGAGGCTCAAGATCCAATTGCTGAACTGGGACAGTTCATAATGAACACACTAAGTAAGGAGCAAGAACCTGTCTCAGAGTCCTATATCTGAGGTTGCTCTACCCAGTGAGAGTTCTCTATATGAGACACGAGAGCTGGAAAACTTGAGGGGAGAGTTCCAAAAGATGGCCCTAAGTAATAGCCAGCTAAAAGAAATAGTAAAGTAGATTCCTAAACTACGGAGTCGAATAAGAGACCTGGACAAGAGAATCAAAATGGGTTTTGTGCCGGTTATAGAAAAGCAGGAGACAGTGACTAGGGTCAAAGATGGGAGATCAGAGGACAAAGCAGTCACATTAATAAAGAAAATGTTACCAATGCTGGAAAGACTGAAGGAAGCACTAAAAGTTCAACAAATGAAAGGACTTTCTGAGACTCAGGACCAATGCCTCACTCTGAGGGAAAGGGTGGAGGCAAAGTTGGACCATGACCTCAGAACAATTAAAGTCAGGGCAGAGACTAGGTGTTACCAGTGCCAAGAGCTTGGCCATAAAAGGTGGAATTGTCCATATAGGCCAAGACCAGTGAGCGCCGGGGTGACTACTAGGCCGAGCGTGAACTTAAAAACCTTCCCCAGTCCAGAGTTGGTTATTGTCAGGTGTCAAAAACACCCAGAAAAGAATGAAGCAAATTCCTCAGTAGCCAGTAAATCCGAGCCTGATAAGGGAAACATCCCTAAAGGTGGAAAGGTGAAGAGAAGGGGAAGTTTAGTGGGCATCAGGAAGTTGTCCATTAAAACGACCACTTTGGCCACTATGCCAAAGTGGAGGGAAAGGGAAGGTGGCACAGTGAAGTCGGTGCCACCAACCTTTAATGGAAATAGATTCCAAGGCCAGTTAAAAGGGCATCGGGCGTGTACTTGGGAGAGGAAATTGGGACCCAGGTGTATGGGCCCAAGTTATGTCCCAAAGATTTGTCAGCCCAAAATAATTGGCGAAGGTGAAACCTTGCCAATGTCACATGCCGCTTTTCTGAGCCACGAAAAGCTGATGGAAAGGGTATGTGGCAGGATAGGTACTTTGCCACCAGGAAGCTACTCACAGGATCCTGCGGATAGGTGGTAAGTGTGGATGGACTGGGTTCCCATCCATTTGGCACCAGACCAGGTCTTACAGGCTTCTTAGCCAAAGAAGCTGCTTCATCAGCCAGCACCTGGCAGCTGGTTTTAAATCAGAGTCTCTCCCATGAGTCAGGGCTCCTGAAGGCAGTTAGTGTCCAGGTGATAGGCCTGCTAGGGACAGTGGGATCCAGAAGACTGGGGCACTAGTGTCAGGATGTCGGGACCTGAACGGTTTGGTTCCTTATTTAGTAAGAGGGAGTGAGGCAGTGCCTAACCTTCCTGGTTGTTTATACTAGATACAGTGATATTTTGTTTTATGTGTATCTTTGTTTTTGAGCAACTTGAATAAAAGGTATTTGATGTTTTTGCACAAGCCTGGAGTCAGCCACTGGTGGAATTTTTGTAGCAGATCACATTCTAGCAAGACTCCTGTTACAATATCTATACAGTATATATCAGTGCCGTAACTAGACATTTTAGTCCCCCCCCATATACAAAATAGGGCCAAAAATATAGGGGCGTGGCTGCAGAGATCCCTTTTACACCCCCACATGCAAAATATGGACAGTGCGCGCCGCAGTCCATTACTCCGCACCGTAGCACTCGTTAGTCACATTACACCGCACAGTAGCACCTGATAGGCACAATACACTGCACAGTAGCTCCCATTACTCACATTACACCACACAGTAGTAAAATACATATATATATATATATATATATATATATATATATATACAAAAAAGCAAAGAAATGGCAGCGGCACTCCGTTAAAGTAAATCAACAAACGTGTATTTAAAGTGAAAATAACATCATAATGGTCACATGAAGAACCAACGTTTCGGGGTCCTGAAACCCCTTTGTCAAGGTTCATGCCTTGACAAAGGGGTTTCAGGACCCCGAAACGTTGGTTCTTCATGTGAAGTCAAAGTAAGAAGCGCTGTCTCATACTTTTTTTGTACTATTTTGGAAGGAAATCTGTGATTATATTAATGTAGATTTGAGTTTCCTTTTCACTGCTACCCTGGCTTGGGCTGTATGGAACCATTATGACTACCAGTACTCTACATTGTCCATGGGTACCAAACTGTTGTTGGCTCATGTAGCTGCAGCCACAAAGTATACGATATTGGGGGTGATTCAGATCTGATTGTAGATGTGCTAAATTTAGCATATGTATTATAACTTACTCTGACATGCAGGGGGACGCCCAGCACAGAGCTAGTCTACCCCGCATGTCAGGCCCTAGCCCCCCACACAGGTACAAAAGCATCACACAGCGGCAATGTTTTTGTACCTGGTGAGTAGCTCCCTGCCAGCATAGCTCCTGCATGCTGGCAGGCTGCTACTCACCATGTCCGGGGTCGCAGCAGCTGCATGTGACATTACTCAGCCACCGCGGCCCGCCCCCCCCAACGGTCCACACATATCTCCATTGTCCAGACTGCACCCGCCAATGATATTCTAACGCCATTGCCATGCCCCCTCCTGCCCTGCGACCGCCTCTGCCTGTCAATCAGGCAGAGGTGATAGCATCAGTGAGATGCTGTTAGCATCTCTCTGGGCTCCAAGGGTGCGCACGCACACTCCACGAAGTGATTCAGACTGCGATCGCTGCTGCTACAGTGATGCAGTCTGAGTTAACTCCATTATCGCAATGGATAAATAAGGATCCTTTGCCCATAACCCTTATGCTCCCCCGATTGTTTTACCTTTATCAAATGAATTGGGTAGATTGTTCTTGAATAGAATCTTGCTCTTCCAAATTTTTTGCTATATGGCTGCCTTATAGTGTTAATCTGCCAATACCCACCAGGGATCTTATGCGCAAAGTGGTCAGACTCACAACATGGTATAACATGGAATTAGAGATGAGCGGGTTCGGTTCCTCGGAATCCGAACCCCCCCGAACTTCAGCCTTTTTACACAGGTCCGAGGCAGACTCGGATCTTCCCGCCTTGCTCGGCTAACCCGAGCGCGCCCGAACGTCATCATCCCGCTGTCGGATTCTCGCGAGGCTCGTATTCTATCGCGAGACTCGGATTCTATATAAGGAGCCGCGCGTCGCCGCCATTTTCACACGTGCATTGAGATTGATAGGGAGAGGACGTGGCTGGCGTCCTCTCCGTTTAGATAGAGAGTGAGACACTTGATTTACTAGTAATTTAATTTTAGTAATTTTGGGGAGCATTAGGAGTACTCAGAGAGTGCAGAGTTTTGCTGATAGTTATACTAGTGACCACCAGTTTTATTTATTATTTAAAATCCGTTTTCTGCCTGAAAAAAAAACGATACACAGTCATATACCATATCTGTGCTCAGCCTCAGTGTGCTGCATGATAATGTCATCTATGTATATCTGACTGTGCTGAGTGCTCACTGCTCACACAGCTTAATTGTGGGGGAGACTGGGGAGCAGTTATAGCAGAGAATCTGACAGCAGGATGATGACATTTTGTCTCTTTCTGGTTTCCAAGTCAGGCGGGAAAACCAGAGGCTGACTCGGATCCGGGCTGGGGTAGTAAAGTTCGGGGGGGGGGGGGGGGGTTGGGTCGCAGGGAACCAAACCCACTCAACTCCACTAAATACTCATATATATCTATATATCTCCTGCTTTTTATACATTATTAAGTGCAATAGTGTCATTTAGGTCATATGGAACTAAAGACCCAACCTATATATCCAATATGCCTCCCTCCCACACAGTATTTTAAAAATGATCTCCTCCTCTCTTTGTAGTTGTTATTTGCTCAACTGCCCTAACCATAACCTTACATGATGGATTTGTGGATGTACATTGGGATACATGTTTCGATAGATGGTGTGTCTTAATGTTCTTTTTTATATTTCTCCAGTGCTCCATGAATTGTGTGTGGAGGGTACGCATTGTCCTCCCATTATACTGTTTTCCACAGCCACACTGGATCATATAAATAATAAAGGTTGATTTGCAATTCAAGAAATCTTTAATTCTAAACACCTCAACATTTGTATGAGACGTAAATTCCACAATTTTTTTTTATTTTGAACATCCTGGCAAGTGACACAGGTATACTTACCACATATATGGAAACCTAACGGTCTTTCAGGGATCCACATACTGTGGTCATTTTTTTCCCGTTGGTAGTGGCTTTTAACCAGCATAGATTGCAAATTGTTAGATTTTCTAAAAATGACTGTCTCTCCCAGATCCACGTTATACTTAAGCACCTTATCTAATTTAAGTAATGAAGAGTTTTCCCTAATGATGGTTTATCTCTAATTGTAACACCTATATGTAGGATAATATTATGTAGAGTTCCAACTAAAAATGTTCATAACTATTACCAGGGGTGTTTATAATATCTTTCTGGTATGTTAAAATAATTCTTGACAACTAAAATGGTTATAAGAATTTGTGTACGAATCGGCACTATCAGTATGTTTAATTTAATATAATGAATGGTGCTGATATCTAGTAAAAAGCTAATTTGCATACTAAATTGAATATAAAATGTAGCGGCTCTTATGGCATGAATCATCTTTTCTCTGCTAAATACCAGTTGTGGTACTATATGCCCAATTAAACTTTGGACTTTGATATTGCACCATCCAATTTGTTGTATATACTTTGGTTGTTATGGGTATGTTTATTGATTTTTTATTTTCTAAAAAAAAATTTCTTGTTGCTATCTTACTGAGATTGATCAGGATACCTTTGACATACTCGCACCAAGAGCTTTACAGACAAAGATGTGTCTAAAATATTGTTCATTGATACTGCCCAATTAGCTTTTGATGTAGAAAAGCCAGCAGAAACATCTTTTTCTTTATTAAAGTTATGGAAACGACTGGTTGACCTCAAATTACATGAGCTTATATTGTCGCAATACCACAATGACAATTTGATTCCGAGTGGCTTTAGAATAAAAAATCAACCTACCCTGGGTAAATCAAATAAAGAGTTTTGTAAATCCTGGTACCAGATATTGAATCAATGTAGATGTGATCTAATGATCCTTGTTATACAACAGGTTAACATTGATATTAAAGGGATTAAAAAAGAGATTTCCCTGTGTGAAGTTACAGGCATAGAAAATTTAAAATCTGCCACCAGCTGTGAGTAGCTTGCCAATTTAGAAGAATCAGTCTCTGCATTTAAAACTGATTTATTTTCCTTCAAGAAATGCAAATATAGAAAGGTCATAGAGGATTATAGAGAGTCACATGTATATCCTTGGCTCATTAGTCAATCCAATAAACGTCCCTGGTGGGGTGGTTTTGGCAATAAGAAAAAAAGTGATATCCAATTCACAGATATAGATTCTTATACATCACATAGTGACTCTGAGCCATCCTACAAGAGCTCTTCTTTTTTAGAAGACGAAAGAGTGCACACAAGGAGCCGATTGAGAACAAAAAACTCTGCAGGAAAGGGGGCATCAAAAACCAAAAAGGGAAGGGGGCAGAAAAATGTGAGGAGGTACAGATGGTGCTGTGCTAATCTGAGGTGGCTCCATCACAAATGAGCACTCCTGGATTGACTAGGCGATCTGTCCGCCTAGTTACGCCGAGAGT
This sequence comes from Pseudophryne corroboree, assembly GCF_028390025.1. Lineage (NCBI taxonomy): Eukaryota > Metazoa > Chordata > Amphibia > Anura > Myobatrachidae > Pseudophryne > Pseudophryne corroboree. The sequence continues at coordinate 243,063,232 of NC_086452.1, forward strand.
CCACAGAGACTTTCCAATTCAGAGCATCTCTGTCCGGGCGTGAGGACGGTGACACTCTCCATTCAAATGAATGGGGCATGTTTCCATCATGGGTGTGTGTACCCGTGTGGACAGGGACACTCTAGGTGATAGGCGCACCCTTGCGGGCACGCCTAGTCACAAACGGAGCCATGACTTGTGTGGCTCCATTTGTTGTTATCTTTAATTTGTCAGATTATACCCCTACAGGTTCTGTGTTATCTTTATTAAATAAAGGTTAAAGATTTATTCAAACATACAAACAAAACCCCTTTGATTGTAAAATATAACTGTACAAGTTCCATAGGCAATTAAGATTAAAATATTTTTCCCCATCAGCCTGCTCAAATAACCCATGCTACAATCGCTCCATTTAAATCATGTATAACCTTTGACCCCTGTCCTCCTATCCCTCCATTAAGAACTTCATGTGACTGGTGAAAAGTGATATCATTCCACATATGCATAAGGTCAATGTGTCACTGTAATGTGCAGAGCTGGCCCTAGGTATAGGCGATCTAGGCAAATGCCTAGGGGATTTGGCATGCCTAGGGGCACAAGCAGCTTCTGCTGATTAAAATGATATGTGGCATGCCTATATTCTGTCAGTAGCATTTTGTATGCAGAAACAGCCACAGTTACACACAGAATATAGGCATGCAGCATATAATTTTAAGCAGCAGAAGCTGATTGTGCATCCTAGCCACACAGTAATGCAAATAAGATGCATTTTACCAAAAATGTTAGCAAAGCTGCCAGCTGACTCATGCCAGGCATTTCCTGCTGCATGACGTATTGAGGCAAGATTTATGAGGACACAAGCAGAGGCAGAGATCACAGTGTTAGCGGCCGTGTGAGTACTGTATGTGGGTGGGTTGATTGTGCAACAGTGTTTGGCATATGTGTGAGGGGCATTATGTGTGTAATTATATGTATAAGGGCATTAATAATATGTGGCATATGTGTATGGGACATTATGTGTATAAGGGCATTAATAAAGGTTGGCATAATGTGGAAGGTGTATTATGTTTATAAGGACATTAATAAAGTGTGTCATATGTGTAAGGATCATTACTGTGTCATTTTATGTGTATAAATTAATTGCTAATGTGTTGCATTATGTGTATAAGGCGCTCTACTGTGTGGTGTAACATAAAGAAAGGGCACTACTGTGTGGTCTAATGTGAATAAAGAGCAATATGGTGTGGTGTTATGTGAATAAGGAGCAATTCAGTGTGATATAATGTGAATAAGGAGCACTACTGTGAGGAGTAACATATATATAAGGTAAAGTGGTACTGCTGTGTGATGTAACGTGAATTAGGGACACTATCGCATGACATAATGTGAATAAAGTTGCACTATTGTATGGCATATTTTGAATTGTGGGTACTATTGTGTGGCCATGCCCCTTACCAGCAAAAACACACCCATTTTTGGGCTGTGCGCCAAATGTGCACACTGCTCCTATATAAAATAAAGTGGGTAGGAACACCAATATAAGGACTGCTATGGGTGAGCGGTGATAGTGCTGGGGAAGGGGTGCAGGGTCAGAGGTGGGACTAGCGGTGGTGCTAGGGGGCACCAGTCAAAATCTTGCCTAATGCATCATATTGGTTATTGCCGACCCTGCTAATGTGACTCCTGAGGATTCCTTGGCGATACGCCCATTATGTGATAATAGTAAAATTATAATCCGCCCCACCGATAAAGGTCGGAGAATTGTAATTTTAAATCACCAGGATTATATTGGAGAAATAATGAGGCAATTATCTGATCTTACTTGTTACAAAAAGTTGTTGTTTAATCCAACAGACAAATATAAGTGAGAAATTGACTCTATTATACAGTTAGGATTCACTAATGACTGGATTGATCTAAATACAGTACAATTTCTTACTCAGAGGTTTCCTAAAATACCTCTGATATATGTATTGCCTAAGATCCATAAGTCATTGGTCTCTCCCCCTGGGAGACCATTAATTTCCTCCATGGGATCCCTTTGTCAGCCGATTTCACAATACATTGATTTTTATCTACAAGCTGTAGTCCAAAACACTCCATATTTCTATACAAATTGGCACTAATTGTCATGCCCCCAGCTGGTAGTCTGCTGGTAACATTAGTTGTGGCCAGCTTGTATACCAATGTTCATCATGAGAAAGGCATTCAGGCAGTTCACGAGCCTATCAGTGCAAGTCCACACTATCAAGGTCCTCCGGTAGAATATCTGATGTTATTGAGTTAGGTGATACTTCACAAAAACTTTTTTTTAATTTGTTTTATTCTTTTACAATTAAAAAGCATCACGATTAGGGTCTAATATGTCCACATCACATGCTAAGTTGTACATGTGTCAGTACAAGAGATCCCACATTATGTAAAATTTTTATATATTAAAAATATATGATCAGCTATATGAGATATAAAGATGACTTGTTTTTTGTGTTGTCTGGAACTGTTAGTCAACTCGAGAACTTTTTAGCGTTACTGAATGCCCTACCCAGCTCCATCAGATTTACATACAATTATAGTTTTGAGTCTATCCATTTCCTGGATGTGCTAGTGTCCAGAACAGAAGGGGGCATCACTTCACGATTAAGAAACCGACAGACAAAAATACATTATTAAAAGCATCCAGTTACCATCCGCTGCCCTTATAGAAAGGACTCCCTTTCTCGTAGTTCATTTATGCAATAAGGATAACTTCAGATCCCAATGAAATGTGGGGGACTTTGGACGTTATGGGACAAAACTTCCTCGATAGAGGCTATGATCCTAGAGAAATCCAGCAGGCGAAAGCAAAATGCCTTAAATTGATAGACAACAACTATCGGTGCCTAAACAGAAATTGGAGGATAAGGTAGAGGATGGTGTTTTCAAATACTTTATCCGTTACTTTAGGTGCATTGCGAGCAGCCATATTAAAACATTGGCATATTATTGAGACAGATCCCATTATTGGGGACGTGTGTGGACAGTCTCCACTATTTTGCTACAAGCACAGTCAAAACATGAAACAAAGAATACTGTACTCGGACATTATCCCACGTGTCTTATGTGGCAAACGATGGCTGAATCTGGCCAAGGGATCATTTAAATTATCATGTTGTGAAAATTGTCACTATATCTTGACTGGCCGCAGCATGCAACACCCACTATCAGGATAGCAATATACACTTAAACATCGGATGAATTGCAATACCAAATTTGTCATATATGTGATAGTTTGTCCATGGAAATGCCTATATGTAGGCAAGATGGTACGTATGCTGAAAGATCGCATTGGTACGCACCGTTCCTCAATTAAAAAGGAACTAACGAAAATGGATTCAAATACACCACCAGTAGCAAGGCACTTTTCTACTCATGGGCACACCATGAAAGACTTTCAATTCATGCCAATTGATCACGTTCCACCACTTCGTAGAGGCTACGATAGGCAAAATTTGTTATTAAGATGTGAGAGCATGTGGGTATATAATTTAAACTCTATGTCTCTGGCAGGTTTAAATGAGGAATTCAGCATGTCCATGTTTTCGTAATGTGCATGTGAATCTGATGGATCTATTATGTATATATTCTTGGTATATTTTTTGACAACACAGTTATTATTCTCTATGTAATTTTTTGAAATGTCTTGTGATGTATTCTTTTCTTAAACATGAAATGGGTGTTCCCCTTTAAAAATTCCATTGGTCCTATTGCGTATCTTGTATACCCATTAATTGCTGTGCATATGGTGAGGCATAATTTGGTTTAATATATTTTTTTTGTGAATTAGTCAGAGCTGATGCTTATATATGCCATTATAATAAATTACCAGTGTTTATTGCTATGACTACCTTCTATTTTGTCTGTAGGAACTAAATTGTGGTCATTAGGAACCTTTTATTCAGTCCCCAGAAACAAACCCCTGTGTTTTAGTTCCACAGGAACACACAGGACTACAGTGATGTGTGGATACTCCACGTGTGCTGATGAGGGCAGTGGGACACCTGATTCAACAGGTGTGGTAACTTTTTTATTTCTTATATACACTGCTCAATGCTATTTTCCTCTTCACTCTCCCTTTGATAAAGGTTCAAGAGCACAGAAACAGGCTGTCAGGGTAATGCATATGGAGGTATGTCTCCTATGTTGTTATAGATGCCAAACTATGTGAGTGCTGGGTTCTCTGTTTGTATGTATTTGAGTAATGTGGTCATGGGCTACATGCACCCCACCCTATGAGTGGTCATTGCAGTTGTGTGCCCTGTTTCTGGGGTGGCGAGTGATGTGGTTTTCTTTTTGTGTATATGACAGAGGTTAATCTATGGTTAACTCTTATTAACCGTGGCCACTAGCTTCCTCATGCACACCTATGTGGACTCTATTATCCAGAACCTGTCTCAGCTGTTCCTTAGCATGATATTAGCCAGTGTAAGATGACTAGTGTACCTTTAAAAGCCATAAAGTGTGTGGCAGGTGAACATTAAATCTAGCAGGCAGATGATGTGTGAAACAGTGGTCAGGTTTTAAAACTCTGTGATAGTGTAAGACCTGCATGAAGGTGGGGTACCTTGGCAATCGGTTTGCAGGCTTCTGTGCATTGGCCAATCCACTAACTAAACTCCCATAATTTATTTATTGAAGTGTTGAGGATAAGTAAGCTTACTTGGGTGAGTGCTGGGTTTTCTGTTTGTAGGTGGGAAGAGTGGATGGACTGGGTTCCCATCCATTTGGCTCAGGCCAGGCCTTACAGGCTTCTTAGCCCAAGAAGCTGCTTCATCAGCCAGCACCTGGATGCTGGGTTTAAAGCAGAGTCTCTCCCATGAGTCAGGGCTCCAGAAGGCAGTTAGTGTCCAGGTGATAGGCCTGCTAGGGACAGTGGGATCTGGAAGACTGGGGCACTAGTGTCAGGATGCCAGGACCTGAAGGGATCATTATTTAGTAAGAGGGAGTGAGGCAGGGCCTAACCTCCCTGGCTGTTTATACTAGATACAGTGATATTTTGTTTTATGTGTATCTTTGTTTTTGAGCAACCTGTATAAAAGGTATTTTTTGTTTTTGCACAATGCTGGATTCGGTCGCTGGTGGAATTTTTGAAGCAGAGCACATTCTAGCAAGACTCCTGTTACAAATGGCGTTTGAACAGGGACCCTTCTGCTAGTCGTGTCACACGTGGCAGAGTCCAAACAGCTGCAAGGTAGCGGCACACATACCAGTGAACTCCAGACCAAGCTGAACCCGTTGGCATCAGTACCAGATCAAGGGTGTTGTGAGTAGTGGTTAAACCCAACGCCATGGGGTAAAAATAATGATATGTTTTGTTTAAACTAAAGGTGTTTGATTTTGGTGCAAAGGTTTGCATTGGCAGCAAAGAGGTTAAACAGGGTGGATGAACTGTTATGTCTTATCTGCTTTGCACCATTCATTGAAAGTAGCTGTGTTGATTTGCTCTAAGGGGTTGCAAGCATCTGATAATTTATGACTGAAAATCTGTTCCAAGCTTATTTTCACCTGTGCCTGCAAAATCTGGTAATGGGAGTCTGGTGTCCCTGTTAATTAGCTCATTAAGACCAATCAAGAACAATTTAAACCTTTTATAAATGTGGTTCTATTTAAATAGAGACATTTTGTGGCACTATGTGTCCCAGCAATCCCTGAGTTCTAGTTTTAAGAGCCTGAAGGGAGAAGTTGTTTATTGGCACTACCAGTGTAAGGTATTTGTGACCACTATGTACATGCTACCTTTCAGTGCTTTGATAAAAGCTTAATATGTGCTAAAAAAAAGGAATTTTTATTTTCCCTTTCACTAAGGGAACAGGATGAATAAAGATTTTCAGATATACAGCATATTCTGAAGTGTCTCTTCAAATGGGTAACAAAAAGAGAATTCATGCTAAAAAAAACAAAAGGGGTGAAAGCTCTAACACCTCGGGTCAGGATCTGATGTGACCCTATTAAAGCCCCACAGTTGGAGAGTTAAGTGGATAGCTTATGGGGGAGTAATCCAGATATTGGGGAAGATTTTAGCTTGGAACCTTTTTTTTGGTGTCACATGATAAGTGACCTTCAAAATAATGTCCAATTAAAGGACCAGGAGCTAGAAGAGCTTAAGGAAAAATGTGATTTTCTTCAAGAGATCTGAAAACTTTGTAGTACATAGCCAAGGACTATTAGAGGAAATCTCCTGTGACCAGACACGATATGGAAGTCTGGTGCTGGCCAATAAGGCTCTGTCACAAGACTTGGCGGAGCTTCAGGAGGAGGTTTCTAAGCTAAAACCATTGGCTAGGCCTAGTTTCAGTTCAGAGACAGGTGTAGCTACACCAATTGCTGAAGACGTTATGCCGAATGTTGGGTCAGAGATATTATCAGCCAAAATGAAGATGCCATCTTCGGGGGAAATGATGCTGATGGGGGTGCAGGCTGCAGAGGAATGGTACCATACTGTAGTGGAACCCGGCTATACTTGATTCCGTGTTCCAGCCAGAAAGTACAGGAAAGTTGAGCCAGAGCTACCAGTGCCTAAGGCCCGGAAGGCTCCCTGCTATGCCACTAGTAAGGCCATCTGCCTGGAAAGTGGAAATGAGGCCCCTTCCACAGAGGTAGAGCATTTACAGGCACTAATGTCAATTCAGTTGGTATTGCCTTTCCTGAGCATGGATGAAGCTGCAGCCATTATTGCGCAGTGCACAGAAAGTCCACGGGAATTTTTCAAGCAGCAAGAGAGAGTCACATCAGATGGCAGTGTTTTGTTGTTAACTCCTGGATGGCAGTGAGAAGTTCCTCCGAAGAAGGACCACCTCATTCTCCAGAAAAAGAACATCATAGTACCTTGGGTGAAGAGTGGAACAAAGCCCTGAGTTCAGTGGAACCTATTCAAGATGGACGATGGCAGCCAGATAAGCTCACAGAAGATGTGTTTATGGAGACACGAGATGAGGATGTGGGATTCCTGGCTGCTCCTCAGTTGATAGAGAGTGAGGAAGAAGCGGTAATGGAGCTGGGAGAGGTTTACTTGATGTCAAGTGATCATCCACCTCCAAAACAAGAATCCTCTAATCTGCTGGATCTGTGGGAGAATGATGAACCCCAGGAATCTACCTGGACAGATGGCCATTTGATGACTACTCAAGAGCCCATCCTAGAACAGGAAGTCTTATCTGAGCTGGAGATAGCTTCTGTTGAGGTCTTGGAAACCCAGGTTCCATCTCCTGTTGACGCGATGTACGTTCAGAAGTTAATCCCTGATGGGACATCACAGGTTCAGAAGCCCCCGGTTCTGGACATCCAGTGCACATGTGAGACTTTCTCTGACAAATTACAAAGACCATACCTTTGGAGGTGTCTCGCCTACGTGAGTTAGTCATGGCTAAGCTAGTGGCAATACAGGAGTCCACTTCCGAAGTCATCCAGGAACCTGCTTCTGAAGGGGTGCCCCTTGTGTATGAGGAGGATAAGGTGCAATATTTCGATCTTGGGGTTGTTGCACCCTGGCATGACCCACCACGAGAGGCTCAAGATCCAATTGCTGAACTGGGACAGTTCATAATGAACACACTAAGTAAGGAGCAAGAACCTGTCTCAGAGTCCTATTTCTGAGGTTGCTCTACCCAGTGAGAGTTCTCTATATGAGACACGAGAGCTGGAAAACTTGAGGGGAGAGTTCCAAAAGATGGCCCTAAGTAATAGCCAGCTAAAAGAAATAGTAAAGTAGATTCCTAAACTACAGAGTCGAATAAGAGACCTGGACAAGAGAATCAAAATGGGTTTTGTGCCGGTTATAGAAAAGCAGGAGACAGTGACTAGGGTCAAAGATGGGAGATCAGAGGACGAAGCAGTCACATTAATAAAGAAAATGTTACTAATGCTGGAAAGACTGAAGGAAGCACTAAAAGTTCAACAAATGAAAGGACTTTCTGAGACTCAGGACCAATGCCTCACTCTGAGGGAAAGGGTGGAGGCAAAGTTGGACCATGACCTCAGAACAATTAAAGTCAGGGCAGAGACTAGGTGTTACCAGTGCCAAGAGCTTGGCCATAAAAGGTGGAATTGTCCATATAGGCCAAGACCAGTGAGCGCCGGGGTGACTACTAGGCCGAGCGTGAACTTAAAAACCTTCCCCAGTCCAGAGTTGGTTATTGTCAGGTGTCAAAAACACCCAGAAAAGAATGAAGCAAATTCCTCAGTAGCCAGTAAATCCGAGCCTGATAAGGGAAACATCCCTAAAGGTGGAAAGGTGAAGAGAAGGGGAAGTTTAGTGGGCATCAGGAAGTTGTCCATTAAAACGACCACTTTGGCCACTATGCCAAAGTGGAGGGAAAGGGAAGGTGGCACAGTGAAGTCGGTGCCACAAACCTTTAATGGAAATAGATTCCAAGGCCAGTTAAAAGGGCATCGGGCGTGTACTTGGGAGAGGAAATTGGGACCCAGGTGTATGGGCCCAAGTTATGTCCCAAAGATTTGTCAGCCCAAAATAATTGGCGAAGGTGAAACCTTGCCAATGTCACATGCCGCTTTTCTGAGCCACGAAAAGCTGAGGGAAAGGGTATGTGGCAGGATAGGTACTTTGCCACCTGGAAGCTACTCACAGGATCCTGCGGATAGGTGGTAAGTATGGATGGACTGGGTTCCCATCCATTTGGCCCAGACCAGGTCTTACAGGCTTCTTAGCCAAAGAAGCTGCTTCATCAGCCAGCACCTGGCAGCTGGTTTTAAAGCAGAGTCTCTCCCATGAGTCAGGGCTCCTGAAGGCAGTTAGTGTCCAGGTGATAGGCCTGCTAGGGACAGTGGGATCCAGAAGACTGGGGCACTAGTGTCAGGATGTCGGGACCTGAAGGGTTTGGTTCCTTATTTAGTAAGAGGGAGTGAGGCAGTGCCTAACCTTCCTGGTTGTTTATACTAGATACAGTGATATTTTGTTTTATGTGTATCTTTGTTTTTGAGCAACTTGAATAAAAGGTATTTGATGTTTTTGCACAAGCCTGGAGTCAGCCACTGGTGGAATTTTTGTAGCAGATCACATTCTAGCAAGACTCCTGTTACAATATTTATACAGTATATATCAGTGCCGTAACTAGACATTTTAGTCCCACCCCATATACAAAACAGGGCCAAAAATATAGGGGCGTGGCTGCAGAGATCCCTTTTACACCCCCACATGCAAAATATGGACAGTGCGCGCCGCAGTCCATTACTCCGCACCGTAGCACTCGTTAGTCACATTACACCGCACAGTAGCACCTGATAGGCACAATACACTGCACAGTAGCTCCCATTACTCACATTACACCACACAGTAGTAAAATACATATATATATATATATATATATATATATATATATATATATACAAAAAAGCAAAGAAATGGCAGCGGCACTCCGTTAAAGTAAATCAACAAACGTGTATTTAAAGTGAAAATAACATCATAATGGTCACATGAAGAACCAACGTTTCGGGGTCCTGAAACCCCTTTGTCAAGGTTCATGCCTTGACAAAGGGGTTTCAGGACCCCGAAACGTTGGTTCTTCATGTGAAGTCAAAGTAAGAAGCGCTGTCTCATACTTTTTTTGTACTATTTTGGAAGGAAATCTGTGATTATATTAATGTAGATTTGAGTTTCCTTTTCACTGCTACCCTGGCTTGGGCTGTATGGAACCATTATGACTACCAGTCCTCTACATTGTCCATGGGTACCAAACTGTTGTTGGCTCATGTAGCTGCAGCCACAAAGTATACGATATTGGGGGTGATTCAGATCTGATTGTAGATGTGCTAAATTTAGCATATGTATTATAACTTACTCTGACATGCAGGGGGACGCCCAGCACAGAGCTAGTCTACCCCGCATGTCAGGCCCTAGCCCCCCACACAGGTACAAAAGCATCATACAGCGGCAATGTTTTTGTACCTGGTGAGTAGCTCCCTGCCAGCACAGCTCCTGCATGCTGGCAGGCTGCTACTCACCATGTCCGGGGTCGCAGCAGCTGCATGTGACATTACTCAGCCACCGCGGCCCGCCCCCCCCAACGGTCCACACATATCTCCATTGTCCAGACTGCACACCGCCAATGATATTCTAACGCCATTGCCATGCCCCCTCCTGCCCTGCGACCGCCTCTGCCTGTCAATCAGGCAGAGGTGATAGCATCAGTGAGATGCTGTTAGCATCTCTCTGGGCTCCAAGGGTGCGCACGCACACTCCACGAAGTGATTCAGACTGCGATCGCTGCTGCTACAGTGATGCAGTCTGAGTTAACTCCATTATCGCAATGGATAAATAAGGATCCTTTGCCCATAACCCTTATGCTCCCCCGATTGTTCTACCTTTATCAAATGAATTGTGTAGATTGTTCTTGAATAGAATCTTGCTCTTCCAAATTTTTTGCTATATGGCTGCCTTATAGTGTTAATCTGCCGATACCCACCAGGGATCTTATGCGCAAAGTGGTCAGACTCACAACATGGTATAACATGGAATTAGAGATGAGCGGGTTCGGTTCCTCGGAATCCGAACCCCCCCGAACTTCAGCCTTTTTACACAGGTCCGAGGCAGACTCGGATCTTCCCGCCTTGCTCGGCTAACCCGAGCGCGCCCGAACGTCATCATCCCGCTGTCGGATTCTCGCGAGGCTCGTATTCTATCGCGAGACTCGGATTCTATATAAGGAGCCGCGCGTCGCCGCCATTTTCACACGTGCATTGAGATTGATAGGGAGAGGACGTGGCTGGCGTCCTCTCCGTTTAGATAGAGAGTGAGACACTTGATTTACTAGTAATTTAATTTTAGTAATTTTGGGGAGCATTAGGAGTACTCAGAGAGTGCAGAGTTTTGCTGATAGTTATACTAGTGACCACCAGTTTTATTTATTATTTAAAATCCGTTTTCTGCCTGAAAAAAAACGATACACAGTCATATACCATATCTGTGCTCAGCCTCAGTGTGCTGCATGATAATATCATCTATGTATATCTGACTGTGCTGAGTGCTCACTGCTCACACAGCTTAATTGTGGGGGAGACTGGGGAGCAGTTATAGCAGAGAATCTGACAGCAGGATGATGACATTTTGTCTCTTTCTGGTTTCCAAGTCAGGCGGGAAAACCAGAGGCTGACTCGGATCGGGGCTGGGGTAGTAAAGTTCGGGGGGGGGGGGTTGGGTCGCAGGGAACCAAACCCACTCAACTCCACTAAATACTCATATATATCTATATATCTCCTGCTTTTTATACATTATTAAGTGCAATAGTGTCATTTAGGTCATATGGAACCAAAGACCCAACCTATATATCCAATATGCCTCCCTCCCACACAGTATTTTAAAAATGATCTCCTCCTCTCTTTGTAGTTGTTATTTGCTCAACTGCCCTAACCATAACCTTACATGATGGATTTGTGGATGTACATTGGGATACATGTTTCGATAGATGGTGTGTCTTAATGTTCTTTTTTATATTTCTCCAGTGCTCCATGAATTGTGTGTGGAGGGTACGCATTGTCCTCCCATTATACTGTTTTCCACAGCCACACTGGATCATATAAATAATAAAGGTTGATTTGCAATTCAAGAAATCTTTAATTCTAAACACCTCAACATTTGTATGAGACGTAAATTCCACAGTTTTTTTTTATTTTGAATATCCTGGCAAGTGACACAGGTATGCTTACCACATATATGGAAACCTAACGGTTTTTCAGGGATCCACATACTGTGGTCATTTTTTTCCCATTGGTAGTGGCTTTTAACCAGCATAGATTGCAAATTGTTAGATTTTCTAAAAATGACTGTCTCTCCCAGATCCACGTTATACTTAAGCACCTTATCTAATTTAAGTAATGAAGAGTTTTCCCTAATGATGGTTTATCTCTAATTGTAACACCTATATGTAGGATAATATTATGTAGAGTTCCAACTAAAAATGTTCATAACTATTACCAGGGGTGTTTATAATATCTTTCTGGTATGTTAAAATAATTCTTGACAACTAAAATGGTTATAAGAATTTGTGTACGAATCGGCACTATCAGTATGTTTAATTTAATATAATGAATGGTGCTGATATCTGGTAAAAAGCTAATTTGCATACTAAATTGAATATAAAATGTAGCGGCTCTTATGGTATGAATCATCTTTTCTCTGCTAAACACCAGTTGTGGTACTATATGTCCAATTAAACTTTGGACTTTGGTATTGCACCATCCAATTTGTTGTATATACTTTGGTTGTTATGGGTATGTTTATTGATTTTTTATTTTTTATTTTCTAAAAAAAAAATTGTTGTTGCTATCTTACTGAGATTGATCAGGATACCTTTGACATTACTCGCACCAAGAGCTTTACAGACAAAGATGTGTCTAAAATATTGTTCATTGATACTGCCCAATTAGCTTTTGATGTAGAAAAGCCAGCAGAAACATCTTTTTCTTTATTAAAGTTATGGAAACGACTGGTTGACCTCAAATTACATGAGCTTATATTGTCGCAATACCACAATGACAATTTGATTCCGAGTGGCTTTAGAATAAAAAATCAACCTACCCTGGGTAAATCAAATAAAGAGTTTTGTAAATCCTGGTACCAGATATTGAATCAATGTAGATGTGATCTAATGATCCTTGTTATACAACAGGTTAACATTGATATTAAAGGGATTAAAAAAGAGATTTCCTTGTGTGAAGTTACAGGCATAGACAATTTAAAATCTGCCACCAGCTGTGAGTAGCTTGCCAATTTAGAAGAATCAGTCTCTGCATTTAAAACTGATTTATTTTCCTTCAAGAAATGCAAATATAGAAAGGTCAAAGAGGATTATAGAGAGTCACATGTATATCCTTGGCTCATTAGTCAATCCAATAGATGTCCCTGGTGGGGTGGTTTTGGCAATAAGAAAAAAAGTGATATCCAATTCACAGATATAGATTCTTATACATCACATAGTGACTCTGATCCATCCTACAAGAGCTCTTCTTTTTTTAGAAGATGAAAGAGTGCACACAAGGAGCCGATTGAGAACGAAAAACTCTGTAGGAAAGGGGGCATCAAAAACCGAAAAGGGAAGGGGGCAGAAAAATGTGAGGAGGTACAGATGGTGCTGTGCTAATCTGAGGTGGCTCCATCACAAATGAGCACTCCTGGATTGACTAGGCGATCTGTCCGCCTAGTTACGTCGAGAGTCCACAGAGTCTCTCCAATTCAGAGCATCTCTGTCCGGGGCGTGAGGACGGTGACACTCTCCATTCAAACGAATGAGGCATGTTTCCATCATGGGCGTGTGTACCCGTGTGGACAGGGGCACTCTAGGTGATAGGCGCACCCTTGCGGGCACGCCTAGTCACAGACGGAGCCATGACTAGTGTGGCTCCATTTGTAGTTATCTTTAATTAGTCAGATTATACCCCTACAGGTTCTGTGTTATCTTTATTAAATAAAGGTTAAAGATTTATTCAAACATACAAACAAAACCCCTTTGATTGTAAAATAGAACTGTACAAGTTCCATAGGCAATTAAGATTAAAATATTTTTTTCCCCATCAGCCTGCTCAAATAACCGATGCTACAATCGCTCCATTTAAATCATGTATAACCTTTGACCCCTGTCCTCCTATCCCTCCATTAAGAACTTCATGTGACTGGTGAAAAGTGATATCATTCCACATATGCATAAGGTCAATGTGTCACTGTAATGTGCAGAGCTGGCCCTATGTATAGGCTAACTAGGCAAATGCCTAGGGGATTTGGAATGCCTAGGGGCACAAGCAGCTTCTGCTGATTAAAATGATATGTGGCATGCCTATATTCTGTGTGTAGCATCTTTTATGCAGATACAGCCACAGTTACACACAGAATATAGGCATGCAGCATATCATTTTAAGCAGCAGAAGCTGATTGTGCATCCTAGCCACACAGTAATGCAAATAAGATGCATATTACCAAAAATGTTAGCAAAGCTGCAAGCTGAATCATGCCAGGCATTTCCTGCTGCATGACGTATTGAGGCAATATTTATGAGGACACAAGCAGAGGCAGAGATCACAGTGTTAGCAGCCTTGTAAGTACTGTATGTGGGTGGGTTGATTGTGCAACAGTGTTTGGCATATGTGTGAGGGGCATTATGTGTGTAATTATATGTATAAGGGCATTAATAATATGTGGCATATGTGTATGGGACATTATGTGTATAAGGGCATTAATAAAGGTTGGCATAATGTGGAAGGTGTATTATGTTTATAAGGACATTAATAAAGTGTGTCATATGTGTAAGGATCATTACTGTGTCATTTTATGTGTATAAATTAATTGCTAATGTGTTGCATTATGTGTATATGGTGCTCTACTGTGTAGTGTAACATAAAGAAAGGGCACTACTGTGTGGTCTAATGTGAATAAAGAGCAATATGGTGTGGTGTTATGTGAATAAGGAGCAATTCAGTGTGATATAATGTGAATAAGGAGCACTACTGTGAGGAGTAACATATATATAAGGTAAAGTGGTACTGCTGTGTGATGTAACGTGAATTAGGGACACTATCGCATGACATAATGTGTATAAAGTTGCACTATTGTATGGCATATTTTGAATTGTGGGTACTATTGTGTGGCCATGCCCCTTACCAGCAAAAACACACCCATTTTTGGGCTGTGCGCCAAATGTGCATACTGCTCCTATATAAAATAAAGTGGGTAGGAACACCAATATAAGGACTGCTATGGGTGAGCGGTGATAGTGCTGGGGAAGGGGTGCAGGGTCAGAGGTGGGACTAGCGGTGGTGCTAGGGGGCACCAGTCAAAATCTTGCCTAATGCATCATATTGGTTATTGCCGACCCTGCTAATGTGACTCCTGAGGATTCCTTGGCGATACGCCCATTATGTGATAATAGTAAAATTATAATCCGCCCCACCGATAAAGGTCGGAGAATTGTAATTTTAAATCACCAGGATTATATTGGAGAAATAATGAGGCAATTATCTGATCTTACTTGTTACAAAAAGTTGTTGTTTAATCCAACAGACAAATATAAGTGAGAAATTGACTCTATTATACAGTTAGGATTCACTAATGACTGGATTGATCTAAATACAGTACAATTTCTTACTCAGAGGTTTCCTAAAATACCTCTGATATATGTATTGCCTAAGATCCATAAGTCATTGGTCTCTCCCCCTGGGAGACCAATAATTTCCTCCATGGGATCCCTTTGTCAGCCAATTTCTGTCACAACTGAGGGCCTGAGCTGACAGAAGGCAGCCTCAGTTGTAGGGGCTGAGGTGTACCAGAACCTGGGAGGTTGTATCAGACCCCTGGACATGTAAGTAACATGAAGAGAAACCGCCCGAAGGCGTGACCACGACAACTTGAGTAAAAGTCAATGATATTTATTTATGACAAACTCCATGCATCACAGTAGCAGTAAAAGAAACATAAAAATCAGCAGAGAAATAATAATACAGTTCCTGGGTACTACAGGGTGGCAGGGGCCACAGAGCTCTGGTGGTATGAGACAGTTCTTATTATCTGCAAGTTGGAAAGTCCTTACCAGGCTCAACTGTAGCAATGAGGAAAGCCCAGGGTCGTACCAGCTGGTGTTCCAGGGAAAGCTGGACTTCTGTAGATAAAATGCTGCTGTGGGTACTGGTTAGAACCAGACAGGTGTTGGCACGGAGTGGATACTGGCTGGAACCAGTTAAATAATAAATAAAGCTTGAGAGCGATGCAATATAGATGAAATGTAGAATTTGAGAGCGGAGAAATAATAATACCGGTGGAGAGTGGTAAACTACAGAAAGGACACCGGCCCTTTAAGAGAAGCTGTACACTGCTGGAAGCTGAGCTGGAAGCAGGTGATGTTGTAGCTGGAAACAGGTGAGTCCAGAATGGATCGGAGAGTCAGGCTACACCGCAGATGGAATGCTGGTGCGGGTCTCTATAGCAGAAGTCTGGAGACAGGAGCTGGAACCTGGAAGACATTCACAGAAGAGAGACAAACTGGAACTAGGTTTGACAACCAAAGCACTGACGCCTTCCTTGCTCAGGCACAACCTATTTATACCTGCAGCAAGGAAGGCATTGGCTAGGCAATTATGCAAATTAATAATACTGACAACGGATTGGTAGGAAAGATCAGCTGACAGAATCCAAGATGGCTGCGCCCATGCAGACACTTGGAGGGAAGTTTGGATTGTAATCCATGTGGTCTGGAAAACAGTAATGGCGGCGCCGGCCACCGGAGACAGGAGACGCCAGGCTGACAGATGCACATCCAACCACGCGGACACAGCGGAGGCCGCGGCTGACGTATTCGCCACTCTGAATGCAGAAGCTCAGGGACGGCGGCGGAGGCCGCGGGAGACGCCATGCCAGATGTATAAGGCGTTACTGTGACTGCGTCCAGAGAGACAGGCGAGGATGCGGGAATGTGCACATCAGGATGACAGATGGGATCCGGTCCTGGAGCGCTGAGCCAGCCTTAGGAGGCATCTGATAGGTAAGAAATGGCGTCCAGATACCCGGATCGTGACAGCACCCCCCCCTTTAGGAGTGGCCCCAGGACACTTCTTTGGCTTTTGAGGAAACTTGGAATGGAATCTCCGGACCAAGGCTGGAGCATGGACATCAGAAGCATTGGTCCATGAACGTTCCTCAGGGCCATAACCCTTCCAGTCAATAAGATACTGAAGTTGACCGTAACGGTGACGTGAGTCCAGGATCTTGGCCACTTCATACTCAACGCCTCGTTGAGTATGGACTTTCGGAGTTGGAGGAAGTGAGGAATGAAACCGATTCAAGATTAGCGGTTTCAACAGGGAAACATGGAATGTCCTGGGTATTTTTAAGAAAGGAGGTAACTGGAGTCTGTAAGCAACAGGATTGATGACTTGATCAATTTTAAAAGGACCGATGAAGCGAGGTGCAAACTTGATACTGGGAACTCTCAACCTCAAATTCTTCGTGGATAACCATACCCGATCACCCACCTTGAGAGCAGGAACTGCTCGACGCTTCTTATCCGCAAACTTCTTGTACCTGAACGATGCCTTGAGCAGAGCTGATCGTACGCTCTTCCAGATATTGGCAAACTGATGCAAGGTGATATCCACTGCGGGAACAGAAGTTGCTGGAAGCGGTTGGAACTCAGGGACTTTAGGGTGGAATCCAAAGTTGGTGAAGAATGGTGTTGAAGAAGATGAAGAATGATACTGGTTGTTATGACAGAACTCGGCCCAGGGAAGTAATTGAACCCAGTCATCTTGAGAGGAGGACACATAGATGCGGAGGAAGGACTCCAAGTCCTGATTCACCCTCTCAGTTTGACCATTGGTCTGAGGATGGTAAGCCGTGGAAAACTTTAGCTTGACTTGGAGGACTTGACATAAACTTCGCCAGAATTTGGCTGTGAATTGAACTCCTCGATCTGAGATAATTTCTTCTGGAAGACCGTGGAGTCGGAAGATCTCTTGTATAAATACTTGAGCCAACTTGGAAGCTGACGGAAGACCGGTGAGAAGAATGAAGTGTGCCATCTTGGTGAACCGGTCAACTACCACCCAGATGGTATTGAACTTGTTGCACATGGGCAAATCTGTAATAAAATCCATCGACAAATGGGTCCATGGTCGACGGGGAACAGATAGTGGAACCAGTTGCCCCGCAGGCGACTGGCGGGATACTTTATGTTGGGCACACTTTGGGCAAGATGCAATAAACTCCAAAACGTCCTTTTTCAGAGTTGGCCACCAATAGGACCTAGAGATAAACTCCAGGGTTTTTTGGATACCTGTATGTCCGGCAAAGCGGGAAGCATGGGCCCAATGCATGAGCTTCTTCCTTAGTGTCGGCTTCACAAAACTTTTCCCTGATGGGGGCGTAGAGTCCATCCCTACCGTGGAGAATGCCAACGGATTTATAATAGGATGCTTGTCTGAAGACTCTGACTCATTTTCTTGCTCCCATGAGCGGGAAAGGGCATCGGCCTTGCGATTCTGAGAGCCCGGACAGAACTGGAGTTTAAAGTCGAATCTGGAAAAGAAAAGTGCCCATCTGGCCTGACGAGGGTTGAGACATTGTGCGCCTTTTAGATATAGAAGGTTCTTGTGGTCTGTAAGTATAGTAATTGAATGGGAAGCTCCCTCCAACAGATATCTCCACTCCTCTTGAGCGAGCTTGATGGCTAGCAACTCCTGGTCGCCAATGGCATAGTTGCGCTCCGCTGGGGAGAACTTCCGGGAGAAGAAACTGCAAGGATGTAAATGGCCATCTTTAGCCCTCTGGGATAACACCGCTCCTACTCCAACGGAGGAGGCATCCACCTCTAAGATGAAAGGAGAGTCGATGTCAGGCTGTTTCAGGACAGGCGCAGAGATGAACCTTTGTTTCAAAAGATGAAAAGCTTGCATGGCTTCTTCAGACCACTTGGACGGGTTAGCACCCTTCTTGGTGAAAGCAGTAATAGGCGCCACAATGGTGGAAAAGTCTCGTATAAACTTTCGGTAATAATTGGCGAACCCTAAGAACCTCTGGACCCCTTTGAGGGTTAAGGGTACCGGCCAATTCTGGATTGCTTGTAGTTTCTCAGGATCCATCTCTAGTCCGGAACCGGACACAATGTACCCTAGAAACGGAATGGACTTGACTTCAAAGACGCATTTCTCTAATTTGCAGTAGAGATGATTGACACGGAGACGGGACAGAACCTCCTTTACCCAAAAACGATGTTCCTCTAAATTGTTGGCAAAAATTAGGATATCATCTAGATAGACCACGACATGACGGTATAGAATGTCTCTGAAGATCTCATTGACGAAATGCTGGAAGACAGCTGGAGCATTGCTCAATCCGAAGGGCATGACGAGGTACTCATAATGTCCGTCACGAGTGTTAAATGCGGTCTTCCACTCGTCACCCTCACGGATCCGGATGAGATTGTATGCACCTCTCAAGTCCAGCTTTGTAAAGATGGTAGCTCCGCTAACTCTGTCAAAGAGCTCAGTAATCAGGGGTAAAGGATAGCGGTTCTTGATGGTAATGTCGTTCAAACCTCTGTAGTCGATGCACGGCCGCAGACCACCATCTTTCTTTTTTACAAAGAAGAAGCCTGCGCCGGCTGGAGAAGAAGAAGGTCGAATGAACCCCTTTGCTAGGTTCTCTTTAATGTATTCCTCCATAGAATGCGTCTCAGGCAGAGACAACGGATAAGTTCGGCCTCGAGGTGGAACCTTCCCTGGAACGAGATCAATTGGGCAGTCCCATTCTCTATGAGGAGGAAGGATATCAGCAGAAGCTTTACTGAACACATCCGTGAAATCTTGATATGGAGGAGGTGGAACATCAGACGACCTGGGGGAGGAAGAACAGACAGGCAACACTTTAAACAAACATGTCTCAGCACAGGAGGGACCCCATGCCAGGATTTGCGTAGTCGTCCAATCAATTGTAGGATTGTGAAGACGGAGCCATGGAAGGCCCAGGACCACAGGATGTGTGGCTCTTGGAATCACTAAAAGTGAAATAAGTTCGGAATGAAGAACTCCCACTCTCAGATGAACTGGTAGAGTCCTTAGAGCAATAACTGTATCAAAAATTTTACTGCCATCCACGGCAGTTAAGGAAAAGGAGGAAGGAAGTCTCTCGGTGGGTAGGGACCACCGTTTAACATAGGCTTCGGTAATAAAGTTCCCAGCTGCTCCGGAATCAAGGAGGGCAGTGACGTTCCGATAACGTTGAGCAACTTGAAGCGAGACTGGGAGATTACAATCTTGAGGAGATGGAGAGGAGATCATTACTCCTAGCCGGCCCTCTCCTTGGCGAGCTAGGATTTGGAGTTTCCCGGACGTTTGGGACAGGCATTAATAGTGTGAGACGGAGCTGCACAATACAGACAGAGAGACTCAGAGAGACGTCTTCGGCGCTCAGCAGGAGTTAAACGGGAACGGCCAATTTGCATGGGTTCATCTTTAGTTGGTGACAGTTGGTGAGGAGGAGGAGCAGAAGATTTTGGAGCAGATGATCTTCCACGCTCAGTTGCTCTCTCTCTCAAACGTAAGTCAACTTTCGTACAAAGTGAGATTAGCTCATCTAACTTGGAGGGTAAGTCTCTGGTAGCTAACTCATCTTTAATACGCTCGGATAAACCATGCCAGAATGCAGCATACAGGGCCTCGTCGTTCTATGCCAGTTCAGATGCCAGGATCTGGAACTGTATAAGATATTGTCCTACAGTACGTGATCCCTGGCGTAAACGGAGAATCTCAGACGAAGCTGAAGTTACCCGGCCTGGCTCGTCGAAGATGCGCCTGAATGTTGACACGAATGCAGTGTAAGAAGATAGCAGGATGTCGGACCTCTCCCATAACGGTGATGCCCAGTCAAGGGCTGAGCCACTGAGAAGAGAGATGATGTAGGCAATTTTTGTACGGTCACTGGGAAAATTGCCAGGTTGTAGCTCAAACTGAATCTCACACTGGTTGAGAAATCCCCTGCAGATTCTTGGAGATCCGTCAAATTTTGCTGGCATTGGAAGATGAAGACGTGGAGCAGAAACGGGTAAGGTGGGTGGGGTTATAGTTGGAGTCACTGTGGTTGACGCCCCAGATGCGCCTGATCCACGGAGAGTTGTCTGAATCCCATCCAGCCGAGTAGAGAGATCCTGGAGACAGCGGATGATGTGGCCCTGTGCAGCCTCCTGATGTTCAAGTCGGGCTGCCAGTTCTTGCATCGGCCTGGCCGCTTGATCCTGGTCTCCGGCTGGATTCATTAGGTCAGTGCTTAGGGCCTAAGCTGACGGAAGGCAGCCTCAGTTGTAGGGGCTGAGGTGTACCGGAACCTGGGAGGTTGTATCAGACCCCTGGACATGTAAGTAACATGAAGAGAAACCGCCCGAAGGCGTGACCACGACAACTTGAGTAAAAGTCAATGATATTTATTTATGACAAACTCCATGCATCACAGTAGCAGTAAAAGAAACATAAAAATCAGCAGAGAAATAATAATACAGTTCCTGGGTACTACAGAGTGGCAGGGGCCACAGAGCTCTGGTGGTATGAGACAGTTCTTATTATCTGCAAGTTGGAAAGTCCTTACCAGGCTCAACTGTAGCAATGAGGAAAGCCCAGGGTCGTACCAGCTGGTGTTCCAGGGAAAGCTGGACTGCTGTAGATAAAATGCTGCTGTGGGTACTGGTTAGAACCAGACAGGTGTTGGCACGGAGTGGATACTGGCTGGAACCAGTTAAATAATAAATAAAGCTTGAGAGCGATGCAATATAGATTAAATGTAGAATTTGAGAGCGGAGAAATAATAATACCGGTGGAGAGTGGTAAACTACAGAAAGGACACCGGCCCTTTAAGAGAAGCTGTACACTGCTGGAAGCTGAGCTGGAAGCAGGTGATGTTGTAGCTGGAAACAGGTGAGTCCAGAATGGATCGGAGAGTCAGGCTACACCGCAGATGGAATGCTGGTGCGGGTCTCTATAGCAGAAGTCTGGAGACAGGAGCTGGAACCTGGAAGACATTCACAGAAGAGAGACAAACTGGAACTAGGTTTGACAACCAAAGCACTGACGCCTTCCTTGCTCAGGCACAACCTATTTATACCTGCAGCAAGGAAGGCATTGGCTAGGCAATTATGCAAATTAATAATACTGACAACGGATTGGTAGGAAAGATCAGCTGACAGAATCCAAGATGGCTGCGCCCATGCAGACACTTGGAGGGAAGTTTGGATTGTAATCCATGTGGTCTGGAAAACAGTAATGGCGGCGCCGGCCACCGGAGACAGGAGACGCCAGGCTGACAGATGCACATCCAACCACGCGGACACAGCGGAGGCCGCGGCTGACGTATTCGCCACTCTGAATGCAGAAGCTCAGGGACGGCGGCGGAGGCCGCGGGAGACGCCATGCCAGATGTATAAGGCGTTACTGTGACTGCGTCCAGAGAGACAGGCGAGGATGCGGGAATGTGCACATCAGGATGACAGATGGGATCCGGTCCTGGAGCGCTGAGCCAGCCTTAGGAGGCATCTGATAGGTAAGAAATGGCGTCCAGATACCCGGATCGTGACAATTTCACAATCCATTGATTTTTATCTACAAGCTGTAGTCCAAAACAATCCATATTTCTAAACAAATTGGCACTAATTGTCATGCCCCCAGCTGATAGTCTGCTGGTAACAATAGTTGTGGCCAGCTTGTATACCAATATTCATCATGAGAAAGGCATTCAGGCAGTTCACGAGCCTATCAGTGCAAGTCCACACTATCAAGGTCCTCCGGTAGAATATCTGATGTTATTGAGTTAGGTGATACTTCACAAAAACTTTTTTTTAATTTGTTTTATTCTTTTACAATTAAAAAGCATCACGATTGGGGTCTAATATGTCCACATCACATGCTAAGTTGTACATGTGTCAGTACAAGAGATCCCACATTATGTAAAATTTTTATATATTAAAAATATATGATCAGCTATATGAGATATAAAGATGACTTGTTTTTTGTGTTGTCTGGAACTGTTAGTCAACTCGAGAACTTTTTAGCGTTACTGAATGCCCTACCCAGCTCCATCAGATTTACATACAATTATAGTTTTGAGTCTATCCATTTCCTGGATGTGCTAGTGTCCAGAACAGAAGGGGGCATCACTTCACGATTAAGAAACCGACAGACAAAAATACATTATTAAAAGCATCCAGTTACCATCCGCGGCCCTTATAGAAGGACTCCCTTTCTCGTAGTTCATTTATGCAATAAGGATAACTTCAGATCCCAATGAAATGTGGGGGACTTTGGACGTTATTGGACAAAACTTCCTCGATAGAGGCTATGATACTAGAGAAATCCAGCAGGCGAAAGCAAAATGCCTTAAATTGATAGACAACAACTATCGGTGCCTAAACAGAAATTGGAGGATAAGGTAGAGGATGGTGTTTTCAAATACTTTATCCGTTACTTTAGGTGCATTGCGAGCAGCCATATTAAAACATTGGCATATTATTGAGACAGATCCCATTATTGGGGACGTGTGTGGACAGTCTCCACTATTTTGCTACAAGCACAGTCAAAACATGAAACAAAGAATACTGTACTCGGACATTATCCCACGTGTCTTATGTGGCAAACGATGGCTGAATCTGGCCAAGGGATCATTAAAATTATCATGTTGTGAAAATTGTCACTATATCTTGACTGGCCGCAGCATGCAACACCTACTATCAGGATAGCAATATACACTTAAACATTGGATGAATTGCAATACCAAATTTGTCATATATGTGATAGTTTGTACATGGAAATGCCTATATGTAGGCAAGATGGTACGTATGCTGAAAGATCGCATTGGTACGCACCGTTCCTCAATTAAAAAGGAACTAACGAAAATGGATTCAAATACACCACCAGTAGCAAGGCACTTTTCTACTCATGGGCACACCATGAAAGACTTTCAATTCATGCCAATTGATCACGTTCCACCACTTCGTAGAGGCTGCAATAGGCAAAATTTGTTATTAAGATGTGAGAGCATGTGGCTATATAATTTAAACTCTATGTCTCTGGCAGGTTTAAATGAGGAATTCAGCATGTCCATGTTTTCGTTATGTGCATGTGAATCTGATTGATCTATTATGTATATATTATTGGTATATTTTTTGACAACACAGTTATTATTCTCTATGTAATTTTTTGAAATGTCTTGTGATGTATTCTTTTCTTAAACATGAAATGGGTGTTCCCCTTTAAAAATTCCATTGGTCCTATTGCGTATCTTGTATACCCATTAATTGCTGTGCATATGGTGAGGCATAATATGGTTTAATATATTTTTTTTGTGAATTAGTCAGCGCTGATGCTTATATATGCCATTATAATAAATTACCAGTGTTTATTGCTATGACTACCTTCTATTTTGTCTGTAGGAACTAAATTGTGGTCACTGGGAACCTTTTATTCAGTCCCCAGAAACAAACCCCTGTGTTTTAGTTCCACAGTGATGTGTGGATACTCCACATGTGCTGATGAGGGCAGTGGGACACCTGATTCAACAGGTGTGGTAACTTTTTTATTTCTTATATACACTGCTCAATGCTATTTTCCTCTTCACTCTCCCTTTAATAAAGGTGCAAGAGCACCGAAACAGGCTGTCAGGGTAATGAATATGGAGGTATGTCTCCTATGTTGTTATAGATGCCAAACTATGTGAGTGCTGGGTTCTCTGTTTGTATGTTTTTGAGTAATGTGGTCATGGGCTACATGCACTCCACCCTATGAGTGGTAATTGCAGTTGTGTGCCCTGCTTCTGGGGTGGCGAGTAATGTGTTTTTCTTTTTGTGTATATGACAGAGGTTAATCTATGGTTAACTCTTATTAACCGTGGCCACTAGCTTCCTCATGCACACCTATGTGGACTCTATTATCCTGAACCTGTCTCAGCTGTTCCTTAGCATGATATTAGCCAGTGTAAGGTGACTAGTGTACCTTTAAAAGCCATAAAGTGTGTGGCAGGTGAACATTAAATCTAGCAGGCAGATGATGTGTGAAACAGTGGTCAGGTTTTAAAACTCTGTGATAGTGTAAGACCTGCATGAAGGTGGGGTACCTTGGCAATCGGTTTGCAGGCTTCTGTGCATTGGCCAATCCACTAACTAAACTCCCATCATTTATTTATTGAAGTGTTGAGGATAAGTAAGCTTACTTGGGTGAGTGCTGGGTTTTCTGTTTGTAGGAAGTGTGGATGGACTGGGTTCCCATCCATTTGGCTCAGGTCAGGCCTTACAGGCTTCTTAGCCCAAGAAGCTGCTTCATCAGCCAGCACCTGGATGCTGGGTTTAAAGCAGAGTCTCTCCAATGAGTCAGGGCTCCTGAAGGCAGTTAGTGTCCAGGTGATAGGCCTGCTAGGGACAGTGGGATCTGGAAGACTGGGGCACTAGTGTCAGGATGCCAGGACCTGAAGGGATCATTATTTAGTAAGAGGGAGTGAGGCAGGGCCTAACCTCCCTGGCTGTTTATACTAGATACAGTGATATTTTGTTTTATGTGTATCTTTGTTTTTGAGCAACCTGAATAAAAGGTATTTTTTGTTTTTGTACAATGCTGGATTCGGTCGCTGGTGGAATTTTTGAAGCAGAGCACATTCTAGCAAGACTCCTGTTACAAATGGCGTCTGAACAGGGACCCTTCTGCTAGTCGTGTCACACGTGGCAGAGGACCCAACAGCTGCAGGGTAGCGGCACACATACCAGTGAACTCCAGACCAAGCTGAAGCCGTTGGCATCAGTACCAGACCAAGGGTGTTGTGAGTAGTGGTTAAACCCAACGCCATGGGGTAAAAATAATGATATGTTTTGTTTAAACTGAATGTGTTTGATTTTGGTGCAAAGGTTTGCATTGGCAGCAAAGAGGTTTAACAGGGTGGATGAACTGTTATGTCTTATCTGCTTTGCACCATTCATTGAAAGTAGCTGTGTTGATTTGCTCTAAGGGGTTGCAAACATCTGATAATTTATGACTGAAAATCTGTTCCAAGCTTATTTTCACCTGTGCCTGCAAAATCTGGTAATGGGAGTCTGGTCCCTGTTAATTAGCTCATTAAGACCAATCAAGCACAATTTAAACCTTTTATAAATGTGGTTCTATTTAAATAGAGACATTTTGTGGCACTATGTGTTCCAGCAATCCCTGAGTTCTAGTTTCAAGAGCCTGAAGGGAGAAGTTGTTTATTGGCACTACCAGTGTAAGGTATTTGTGACCACTATGTACATGCTACCTTTCAGTGCTTTGCTAAAAGCTTAATATGTGTTAAAAAAAAAAGGAATTTTTATTTAACCTTTCACTAAGGGAACAGGGTGAATAAAGATTTTCAGATATACAGCATATTCTGAAGTGTCTCTTCAAATGGGTAACAAAAAGAGAATTCATGCTAAAAAAAACAAAAGGGGTGAAAGCTCTAACACCTCGGGTTAGGATCTGATGTGACCCTATTAAAGCCCCACAGTTGGAGAGTGAAGTTGATAGCTTATTGGGGAGTAATCTAGATCTTGGGGAAGATTTTAGCTTGGAACCTTTTTTTTGGTGTCACATGATAAGTGACCTTCAAAATAATGTCCAATTAAAGGACCAGGAGCTAGAAGAGCTTAAGGAAAAATGTGATTTTCATCAAAAGCAGCTGAACACCTTAACGTAAAAGCTGGAGGAGAAGGCATCTCTTTTATCTGACTCTCTGACCAAATTGGAAAGGATATCTAAACAGGGGAAGACATATAGTCTATAGGGCTATGCACAGGCTTGGTTAGTGTAAATAAAAATAGGAAAAAGTAAATTAACCCAGAAACCAGCAGTAGGAGTCAGATTGGAGAGGCAAATTGCCATTACCCATCTATGTTTGAGCTGGAGGTGCACCTGTAAGCATTATACAGTATCTAGAGAAAAGGGAGAGGAAGATGACCACAAGACGGTCATCTACCAAAGAAGGCTTACTTTGTGGTGCACTCTTTTGTTTGAATCAAATATGTAATGTTTATAAAATTAAAACTTAACATTTATTAAATATCTTTATAATATTGTGACCAAGGATAGACATAAACAACATATATTGGTCAATATTGACCAGTAGATATATATAAGAAATTAAGGTTAATTGATACAAATAACGATATCAGGTTAAGACTCCTTTGTATATAACCACACTTATACTGTAACAGTGAGAAGTGCAAAACAAAAAGTGAAAATATAGTGTAAATCAATTTTATAATGGGTTAATAAACATTTACAGAGATCCTTCCAAGAAAATCACTGGGTCTCTAATAAATTACCCGATTAGCGGTCCTCGTTATCTCAGCTGGTGCATTCCTCCCTTAGTTAGGGGAAAAAAGAGAGTAATGTCCTCTAAATAGGCAGGAGTAGTGGGTATTAATTAGATCACAATAAGTGATAATTACCAACACACCGTAAAGCCATAGAGTATTGATCAAATTACTAGATTATGGTGCAGCATCCCAGATATAGGTCGTGGATGTGAGTGCACCATGATCATCATTACCAAATGATGTAATCGTTTATCAGTGTGGACACTGTGTTCTTTACGCCTGCATGCACTTTAAAACATAATAGAGCAAACAAGTGTCATTGTAATAGATGACTGATAATGGATACAAATGGCTAGTAAAGGTCAGTGCCAATCAAATCACCGGCAACATAATAAAGCAAACAAGTGTCTTTGTAATAGATGATTGATAGTGAATACACATAGCTAGTAAAGATCAGTGTCAATCAGATCACCGGCAACAGAGTTATACCATCAAAAGCTATTTAAACATTTATCAGCATGGACACTGTATCATTTTGTTTAACTGTACCAGCCTGTGTTAAATCAAGCCTCGTTTGAATCAGGCTGCGCTAGTATAATGCACAAAGACACAGCACACACCCATGTATGTAGATGACATGATCTATGCATATTCGTAATGACCATAAATATAGACGATAAGCATGTATCAAAATCTCTCTGAGAGGATGCAAGTATCCCAGCAAATATCGGTCAGTTACCCTTTCTGCTGTCGTCCCATGTGAATTAAATCAGTGAATGGAAACGATGAGAGTTCGGGTAATACCGGTTGCTGGGACAGAAGGAAGAGGTGCGAGTTGCTTCTGCTGTCCACAAGCCGGACTTCCACTCCCCTGTTGTGTCGCCACAGTGCAGGGGCAGCGGGAGACCCGTCGTGGATGAGAGAGCCGCTCTGAGTAACACAGGGAGCGGGTGTGTATCACCACTCGTGTATGTACGCTGAGTGCAGAGGACCGCTCACGTGACCAGACGCCGGGTCGGGTTTGAGAATTCCACGGTCCCGGAAACAGTGTGCGTCTGGTAAACCGATCGATGACGTACGTTTCACATTACCGGAATTTATCCTGCTAAAACTTAATTCGCACCACTCCGTATGATTATTAGGATGTTAAAGCTTAATCAATCTGTATAATTGAAAGCTGTGTCACTAAAAGCTTTGCTATTTAAACAGCTCTGGCAGACCTGTCAGACACTGATGTGAACAAGCCTGTAGTGAAACGTACGTCATCGATCGGTTTACCAGATGCACACTGTTTCCGGGAGCGTGGAATTCTCAAACCCGACCCGGCGTCTGGTCACGTGAGCGGTCCTCTGCACTCAGCGTACATACACGAGTGGTGATACACACCCGCTCCCTGTGTTACTCAGAGCGGCTCTCTCATCCACGACGGGTCTCCCGCTGCCCCTGCACTGTGGCGACACAACAGGGGAGTGGAAGTCCGGCTTGTGGACAGCAGAAGCAACTCGCACCTCTTCCTTCTGTCCCAGCAACCGGTATTACCCGAACTCTCATCGTTTCCATTCACTGATTTAATTCACATGGGACGACAGCAGAAAGGGTAACTGACCGATATTTGCTGGGATACTTGCATCCTCTCAGAGAGATTTTGATACATGCTTATCGTCTATATTTATGGTCATTACGAATATGCATAGATCATGTCATCTACATACATGGGTGTGTGCTGTGTCTTTGTGCATTATACTAGCGCAGCCTGATTCAAACGAGGCTTGATTTAACACAGGCTGGTACAGTTAAACAAAATGATACAGTGTCCATGCTGATAAATGTTTAAATAGCTTTTGATGGTATAACTCTGTTGCCGGTGATCTGATTGACACTGATCTTTACTAGCTATGTGTATTCACTATCAATCATCTATTACAAAGACACTTGTTTGCTTTATTATGTTGCCGGTGATTTGATTGGCACTGACCTTTACTAGCCATTTGTATCCATTATCAGTCATCTATTACAATGACACTTGTTTGCTCTATTATGTTTTAAAGTGCATGCAGGCGTAAAGAACACAGTGTCCACACTGATAAACGATTACATCATTTGGTAATGATGATCATGGTGCACTCACATCCACGACCTATATCTGGGATGCTGCACCATAATCTAGTAATTTGATCAATACTCTATGGCTTTACGGTGTGTTGGTAATTATCACTTATTGTGATCTAATTAATACCCACTACTCCTGCCTATTTAGAGGACATTACTCTCTTTTTTCCCCTAACTAAGGGAGGAATGCACCAGCTGAGATAACGAGGACCGCTAATCGGGTAATTTATTAGAGACCCAGTGATTTTCTTGGAAGGATCTCTGTAAATGTTTATTAACCCATTATAAAATTGATTTACACTATATTTTCACTTTTTGTTTTGCACTTCTCACTGTTACAGTATAAGTGTGGTTATATACAAAGGAGTCTTAACCTGATATCGTTATTTGTATCAATTAACCTTAATTTCTTATACATATCTACTGGTCAATATTGACCAATATATGTTGTTTATGTCTATCCTTGGTCACAATATTATAAAGATATTTAATAAATGTTAAGTTTTAATTTTATAAACATTACATATTTGATTCAAACAAAAGAGTGCACCACAAAGTAAGCCTTCTTTGGTAGATGACCGTCTTGTGGTCATCTTCCTCTCCCTTTTCTCCAAATTGGAAAGGAGCAGAGGAGAGATTTCCAAGCTCTCAGGCCAGTTGTCAGAGTTGCAGAAAACCTTGGCAAAGTCTAAATACAGATCTGAAAACTTTGTAGTACATAGCCAAGGACTATTAGAGGAAATCTCCTGTGACCAGACACGATATGGAAGTCTGGTGCTGGCCAATAAGGCTCTGTCACAAGACTTGGCGGAGCTTCAGGAGGAGGTTTCTAAGCTAAAACCATTGGCTAGGCCTAGTTTCAGTTCAGAGACAGGTGTAGCTACACCAATTGCTGAAGACGTTATGCCGAATGTTGGGTCAGATATATTATCAGCCGAAATGGAGATGCCATCTTCGGGGGAAATGATGCTGATGGTGGTGCAGGCTGCAGAGGAATGGTACCATACTGTAGTGGAACCCGGCTATACTTGATTCCGTGTTCCAGCCAGAAGGAACAGGAAAGTTGAGCCAGAGCTACCAGTGTCTAATGCCAGAAGGCTCCCTGCTATGCCACTAGTAAGGCCATCTGCCTGGAAAGTGGAAATGAGGCCCCTTCCACAGAGGTAGAGCATTTACAGGCACTAATGTCAATTCAGTTGGTATTGCCTTTCCTGAGTATGGACGAAGCTGCAGCCATTATTATGCAGTGCACAGAAAGTCCACGGGAATTTTTCAAGCAGCAAGAGAGAGTCACATCAGATGGCAGTGTTTTGTTGTTAACTCCTAGGATGGCAGTGAGAAGTTCCTCCGAAGCAGGACCACCTCATTCTCCAGAAAAAGAACATCATAGTACCTTGGGTGAAGAGTGGAACAAAGCCCTGAGTTCAGTGGAACCTATTCAAGATGGACGATGGCAGCCAGAGGGGCTCACAGAAGATGTGTTTATGGAGACACGAGATGAGGATGTGGGATTCCTGGCTGCTCCTCAGTTGACAGGGAGTGAGGAAGAAGCGGTAATGGAGCTGGAAGAGGTTTACTTGATGTCAAGTGATCATCCACCTCCAAATCAAGAATCCTCTAATCTGCTGGATCTGTGGCAGAATGATGAACCCCAGGAATCTACCTGGACAGATGGCCATTTGATGACTACTCAAGAGCCCATCCTAGAACAGGAAGTCTTATCTGAGCTGGAGATAGCTTCTGTTAAGGTCTTGGAAACCCAGGTTCCATCTCCTGTTGACGCGATGTACGTTCAGAAGTTAATCCCTGATGGGACATCACAGGTTCAGAAGCCCCCGGTTCTGGACATCCAGTGCACATGTGAGACTTTCTCTGACAAATTACAAAGACCATACCTTTGGAGGTGTCTCGCCTACGTGAGTTAGTCATGGCTAAGCTAGTGGCAATACAGGAGTCCACTTCCGAAGTCATCCAGGAACCTGCTTCTGAAGGGGTGCCCCTTGTGTATGAGGATAAGGTGCAATATTTCAATCTTGGGGTTGTTGCACCCTGGCATGATCCACCACGAGAGGCTCAAGATCCAATTGCTGAACTGGGACAGTTCATAATGAACACACTAAGTAAGGAGCAAAAACCTGTCTCAGAGTCCTATTTCTGAGGTTGCTCTACCCAGGGAGAGTTCTCGATATGAGACACGAGAGCTGGAAAACTTAAGGAGAGAGTTCCAAAAGATGGCCCTAAGTAATAGCCAGCTAAAAGAAATAGTAAAGTAGATTCCTAAACTACGGAGTCGAATAAGAGACCTGGACAAGAGAATCAAAATGGGTTTTGTGCCGGTTATACAACAGCAGGAGACAGTGACTAGGGTCAAAGATGGGAGATCGGAGGACGAAGCAGTCACATTAATGAAGAAAATGTTAGCAATGCTGGAAAGACTGAAGGAAGCACTAAAAGTTCAACAAATGAAAGGACTTTCTGAGACTCAGGACCAATGCCTCACTCTGAGGGAAAGGGTGGAGGCAAAGTTGGACCATGACCTCAGAACAATTAAAGTCAGGGCAGAGACTAGGTGTTACCAGTGCCAAGAGCTTGGCCATAAAAGGTGGAATTGTCCATACAGGCCAAGACCAGTGAGCGCCGATGTGACTACTAGGCCAAGAGTGAACTTAAAAACCTTCCCCAGTCCAGAGTTGGTTATTGTCAGGTGTCAAAAACACCCAGAAAAGAATGAAGCAAATTCCTCAGTAGTCAGTAAATCCGAGCCTGATAAGGGAAACATCCCTAAAGGTGGAAAGGTGAAGAGAAGGGGAAGTTTAGTGGGCAACAAGAAGATGTCCATTAAAACGACCACTTCGGCCACTATGCCAAAGTGGAGGGAAAGGGAAGGTGGCACAGTGGAGTCGGTGCCACCAACCTTTAATGGAAATAGATTCCAAGGCCAGTTGAAAGGGCCTCGGGCGTGTACTTGGGAGAGGAAATTGGGACCCAGGTGTATGGGCCCAAGTTATGTCCCAAAGATTTGTCAGCCCAAAATAATTGGCGAAGGTGAAACCTTACCAATGTCACATGCCGCTTTTCTGAGCCACGAAAAGCTGAGGGAAAGGGTATGTGGCAGGATAGGTTCTTTGCCACCTGGAAGCTACTCACAGGATCCTGCGGGTAGGTGGTAAGTGTGGATGGACTGGGTTCCCATCCATTTGGCCCAGACCAGGTCTTACAGGCTTCTTAGCCAAAGAAGCTGCTTCATCAGCCAGCACCAGGGCTCCTGAAGGCAGTTAGTGTCCAGGTGATAGGCCTGCTAGGGACAGTGGGATCCAGAAGACTGGGGCCCTAGTGTCAGGATGCCGGGACCTGAAGGGTTTGGTTCCTTATTTAGTAAGAGGGAGTGAGGCAGTGCCTAAACTTCCTGGTTGTTTATACTAGATACAATGATATTTTGTTTTATGTGTATATTTGTTTTTGAGCAACTTGATTAAAAGGTATTTGATGTTTTTGCACAAGCCTGGAGTCAGCCACTGGTGGAATTTTTGTAGCAGATCACATTCTAGCAAGACTCCTGTTACAATATATATACAGTATATATCAGTGCCGTAACTAGACATTTTAGTCCCCCCCCCATATACAAAACAGGGCCAAAAATATAGGGGCATGGCTGCAGAGATCCCTTTTACACCCCCACATGCAAAATATGGACAGTGCGCGCCGCAGTCCATTACTCCGCACCGTAGCACTCGTCACATTACACCACACAGTAGCACCTGATAGGCACAATACACTGCACAGTAGCTCCCATTACTCACATTACACCACACAGTAGTAAAATATATATATATATATACAAAAAAGCAAAGAAATGGCAGCGGCACTCCGTTAAAGTAAATCAACAAACGTGTATTTAAAGTGAAAATAACATCATAATGGTCACATGAAGAACCAACGTTTCGGGGTCCTGAAACCCCTTTGCCAAGGTTCATGCCTTGACAAAGGGGTTTCAGGACCCCGAAATGTTGGTTCTTCATGTGACCATTATGATGTTATTTTCACTTTAAATACACGTTTGTTGATTTACTTTAACGGAGTGCCGCTGCCATTTCTTTGCTTTTTTGTGGATTGTTTGCTGCGGAGGGCACCCGGATTCATTGTAATTTACTGGGAGTGCCGGGCATTTCAACACTTTATATATATATATATATATATATATATAATTCAATTGGTGCGGCAATCAGCATCAAATTAAACTCAGAAACCCATTAGGTATACATCAACGTTTCAGTGCCCTTTATGCTATATATATACAGATGGGTCCACATTTATCTTGACCGTTAATAGGATTAACTGTGACTGGCCACTGAGGCTTAATCCCCTGCTGTAATGGCTTAATCCCCTGCTGTATTGTTCTCTGTATTGTATTGCAGTTGAGAACAATAGAGGAAGAGTTTATGCTAATAAATCATGTTGTGATTAGGCACAGAAAACTACTCAAGATAACGGTGGACCCATCTGTATATATATATTTATATATATATATATATATATATACACACACAGAATATTTACAAACAATAAGTATTACATTTACAATCTCAGTGAATATTGGATTAAGGTACAGTTTGCTGTTTTTTTTTTTAACAAAATTTCTACACACAGTTAAGTTATCTAACATGTTACGGACAGATACAGTTTAAAATGACTAACCACAAGGCTAGTCAAATTATTCACAGCCTGGTACTACATACCCACATAAGCAGCATTTTCGTAATAGTCAGGACGAGGGGAGGGGGAGATAGATTTCACTCGTGCTGAGAGCAGCAGCCGTCTCCTCTCTAGAACCCAGAAGTCACAGTGTGGGGAGAGCAGGAGGAGGGGGGGAGGAGCAGAGCATGGGGGAAAAGAGAGGCTCACAGTCACAGACTGTACAGCGCTGCCTGCTATGCATGTAATGTATATTAGCAGCGCTTCCTTCGGCAGGGAACGAACCGGGCACAGCACTACTAATATACACTACACTGTAGCAGGCAGCGCTGCAGCTTAGGCGGCCAATCAGTGTGGATGCGGCTGGTGCACCCACAGAGGCACTGTGCTGTGTGCTGGGCACCATCCGCCCACACCTAGTTACGGCTCTGCACATACCAGACGTAGCTTAGATTTGTCCAAATTTACTACTGGATTGGATAAATGGACGAATGCTCAAACTGTAATCTTATGGTATACATTGCTTAACAAACATTTGGTTCATATGTAGAAATGCATTTAAAAATCCTATATAGGTCGTATTACATCACGCCTCAGATTTCTTACTGGAGCCTTTGATATTTCTCTCTGTTTCAAATGAGCCTCGCCTGACGCAGACGTCATTTACTGCCTTTGGTCCTGCCCCATAATTCAAGCATTTTGTAAGAATCAAATACAAATGTTTACAAAAGGATATACATCTGGCACCATTATCCTCAAAGTTATCAGTGGCTAGTCCCGTGGGTTAAGTTCCAATTGCCCCAACCATGGAAACAGTACAAAAGAAGTATGAGACAAATTATAAAAGATAAATCAAAGTAAGAAGCGCTGTCTCATACTTTTTTTGTACTATTTTGGAAGGAAATCTGTGATTATATTAATGTAGATTTGAGTTTCCTTTTCACTGCTACCCTGGCTTGGGCTGTATGGAACCATTATGACTACCAGTCCTCTACATTGTCCATGGGTACCAAACTGTTGTTGGCTCATGTAGCTGCAGCCACAAAGTATACGATATTGGGGGTGATTCAGATCTGATTGTAGATGTGCTAAATTTAGCATATGTATTATAACTTACTCTGACATGCAGGGGGACGCCCAGCACAGAGCTAGTCTACCCCGCATGTCAGGCCCTAGCCCCCCACACAGGTACAAAAGCATCACACAGCGGCAATGTTTTTGTACCTGGTGAGTAGCTCCCTGCCAGCATAGCTCCTGCATGCTGGCAGGCTGCTACTCACCATGTCCGGGGTCGCAGCAGCTGCATGTGACATTACTCAGCCACCGCGGCCCGCCCCCCCAACGGTCCACACATATCTCCATTGTCCAGACTGCACACCGCCAATGATATTCTAACGCCATTGCCATGCCCCCTCCTGCCCTGCGACCGCCTCTGCCTGTCAATCAGGCAGAGGTGATAGCATCAGTGAGATGCTGTTAGCATCTCTCTGGGCTCCAAGGGTGCGCACGCACACTCCACGAAGTGATTCAGACTGCGATCGCTGCTGCTACAGTGATGCAGTCTGAGTTAACTCCATTATCGCAATGGATATATAAGAATCCTTTGCCCATAACCCTTATGCTCCCCCGATTGTTTTACCTTTATCAAATGAACTGGATAGATTGTTCTTGAATAGAATCTCGCTCTTCCAAATTTTTTTGCTATATGGCTGCCTTTTAGTGTTAATCTGCCAATACCCACCAGGGATCTTATGCGCAAAGTGGTCAGACTCACAACATGGTACAACATGGAATCTCTTGCAAAAGGGTCTCTGCCTTTCTAATTAGTTATCTATTATTGATTGCACTGTTCTTTTTCTTACAACCATTAACGACTCGTTCCTGTACTTGCCATTTCATTTGTACTGCTTCTTTTCTCTTTTGTATCCCCTTGATGCAGTGGTTGTTGTAGTTTTATGTGCAAATTTGTTATTGCGTGCTGTCATGTGTATGTAAATTTTACATAAAAAAATAAAATAAATGCTGGTATCTTGGTTCCTGTTTGCTTACCATTGTTAAAAAAGTGTCATGTAATTTAAATTGAAGAGAAAAAAGAAATAAATTATATATATATATATATATATATATATATAGAAAAGACAAATTGTCGGCACTCCAGGCATTCAAAGAAAAGGCTGACACGTAGTACACTCGTCAACGTTTCAGAGGCTGTGACCTCTTTTATCAAGACATACCACATACAGTACAAAATAACATTTAAATAGACTCACCTAACCGTGTGAAGACTCCCGCCGCGCCGTCCTGCTCCAAGCCGATGACGTCATCTGCGCGACACTGCGCCGAGAGCCCGACTCGGCTGGATAGGCGGGGCTGGTGTCTAAGGAAACCGTTACCTAGTAACACATACACACTCAAAAATAAGCTAAAGCCCTAATTGTATATTGACCGTGAGACAGAAAAAACACAAAAACAACAGTACTCAATTTAACATGCACAGAAGTTAATGCAGAGTCTGAGGCTGATGCAGTATGATAAAATGATTATAACAAAAACCTGTATTAATCAGAAGA
This sequence comes from Pseudophryne corroboree, assembly GCF_028390025.1. Lineage (NCBI taxonomy): Eukaryota > Metazoa > Chordata > Amphibia > Anura > Myobatrachidae > Pseudophryne > Pseudophryne corroboree. The sequence goes on from NC_086452.1 coordinate 243,099,404, forward strand.
AACCAAAAGCATATGGTAGACATTACAGCCGGAAATCTGCAAAAAAGACCTGCAACACCGTAACTGTACGCTAAATGACTATTACTATTATTAAACCAGCGGGCTACCTATCTACTTTAGATAAACTGCCTGTAGAATCTACTAATAGTTCATTATTAATAGGCTGTATGCTATTTAGTATGAGCGGGAGAAGAGAAAACTCACAGTGATATATGTCCCTTAAAGAACACAAAACTTAAATACTGATATATTGTCACTAGTGATGAGCGGGTTCGGTTTCTCGGAAACCGAACCCCCCCGAACTTCAGCTTATTTTACACGGGTCCGAGCAGGCTCGGATCCTCCCGCCTTGCTCGGTTAACCCGAGCGCGCCCGAACGTCATCATCCCGCTGTCGGATTCTCGCGAGGCTCGGATTCTATCGCGAGACTCGGATTCTATATAAGGAGCCGCTCGTCGCCGCCATTTTCACACGTGCATTGAGATTGATAGGGAGAGGACGTGGCTGGCATCCTCTCCGTTTAAACTAGAGTAGAGACACTTGATTGTTGATTTACTAATTTTGGGGAGCATATTAGGAGTACTACTTGCTGTTGCTGATAGTGTGACCAGTGACCACCAGTTTAATTAATCCGTTCTCTGCCTGAAAAAAAATGATACACAGTGTGACACAGTCACATACCATATCTGTGCTCAGCCTCAGTGTGCTGCATCATATGTAATACTGTATATCTGACTGTGCTGAGTGCTCACTGCTCACACAGCTTAATTGTGGGGGAGACAGGGGAGCAGTTATAGCAGGAGTACATATTTTAAGTACAGGGCACACTTTTGCTGCCAGAGTGCCACTGCCAGTGTGACTGACCAGTGACCACTGACCACTAGTATATTGTGATTGTCTGCTGACCACCAGTATATTGTGATTGTCTGCCTGAAAAAGTTAAACACTCGTCGTGTGGTGTTTTTTATTCTATAAACGCATTCTGCTGACAGTGTCCAGCAGGTCCGTCATTATATAATATATACCTGTCCGGCTGCAGTAGTGATATATATATATTTTTTATATCATTATCATCCAGTCTATATTAGCAGCAGATGCAGTACGGTAGTCCACGGCTGTAGCTACCTCTGTGTCGGCAGTCGCTCGTCCATCCATAATTGTATACCACCTACCCGTGGTGTTTTTTTTTCTATCTTCTTGATACTAGTAGCTTACTTTAGGAGTCTGCAGTGCTGAGCTGACAGTGTCCAGCAGGTCCGTCATTATATAATATATACCTGTCCGGCTGCAGTAGTGATATATATATATTTTTTATATCATTATCATCCAGTCTATATTAGCAGCAGACGCAGTACGGTAGTCCGTGGCTGTAGCTACCTCTGTGTCGGCAGTCGCTCGTCCATCCATAATTGTATACCACCTACCCGTGGTGTTTTTTTTTTCTATCTTCTTGATACTAGTAGCTTACTTTAGGAGTCTGCAGTGCTGAGCTGACAGTGTCCAGCAGGTCCGTCATTATATAATATATACCTGTCCGGCTGCAGAAGTGATATATATATATATTTTTTACCTCATTATCATCCAGTCTATATTAGCAGCAGACGCAGTACGGTAGTCCACGGCTGTAGCTACCTCTGTGTCGGCAGTCGCTCGTCCATCCATAATTGTATACCACCTACCCGTGGTGTTTTTTTTTTCTTCTATCTTCTTGATACTAGTAGCTTACTTTAGGAGTCTGCAGTGCTGAGCTAACAGTGTCCAGCAGGTCCGTCATTATATAATATATACCTGTCCGGCTGCAGTAGTGATATATATATATTTTTTACCTCATTATCATCCAGTCTATATTAGCAGCAGACGCAGTACGGTAGTCCACGGCTGTAGCTACCTCTGTTTTGGCAGTCGCTCGTCCATCCATAATTGTATACCACCTACCCGTGGTGTTTTTTTTTTTCTTCTATCTTCTTGATACTAGTAGCTTACTTTAGGAGTCTGCAGTGCTAAGCTGACAGTGTCCAGCAGGTCCGTCATTATATAATATATACCTGTCCGGCTGCAGTAGTGATATATATATATTTTTTATATCATTATCATCCAGTCTATATTAGCAGCAGACGCAGTACGGTAGTCCACGGCTGTAGCTACCTCTGTGTCGGCAGTCGCTCGTCCATCCATAATTGTATACCACCTACCCGTGGTGTTTTTTTTTCTATCTTCTTGATACTAGTAGCTTACTTTAGGAGTCTGCAGTGCTGAGCTGACAGTGTCCAGCAGGTCCGTCATTATATAATATATACCTGTCCGGCTGCAGTAGTGATATATATATTTTTTATATCATTATCATCCAGTCTATATTAGCAGCAGACGCAGTACGGTAGTCCGTGGCTGTAGCTACCTCTGTGTCGGCAGTCGCTCGTCCATCCATAATTGTATACCACCTACCCGTGGTGGTTTTTTTTTCTATCTTCTTGATACTAGTAGCTTACTTTAGGAGTCTGCAGTGCTGAGCTGACAGTGTCCAGCAGGTCCGTCATTATATAATATATACCTGTCCGGCTGCAGTAGTGATATATATATTTTTTTTATCTCATTATCATCCAGTCTATATTAGCAGCAGACGCAGTACGGTAGTCCACGGCTGTAGCTACCTCTGTGTCGGCAGTCGCTCGTCATCCATAAGTATACTAGTATCCATCCATCTCCATTGTTTACCTGAGGTGCCTTTTAGTTGTGCCTATTAAAATATGGAGAACAAAAATGTTGAGGTTCCAAAAATAGGGAAAGATCAAGATCGACTTCCACCTCGTGCTGAAGCTGCTGCCACTAGTCATGGCCGAGACGATGAAATGCCATCAACGTCGTCTGCCAAGGCCGATGCCCAATGTCATAGTACAGAGCATGTAAAATCCAAAACACCAAATATCAGTAAAAAAAGGACTCAAAAATCTAAAATAAAATTGTCGGAGGAGAAGCGTAAACTTGCCAATATGCCATTTACCACACGGAGTGGCAAGGAACGGCTGAGGCCCTGGCCTATGTTCATGGCTAGTGGTTCAGCTTCACATGAGGATGGAAGCACTCAGCCTCTTGCTAGAAAAATGAAAAGACTCAAGCTGGCAAAAGCACAGCAAAGAACTGTGCGTTCTTCGAAATCACAAATCCACAAGGAGAGTCCAATTGTGTCGGTTGCGATGCCTGACCTTCCCAACACTGGACGTGAAGAGCATGCGCCTTCCACCATCTGCACGCCCCCTGCAAGTGCTGGAAGGAGCACCCGCAGTCCAGTTCCTGATAGTCAGATTGAAGATGTCAGTGTTGAAGTACACCAGGATGAGGAGGATATGGGTGTTGCTGGCGCTGGGGAGGAAATTGACCAGGAGGATTCTGATGGTGAGGTGGTTTGTTTAAGTCAGGCACCCGGGGAGACACCTGTTGTCCGTGGGAGGAATATGGCCATTGACATGCCTGGTGAAAATACCAAAAAAATCAACTCTTCGGTGTGGAAGTATTTCAACAGAAATGCGGACAACATTTGTCAAGCCGTGTGTTGCCTTTGTCAAGCTGTAATAAGTAGGGGTAAGAACGTTAACCACCTCGGAACATCCTCCCTTATACGTCACCTGCAGCGCATTCATCATAAGTCAGTGACAAGTTCAAAAACTTTGGGCGACAGCGGAAGCAGTCCACTGACCAGTAAATCCCTTCCTCTTGTAACCAAGCTCACGCAAACCACCCCACCAACTCCCTCAGTGTCAATTTCCTCCTTCCCCAGGAATGCCAATAGTCCTACAGGCCATGTCACTGGCAATTCTGACGAGTCCTCTCCTGCCTGGGATTCCTCCGATGCATCCTTGCGTGTAACGCCTACTGCTGCTGGCGCTGCTGTTGTTGCTGCTGGGAGTCAATGGTCATCCCAGAGGGGAAATCGTAAGACCACTTTTACTACTTCCACAAAGCAATTGACTGTCCAACAGTCCTTTGCGAGGAAGATGAAATATCACAGCAGTCATCCTGCTGCAAAGCGGAGAACTGAGGCCTTGGCATCCTGGGCAGTGAGAAACGTGGTTCCGGTATCCATCATTACTGCAGAGCCAACTATAGACTTGTTGGAGGTACTGTGTCCCCGGTACCAAATACCATCTAGGTTCCATTTCTCTAGGCAGGCGATACCGAAAATGTACACAGACCTCAGAAAAAGACTCACCAGTGTCCTAAAAAATGCAGTTGTACCCAATGTCCACTTAACCACGGACATGTGGACAAGTGGAGCAGGGCAGGCTCAGGACTATATGACTGTGACAGCCCACTGGGTAGATGTATGGACTCCCGCCGCAAGAACAGCAGCGGCGGCACCAGTAGCAGCATCTCGCAAACGCCAACTCTTTCCTAGGCAGGCTATGCTTTGTATCACCGCTTTCCAGAATACGCACACAGCTAAAAACCTCTTACGGCAACTGAGGAAGATCATCGCGGAATGGCTTACCCCAATTGGACTCTCCTGTGGATTTGTGGCATCGGACAACGCCAGCAATATTGTGTGTGCATTAAATCTGGGCAAATTCCAGCACGTCCCATGTTTTGCACATACCTTGAATTTGGTGGTGCAGAATTATTTAAAAAACGACAGGGGCAAAACAGAATTAATTATATTTCCACCGGCCAATAGTAGTTTCCAACCTGATATCTCTATCACTGTTGAGAACTCTGCAATCACCCCTACCCCACAAGCTCGCTGCCTAGGTGTCATTCTTGACTCTGAACTGTCCTTTGTTACCCACATTCAATCTGTCTCAAGATCATGTTACATACATCTAAGAAACATATCCAAAATACGCCCTTATCTTACACAAGACACAGCAAAAACTCTAATCCATGCTCTCATTATCTCCCGCATTGCTTATTGTAATAGTCTCCTGACCGGTCTTCCCAAACATAGGCTTTCACCACTACAATCCATTTTGAATGCAGCTGCGAGGCTAATCTTCCTTGCCAGACGTTCATCGTCTGCAGATCCGCTCTGTCTGTCCCTCCATTGGTTACCGGTATTCTACCGTATTAAATATAAAATACTTTTACTCACATACAAGGCTATTAACCAAACTGCACCAACATACATCTCTTCACTCATCTCAAAATATCTCCCTACCCGACCTCTCCGCTCTACACAAGATCTACGTCTCTCATCCACACGCATTACTTGTTCACACTCAAAATTACAGGACTTTATCCGGGCTTCACCCACTCTGTGGAATGCCCTCCCACGCACAGTAAGACTCGCCTCTAGTCTCCAAACCTTTAAATGTTCCCTGAAAACTCACCTCTTCAGACAAGCCTATCAAATTCCAGACCCACCCACATAACCTTCAGTGCTTCCCTATCTAATTACATCCTCTGTAGAGTATTCATAACATCACATATCTTGTCTTTCTTTAGTCTCACACCCTCCTGACACTTGGATAACTTTGTGGGGTATCATCATACAACCCATTAAGAACCTAGCAATCTGGTGGACCATTATGCAATAGGTAGCATCTATCCTTGTGTATCTATGCCTATTTCCCTATAGATTGTAAGCTTGCGAGCAGGGCCTTCCTACCTCTATGTCTGTTTTTACCCAGTTTTGTTCTATTACCGTTGTCCTAATTGTAAAGTGCAACGGAATATGCTGCGCTATATAAGAAACTGTTAATAAATAATAATAATAAGAGATGCTGTCGGTGGCCAGAAGAATTGCGGGACACTTTCGGCGTACAGGCACCACGTACAGAAGACTGGAGCACCACCAAAAACGCCTGAACCTGCCCTGCCATCATCTGAAGCAAGAAGTGGTAACGAGGTGGAATTCAACCCTCTATATGCTTCAGAGGTTGGAGGAGCAGCAAAAGGCCATTCAAGCCTATACAATTGAGCACGATATAGGAGGTGGAATGCACCTGTCTCAAGCGCAGTGGAGAATGATTTCAACGTTGTGCAAGGTTCTGCTGCCCTTTGAACTTGTCACACGTGAAGTCAGTTCAGACACTGCCAGCCTGAGTCAGGTCATTCCCCTCATCAGGCTTTTGCAGAAGAAGCTGGAGACATTGAAGGAGGAGCTAACACAGAGCGATTCCGCTAGGCATGTGGGACTTGTGGATGGAGCCCTTAATTCGCTTAACAAGGATTCACGGGTGGTCAATCTGTTGAAATCAGAGCACTACATTTTGGCCACTGTGCTCGATCCTAGATTTAAAACCTACCTTGGATCTCTGCTGGGGTTCAAAGAACTGCTGGTGACAAAATTGTCAAGTCAAGCGGAACGCGACCTGTCAACATCTCCTCCTTCACATTCTCCCGCAACTGGGGGTGCGAGGAAAAGGCTCAGAATTCCGAGCCCACCCGCTGGCGGTGATGCAGGGCAGTCTGGAGCGACTGCTGATGCAGGGCAGTCTGGAGCAACTGCTGATGCTGACATCTGGTCCGGACTGAAGGACCTGACAACGATTACGGACATGTCGTCTACTGTCACTGCATATGATTCTCTCCCTATTGAAAGAATGGTGGAGGATTATATGAGTGACCGCATCCAAGTAGGCACGTCAGAAAGTCCGTACTTATACTGGCAGGAAAAAGAGGCAATTTGGAGGCCCTTGCACAAACTGACTTTATTCTACCTAAGTTGCCCTCCCACAAGTGTGTACTCCGAAAGAGTGTTTAGTGCCGCCGCTCACCTTGTCAGCAATCGGCGTACGAGGTTACATCCAGAAAATGTGGAGAAGATGATGTTCATTAAAATGAATTATAATCAATTCCTCCGTGGAGACATTGACCAGCAGCAATTGCCTCCACAAAGTACACAGGGAGCTGAGATGGTGGATTCCAGTGGGGACGAATTGATAATCTGTGAGGAGGGGGATGTACACGGTGATATATCGGAGGATGATGATGAGGTGGACATCTTGCCTCTGTAGAGCCAGTTTGTGCAAGGAGAGATTAATTGCTTCTTTTTTGGTGGGGGTCCAAACCAACCCGTCATTTCAGTAACAGTCGTGTGGCAGACCCTGTCACTGAAATTATGGGTTGGTTAAAGTGTGCATGTCCTGTTTATACAACATAAGGGTGGGTGGGAGGGCCCAAGGACAATTCCATCTTGCACCTCTTTTTTCTTTAATTTTTCTTTGCATCATGTGCTGTTTGGGGAGTAGTTTTTTGAAGGGCCATCCTGCGTGACACTGCAGTGCCACTCCTAGATGGGCCAGGTGTTTGTGTCGGCCACTTGGGTCGCTTATCTTAGTCACAGAGCTACCTCATTGCGCCTCTTTTTTTCTTTGCGTCATGTGCTGTTTGGGGAGTAGTTTTTTGAAGGGCCAGCCTGCGTGACACTGCAGTGCCACTCCTAGATGGGCCAGGTGTTTGTGTCGGCCACTTGGGTCGCTTATCTTAGTCACAGAGCTACCTCATTGCGCCTCTTTTTTTCTTTGCGTCATGTGCTGTTTGGGGAGTAGTTTTTTGAAGGGCCAGCCTGCGTGACACTGCAGTGCCACTCCTAGATGGGCCAGGTGTTTGTGTCGGCCACTTGGGTCGCTTAGCTTACTCACACAGCTACCTCATTGCGCCTCTTTTTTTCTTTGCGTCATGTGCTGTTTGGGGAGTAGTTTTTTGAAGGGCCAGCCTGCGTGACACTGCAGTGCCACTCCTAGATGGGCCAGGTGTTTGTGTCGGCCACTAGGGTCGCTTAGCTTACTCACACAGCTACCTCATTGCGCCTTTTTTTTTCTTTGCGTCATGTGCTGTTTGGGGGGTGTTTTTTGGAAGGGCCATCCTGCGTGACACTGCAGTGCCACTCCTAGATGGGCCAGGTGTTTGTGTCGGCCACTTGGGTCGCTTAGCTTAGCCATCCAGCGACCTCGGTGCAAATTTTAGGACTAAAAATAATATTGTGAGGTGTGAGGTGTTCAGAATAGACTGAAAATGAGTGGAAATTATGGTTTTTGAGGTTAATAATACTTTGGGATCAAAATGACCCCCAAATTCTATGATTTAAGCTGTTTTTTAGGGTTTTTTGAAAAAAACACCCGAATCCAAAACACACCCGAATCCGACAAAAAATATTCGGTGAGGTTTTGCCAAAACGCGTTCGAACCCAAAACACGGCCGCGGAACCGAACAAAACACCAAAACACAAAACCCGAAAAATTTCCGGCGCTCATCACTAATTGTCACAGGAAACAGTTCAGGCTGTGGGTTTCATTGAGACCAAAAGGTTGGACAGTTTGTAATATATGTATCCACTTTGCTTCTTTCTTGAGAAGGGCCTTCCCTCTGTCTCCACCCCGGATCTGTATATACCTACATATAAAAGTATTAGGCAATTCAAAGAACGTATAGCCCTACATCGCTCCAGCATTCGTGCTGCATTGGAGGGAAAAGGCTCAGACCAACCTGTGGCCAGGCACTTTAAAGAGTTCCAGCATAGTCTGGCTTCTATCCGATACAAAATAATAGATTGGATTAAACCACAGATCCGGGGTGGAGACAGAGGGAAGGCCCTTCTCAAGAAAGAAGCAAAGTGGATACATATATTACAAACTGTCCAACCTTTTGGTCTCAATGAAACCCACAGCCTGAACTGTTTCCTGTGACAATATATCAGTATTTAAGTTTTGTGTTCTTTAAGGGACATATATCACTGTGAGTTTTCTCTTCTCCCGCTCATACTAAATAGCATACAGCCTATTAATAATGAACTATTAGTAGATTCTACAGGCAGTTTATCTAAAGTAGATAGGTACCCCGCTGGTTTAATAATAGTAATAGTCATTTAGCGTACAGTTACGGTGTTGCAGGTCTTTTTTGCAGATTTCCGGCTGTAATGTCTACCATATGCTTTTGGTTTCTTCTGATTAATACAGGTTTTTGTTATAATCATTTTATCATACTGCATCAGCCTCAGACTCTGCATTAACTTCTGTGCATGTTAAATTGAGTACTGTTGTTTTTGTGTTTTTTCTGTCTCACGGTCAATATACAATTAGGGCTTTAGCTTATTTTTGAGTGTGTATGTGTTACTAGGTAACGGTTTCCTTAGACACCATCCCCGCCTACCCAGCCGAGTCGGGCTCTTGGCGCAGTGTCGCGCAGATGACGTCATCGGCTTGGAGCAGGACGGCGCGGCGGGAGTCTTCACACGGTTAGGTGAGTCTATTTAAATGTTATTTTGTACTGTATGTGGTATGTCTTGATAAAAGAGGTCACAGCCTCTGAAACGTTGACGAGTATACTACGTGTCAGCCTTTTCTTTGAATGCCTGGAGTGCCGACAATTTGTCTTTTCTGCATTACACCTTCCAGTGTCTGTATGGCACCCGGCCAAGCTGTTACATCTGACAAGAGAGTGCCGGTCGTTTGTTCTGGATTATATATATATATATATATATATATATATATATAATATAATATTACAATAGCAATGTTAACATTGCTCAATTATAAACAAAACAATTTAATGAGAGATGCACAAACAATTTGGATAATCTTTTTAGTTTTTATTAACTTCCACTGTTTTATTTGAGACATAGACAAGTTGATGGCTAGGGCAATAAGACATGTAGCTAAGAAGGAAAACTGGAGGACCTAAAATGTTAGCTTGCAGGTCTGATTACCTAATGACCTAAAGGGCAGTTTAAAATGTGTCTGGTACCCTTCTACACATGGACACAGACACTTCTATTTTATGTTTCATTTTGCTCTGTTATGGAGTCATATGTAAAATATAGTAAATAGTAATACCTACTGATCCTGTGTGACAATACAGAATTCAGTTATCAAATTAGTGTCACTGCCTGTTATTACTGTATTTCCATTGACTCAGCTAAAATGTTTATAGACTTTATGATTCAGAACCAATGTGCTAAAATCCATTAGTACTCAGTTAATCTACATACCAAGTAGAGCGTGTAGAGTTCAAAGTCCTGGAGGCACTATGCCGAATAAATGTATTTTCCTTAGTAGTACCTAAACTAGCAAAATAAAATTGTCATCATTTTTTGTCCTTCTCAATTTAAAAACAAAAACAAAAAACTTCAAAATCACTGTATATGATGGGTTAGGCAACAGTGACTCCATGTACAAGTTAGGATAATTTAATATCAATAGAATTTGCAAAAATGAACTTCCATTACACTAATTCCTGCTGTACTGTACATGTTAGTTTTAATGAGAACTAATGAATTTTGTGATCTTAAAATAACACGCCACATAGACTATTGCCATCTGCAAGAGTTTACTTTCAAATGCCTTGCTGTGAGCTGTGACGCACCATCAAACTGCAGTAGCCAGAAGTGTTGTGTTTCTTCTGTGAGGACAGTATACAGTAATAGTATTGGGACTCATTCAGTTTTACTAGTTGTGTGTGGGAAGTTTATTTTAACAATAAATATTTTGGGTGGATTTTTTTAAGGCAAATTGATACATATTTTTTGACATCATACAAAATAGTTGATAAAGCTGAAGTCTCAGTTCCATCAACTGCATCTATGGCTAAATGATACATTTGTTGATTTAAAGCTGTTGTTCCCAAACGTGTTCCTCAAGGAGCACTAGCAGTACAGGTTTTCCAGATCACCTGGCAGGTGTGCTGTGTATCACCAGTAGTCAAAATTTAAAAAAAACCACGTTGCCTGGAAAACATGAACTGTTAGGACCGAGTTTAGGAACAACTGATTTAAAGCAAAAGCAATATAATCTGTAATGAAGGTAGAGCAGCTGCCTTCAAACTATGGGGCATATGCAATAGGGTGTGAGTTTGACGGAAATGCAGGATGGCGGCTGATCTAAGAAGTATTTTAATGCGGCAATAATTTTCAAGGCAAAACCATGTCTTGCTAATTATTGTTACTTTAAAAAAATGACAAGATCAGCCGGCATCCCGCACCTCCAGCAACCTCTGACCCTAATACATATGCCCCGACATTTTTCCTGTGTATGCAGTGAATCTTTAAGAAATGCTTCGCATGAACCAGGTAAATAAAGTTAAATGAAGTGCAAATATGTGACATAATTTATGCAGATAAAGATTGGATTATAGTGACGTAGACAATTCTAATAAGTTACTGCACTGTGAAAAGATCAACTTTAATGATATTGCCTTCATACCCAGCATATATTTAGTACCCAACCAGGATTCTTGCACTGCCTATAACATGAGATTCACCAACTCCTTTACTCTTACATTCTAGCTTTTGCTCAGTCCCTATGAAACAACTATGCTATTTTGAGACACATTGCCCTGCAAAAGCAATATGTGAAAATATGCAAATGCCAATTACAGTATCAAAGACAATATGAATCTACAAACATACAGTATATGTGCCCATTTCTTGATTGGGGAAATTTGGTTGCCAATTTAGTTTTAAATACAAGAAATATCTAAAGGTAGCAAATATGGATTTACAGTACAGACATACTGTATAGAGAAACCTACATGACCTATGTAGTAGTGTTCAAATGATGTTACTGTTAGATATTATAGAAAATGTACATGCTAAAAAGAGATATAAATTATCTTGGAACACAATAATCCACGCATAGAAAATATTTCCTCATTAATATTAGCAGCCGGACCTTCTTTCAGAGTGGTCCACACAGTGAGAAACATGTATAAGTCGGTGTATAATACAGGGATTTGTTCAGACTTTGGGTATCAATTTAATTGGGAGATAGTTCCATCCTTTTTAGGCTGGACAGTATTTTCTGCTGCCACCAACCCTGAATTGGCTGTGGTTAATCTGTAAATTATTCCTTTCTGATTTGAAATTGCAACACATTTATGTAACCTGTAACCTCTTCATTTGGAACATTTCTGCAATTCAGCAAACTGTGTGGTGGTCTATGTCATCAAGCCGAAACAATTGTGATGAAGTATATGCTATAACTGTTAATGATTGCTAGAAGGGGGTGACCAAACTAAGTATTTACTCTTTATAGAGCATTTGGGAACTGGTGGTCCCTGTGAGCAATCCTCATCTATGGTGGTAGCAAAAGTACTGCACCATCTTGGATTTTAACTTACCGCCTTTGACCATAGTCAGAGTGGAAACTGGGGGACACTTGATGAGTTACCTGACAATGGACTTCATATTTAGAATAGGGCCTAAGCAATGGCAAAATACATACTTGTAAAAACAAAAACACATGATAAGTCATAGCAAAATGAGACATTTTTAAAGTTAATATAAAAAGTTTTTCTAAATAGTTTAAGGTTATTAACTAACTTATTATTTGGGGTCTTACCATATATTGTATACTGAATAGTAGTGTTTTTTATTTTATTTTATTTTTTCCTTTTCATTTACCCTATTTATGTTCTATTGTATAAATCCTTTAAAAAAGATGTCTCACTTCCATATTATCTATCATGTAATTTGTGCACCCATCATATCTTCCATGACACCTGTAACTTCATTCCTCCTGTATTACTGGGTTGCACAGTGAGTGACATGGCAGTCTCACAGCAGCACTTAGAATATATACTTGATTTTAATGACAAATGTGTACAGATTAGTGATGTGCACCGGACATTTTTCGGGTTTTGTGTTTTGGTTTTGGATTCGGTTCCGAGGCCGTGTTTTGGATTCGGACGCGTTTTGGCAAAACCTCCCTGAAAATTTTTTGTCGGATTCGGGTGTGTTTTGGATTTGGGTGTTTTTTTTACAAAAAACCCTCAAAAACAGCTTAAATCATAGAATTTGGGGGTCATTTTGATTCCATAGTATTATTAACCTCAATAACCATAATTTCCACTCATTTTCAGTCTATTCTGAACACCTCATACCTCACAATATTATTTTTAGTCCTAAAATTTGCACTGAGGTCGCTGGATGACTAAGCTAAGCGACCCAAGTGGCCGACACAAACACCTAGCCCATCTAGGAGTGGCACTGCAGTGTCAGACAGGATGGCACTTCAAAAAAATAGTCCCCAAACAGCACATGATGCAAAGAAAAAAAGAGGTGCAATGAGGTAGCTGTGTGACTAAGCTAAGCGACCCAAGTGGCCGACACAAACACCTGGCCCATCTAGGAGTGGCACTGCAAAGTCAGACAGGATGGCAGATTTAAAAAATTGTCCCCAAACAGCACATGATGCAAAGAAAAAAAGAGGCGCAATAAGGTCGCTGTGTGACTAAGCTTAGCGACCCAAGTGGCCGACACAAACACCTGGCCCATCTAGGAGTGGCACTGCAGTGTCAGACAGGATGGCAGATTTAAAAAATAGTCCCCAAACAGCACAGGATGCAAAGAAAAAAAGATGTGCACCAAGGTCGCTGGATGGCTAAGCTAAGCGACCCAAGTGGCCGACACAAACACCTGGCCCATCTAGGAGTGGCACTGCAGTGTCAGACAGGATGGCAGATTTAAAAAATAGTCCCCAAACAGCACATGATGCAAAGAAAAAAAGAGGTGCACCAAGGTTGCTGTATGGCTAAGCTAAGCGACACAAGTGGCCGACACAAACACCTGGCCCATCTAGGAGTGGCACTGCAGTGTCAGGCAGGATGGCACTTCAAAAAAATAGTCCCCAAACAGCACATGATGAAAAGAAAAATGAAAGAAAAAAGAGGTGCAAGATGGAATTGTCCTTGGGCCCTCCCACCCACCCTTATGTTGTATAAACAGGACATGCACACTTTAACAAACCCATCATTTCAGCGACAGGGTCTGCCACACGACTGTGACTGAAATGACTGGTTGGTTTGGGCCCCCACCAAAAAAGAAGCAATCAATCTCTCCTTGCACAAACTGGCTCTACAGAGGCAAGATGTCCACCTCCTCCTCATCGTCCGATTCCTCACCCCTTTCACTGTGTACATCCCCCTCCTCACAGATTATTAATTTGTCCCCACTGGAATCTACCATCTCAGGTCCCTGTGTACTTTCTGGAGGCAATTGCTGGTAAATGTCTCCACTGAGGAATTGATTATAATTCATTTTGATGAACATCATCTTCTCCACATTTTCTGGAAGTAACCTCGTACGCCGATTGCTGACAAGGTGAGCGGCTGCACTAAACACTCTTTTGGAGTACACACTGGGGGGGGCAACTTAGGTAAAATAAAGCCAGTTTGTGCAAGGGCCTCCAAATTGCCTCTTTTTCCTGCCAGTATACGACTGTCTGACGTGCCTACTTGGATGCCGTCACTCATATAATCCTCCACCATTCTTTCAATGTTGACAGAATCATATGCAGTGACAGTAGACGACATGTCAGTAATCGTTGGCAGGTCCTTCAGTCCGGACCAGATGTCAGCACTCGCTCCAGACTGCCCTGCATCACCGCCAGCGGGTGGGCTCGGAATTCTTAGCCTTTTCCTCGCATCCCCCAGTTGCGGGAGAATGTGAAGGAGGAGCTGTTGACGGGTCTCGTTCCGCTTGACTTGACAATTTTCTCACCAGCAGGTCTTTGAACCTCTGCAGACTTGTGTCTGCCAGAAAGAGAGATACAACGTAGGTTTTAAATCTAGGATCGAGCACGGTGGCCAAAATGTAGTGCTCTGATTTCAACAGATTGACCACCCGTGATCCCTGGTTAAGCGAATTAAGGGTTCCATCCACAAGTCCCACATGCCTAGCGGAATCGCTCTGTTTTAGCTCCTCCTTCAATGTCTCCAGCTTCTTCTGCAAAAGCCTGATGAGGGAAATGACCTGACTCAGGCTGGCAGTGTATGAACTGACTTCACGTGTGGCAAGTTCAAAGGGTTGCAGAACCTTGCACAACGTTGAAATCATTCTCCACTGCGCTTGAGTCAGGTGCATTCCACCTCCTTTGCCTATATCGTAGGCAGATGTATAGGCTTGAATGGCCTTTTGCTGCTCCTCCATCCTCTGAAGCATATATAGGGTTGAATTCCACCTCGTCACCACCTCTTGCTTCAGATGATGGCAGGGCAGGTTCAGGACTGTTTGCTGGTGCTCCAGTCTTCGGCACGCGGTGGCTGAATGCCGAAAGTGGCCCGCAATTCTTCGGGCCACCGACAGCATCTTTTGCATGCCCCTGTTGTTTTTTAAATAATTCTGCACCACCAAATTCAATGTATGTGCAAAACATGGGACGTGCTGGAATTTGCCCAGATGTAATGCACGCACAATATTGGTGGCGTTGTCCAATGTCACAAATCCCCAGGAGAGTCCAATTGGGGTAAGCCATTCTGCGATGATGTTCCTCAGTTTCCGTAAGAGGTTGTCAGCTGTGTGCCTCTTATGGAAAGCGGTGATACAAAGCGTAGCCTGCCTAGGAACGAGTTGGCGTTTGGGAGATGCTGCTACTGGTGCCGCCGCTGCTGTTCTTGCTGCGGGAGGCAATACATCTACCCAGTGGGCTGTCACAGTCATATAGTCCTGAGTCTGCCCTGCTCCACTTGTCCACATGTCCGTGGTTAAGTGGACATTGGGTACAACTGCATTTTTTAGGACACTGGTGAGTCTTTTTCTGAGGTCTGTGTACATTTTCGGTATCGCCTGCCTAGAGAAATGGAACCTAGATGGCATTTGGTACCGGAGACACAGTACCTCAATCAAGTCTCTAGTTCCCTGTGAATTAACGGTGGATACCGGAAACACGTTTCTCACCATCCAGGCTGCCAAGGCCTGAGTTATCCGCTTTGCAGCAGGATGACTGCTGTGTTATTTCATCTTCCTCGCAAAGGACTGTTGGACAGTCAATTGCTTACTGGAAGTAGTACAAGTGGTCTTCCGACTTCCCCTCTGGGATGACGATCGATTCCCAGCAGCAACAACAGCAGCGCCAGCAGCAGTAGGCGTTACACTCAAGGATGCATCAGAGGAATCCAAGGCAGGAGTGGACTCGTCAGACTTGACAGTGACATGGGCTGCAGGACTATTGGCTTTCCTGTGTAAGGAGGAAATTGACACTGAGGGAGTTGGTGGTGTGGTTTGCAGGAGCTTGGTTACAAGAGGAAGGGATTTAGTGGTCAGTGGACTGCTTCCACTGTCATCCAAAGTTTTTGAACTTGTCACTGACTTCTGATGAATGCGGTCCAGGTGACGTATAAGGGAGGATGTTCCTAGGTGGTTAACGTCCTTACCCCTACTTATTACAGCTTGACAAAGGCAACACACGGCTTGACACCAGTTGTCCGCATTTCTGTTGAAGTAATTCCACACCGAAGAGGTAATTTTTTTAGTATTTTGACCAGGCATGTCAATGGCCATATAACAGGTGTCTCCCCGGGTGCCTGACTTAAACAAACCACTTCACCATCAGAATCCTCCTTTTCAATTTCCTCCCCAGCAACACCCATATCCTCATCCTGGTGTACTTCAACAGTGACATTTTCAATTTGACTATCAGGAACTGAACTGCGGGTGCTCCTTCCAGCACTTGCAGGGGGCATGCAAATGGTGGAAGGCGCAACCTCTACCCATCCAGTGTTGGGAAGGTCAGGCATCGCAACCGACACAATTGGACTCTCCTTGGGGATTTGTGATTTAGAAGAACGCACAGTTCTTTGCTGTGCTTTTGCCATCTTAACTCTCTTAAGTTTTCTAGCAGGAGGATGAGTGCTTCTATCCTCAGGTGAAGCTGAACCACTAGCCTTGAACATAGGCCAGGGCCTCAGCCGTTCCTTGCCACTCCATGTCGTAAATGGCACATTGGCAAGTTTACGCTTCTCCTCAGACGATTTTGATTTATAATTTTGGGTCATTTTACTGAGCTTTATTTTTTTGGATTTTACATGCTCTCTACTATGACATTGGGCATCGGCCCTGGCAGACGACGTTGATGGCATTTCATCGTCTCGGCCATGACTAGTGGCAGCAGCTTCAGCACGAGGTGGAAGTGGATCTTGATCTTTCCCTATTTTACCCTCCACATTTTTGTTCTCCATTTTTTAATGTGTGGATTTATATGCCAGTAATATATCAATAGCAATGGCATACTACTGTATATACTGCGCACAACTGAAATACACCACAGGTATGGATGGATAGTATACTTGAAGACACAGAGGTAGGTAGAGCAGTATATAGTATATACTGGTGGTCAGCAAACTGTGCAAAACTGAAATGCACCACAGGTAGGGATGGATAGTATACTTGACGACACAGAGGTAGGTAGAGCAGTGGCCTTCTGTACCGTACTGCTATAGAGTATATACTGGTGGTCAGCAAACTGTGCAAAACTGAAATGCACCACAGGTATGGATGGATAGTATACTTGACGACACAGAGGTAGGTAGAGCAGTGGACTACTGTACCGTACTGCTATATATATATAGTTATACTGGTATACTATATACTACAATGCAGCACAGATATGGAGCGTTTTTCAGGCAGAGAACATATAATACTGGTGGTCACTGGTCAGCAAAACTCTGCACTGTCCTCCTACTATATAATACTGCTGGTCCCCAGTCCCCACAATAAAGCAATTAGCACACTGAGCACAGATATTTGCAGCACACTGAGCACAGTCATATATGGAGCGTTTTTCAGGCAGAGAACGTAGATATTTGCACTTGCAGCACACTGAGCACAGATATTTGCAGCACACCGAGCACAGATATTTGCAGCACAATTTGCAGCCCACTGAACACAGAAAACTGAGAGGACGCCAGCCACGTCCTCTCACGATCATCTCAAACGCACAAGTGAAAAATGGTGGCGACGCGCGGCTCCTTATATAGAATACGAATCTCGCGAGAATCTGACCGCGGGATGATGACGTTTGGGCGCGCTCGGGTTAACCGAGCAAGGCGGGAGGATCCGAGTTGCTCGGACCCCTGAAAAAAAGGTGAAGTTCGGGCGGGTTCGGATCCCGAGGATCCGAACCCGCTCATCACTTATACAGATTGCATGTTCTCATTGCATGGGATGCTTCCAGTTGCTTTTATATCCTCCCATACACTTAGGGTATAAGTGCATGACTTCTTACTGAATAAACTCTACTTTGAGTGTTGTCAGTGTAGTAGGAAATATAAACTGTCAGCCGCACTGAAATATAGACTGATGGGGATTATGAACTATTCTGTAAAATGCACTGCATAATAATATATAGAGTTGATATAAAAGTATTGTAAATAAATACAAATCTTCACTGTGACCATTTGGTTTATTTATTAAACTTTGCTGGAATGTAGCATTTAGATCTTGCCAGGCCAGATTTGTGGTATCCAGCTGTCCTGGCAAATTCTTTACTTTCCACCTCTCTGACCTGGCTAATGTAATGCATATTATTTATTTATTCATTACCAGTTATTTATATAGCGCACACATATTCCGCAGCGCTTTACAGAAAATACTTGGCCATTCACATCAGTACCTGCCCCAGTGGAGCTTACGATCTTTATTCCTTAACACATGTACACTCAAACATTCATGCTAGGGTTAATTTTGCTGGGAGCCAATTAACCTACCAGTATATACAGTATTTTTGGATTCATATTCAGATTATGTCAATTGAACCCCTTTTTTGCCACTGGATCACACTCAGACACAATTTGTTATATTATAGATATTAGGTTACAATTAATAATAGTATCTAGAGATGGCATTAGTTATGGAGCCATGTTCTGGAAAGCATAACTGAAATATTGCAGCCCAGTAGCCATTGGGACTGTTGTGGCATGGGACCAAATATCTGCTGCGGACTCTGAAGAAACATATGGGTGATATTAAAGTGATGCAGAAAAAACTTCATAAAATACCACTTTTTACTGAGAATACACTTAAATACTTCTCACTATGGGGTCTATTTATTAAGCTTTGGATGGAGATAAAGTCACTGGAGATAAAGTACCAGCCAATCGGCTCCTAACTGCCATGTCACAAGCTGGGTTTAAAAAATGACAGTTTATCTTCATCTAAGGATTAGTAAATATTAGTGATGAGCGGGTTCGGTTTCTCGGAAACCGAACCCCCCCGAACTTCACCCATTTTACACGGGTCCGAGGCAGGTTCGAACCTTCCCGCCTTGCTCGGCTAACCCGAGTGCGCCCGAACGTCATCATCCCGCTGTCGGATTCTCGCGAGATTCGGATTCTATATAAGCAGCCGCGCGTCGCCGCCATTTTCACTCGTGCATTGGAGATGATAGGGAGAGGACGTGGCTGGCGTCCTCTCCGTTTATTGTTGAACTTGATTGCTTTATTGCTTAATTGTGGGGAGGACTGGGGAGCAGCTGTTAGGAGGAGTACAGTGCAGAGTTTTGCTGATAAGTGACCACCAGTTTTATCCGTTCTCTGCCAGAAAAAAACGCTCCATACCATATCTGTGCTCAGTGTGCTGCATAATATATCTGTGCTCACACTGCTTAATTGTGGGGACTGGGGAGCAGCTGTATTATATAGCAGGAGTACAGTGCAGAGTTTTGCTGACAGTGACCACCAGTATACGTTGTCTGCCTGAAAAACACTCCATATCTGTGCTCAGTGTGCTGCTTTATTGTGGGGACTGGGGACCACCAGTATAATTAATATTATATAGGAGGAGTACAGTGCAGAGTTTTGCTGACACAGTGACCACCAGTATACTATATATAGCAGTACGGTAGGCCACTGCTGTACCTACCTCTGTGTCGTCATTCATTAAGTATACTATCCATCTACATTCTATACCTGTGGTGCATTTTAGTTTTGCAGTTTGCTGACACAGTGACCACCAGTATACTATATATAGCAGTACGGTAGGCCACTGCTGTACCTACCTCTGTGTCGTCATTCATTAAGTATACTATCCATCTACATTCTATACCTGTGGTGCATTTTAGTTTTGCAGTTTGCTGACACAGTGACCACCAGTATACTATATATAGCAGTACGGTAGGCCACTGCTGTACCTACCTCTGTGTCGTCATTCATTAAGTATACTATCCATCTACATTCTATACCTGTGGTGCATTTTAGTTTTGCAGTTTGCTGACACAGTGACCACCAGTATACTATATATAGCAGTACGGTAGGCCACTGCTGTACCTACCTCTGTGTCGTCATTCATTAAGTATACTATCCATCTACATTCTATACCTGTGGTGCATTTTAGTTTTGCAGTTTGCTGACACAGTGACCACCAGTATACTATATATAGCAGTACGGTAGGCCACTGCTGTACCTACCTCTGTGTCGTCATTCATTAAGTATACTATCCATCTACATTCTATACCTGTGGTGCATTTTAGTTTTGCAGTTTGCTGACACAGTGACCACCAGTATACTATATATAGCAGTACGGTAGGCCACTGCTGTACCTACCTCTGTGTCGGCATTCATTAAGTATACTATCCATCTACATTCTATACCTGTGGTGCATTTTAGTTTTGCAGTTTGCTGACACAGTGACCACCAGTATACTATATATAGCAGTATGGTAGGCCACTGCTGTACCTACCTCTGTGTCGTCATTCATTAAGTATACTATCCATCTACATTCTATACCTGTGGTGCATTTTAGTTTTGCAGTTTGCTGACACAGTGACCACCAGTATACTATATATAGCAGTACGGTAGGCCACTGCTGTACCTACCTCTGTGTCGTCATTCATTAAGTATACTATCCATCTACATTCTATACCTGTGGTGCATTTTAGTTTTGCAGTTTGCTGACACAGTGACCACCAGTATACTATATATAGCAGTACGGTAGGCCACTGCTGTACCTACCTCTGTGTCGTCATTCATTAAGTATACTATCCATCTACATTCTATACCTGTGGTGCATTTTAGTTTTGCAGTTTGCTGACACAGTGACCACCAGTATACTATACATAGCAGTACGGTAGGCCACTGCTGTACCTACCTCTGTGTCGTCATTCATTAAGTATACTATCCATCTACATTCTATACCTGTGGTGCATTTTAGTTTTGCAGTTTGCTGACACAGTGACCACCAGTATACTATATATATAGCAGTACGGTAGGCCACTGCTGTACCTACCTTTGTGTCGTCATTCATTAAGTATGCTATCCATCTACATTCTATACCTGTGGTGCATTTTATTTTAGCAGTTAGCTGACACAGTGACCACCAGTATACTATATATAGCAGTACGGTAGGCCACTGCTGTACCTACCTCTGTGTCATCATTCATTAAGTATACTATCCATCTACATTCTATACCTGTGGTGCGCCTCTTTTTTTCTTTGCATCATGTGCTGTTTGGGGACAATTTTTTTGAAGTGCCATCCTGTCTTGACACTGCAGTGCCACTCCTAGATGGGCCAGGTGTTTGTGTCGGCCACTTGTGTCGCTTAGCTTAGTCACACAGCGACCTTGGTGCGCCTCTTTTTTTCTTTGCATCATGTGCTGTTTGGGGACAATTTTTTGAAGTGCCATCCTGTCTTGACACTGCAGTGCCACTCCTAGATGGGCCAGGTGTTTGTGTCGGCCACTTGTGTCGCTTAGCTTAGTCACACAGCGACCTTGGTGCGCCTCTTTTTTTCTTTGCATCATGTGCTGTTTGGGGACAATTTTTTTGAAGTGCCATCCTGTCTTGATACTGCAGTGCCACTCCAAGATGGGCCAGGTGTTTGTGTCGGCCACTTGTGTCGCTTAGCTTAGTCACACAGCGACCTTGGTGCGCCTCTTTTTTCTTTGCATCATGTTCTGTTTGGGGACAATTTTTTTGAAGTGCCATCCTGTCTTGACACTGCAGTGCCACTCCAAGATGGGCCAGGTGTTTGTGTCGGCCACTTGTGTCGCTTAGCTTAGTCACACAGCGACCTTGGTGCGCCTCTTTTTTTCTTTGCATCATGTGCTGTTTGAGGACAATTTTTTTGAAGTGCCATCCTGCCTGATACTGCAGTGCCACTCCTAGATGGGCCAGGTGTTTGTGTCGGCCACTTGTGTCGCTTAGCTTAGCCATCCAGCGACCTCGGTGCAAATTGTATGACTAAAAATAATATTGTGAGGTGTGAGGTGTTCAAAATAGACTGGAAATGAGTGGAAATTATGGTAATTGAGGTTAATAATACTATGGGATCAAAATGACCCCCAAATTCTATGATTTAAGCTGTTTTTTAGGGTTTTTGAAAAAAACACCCGAATCCGACAAAAAATTTTCGGTGAGGTTTTGCCAAAACGCGTCCGAATCCAAAACACGGCCGCGGAACCGAATCCAAAACCAAAACACAAAACCCGAAAAATGTCCGGTGCACATCACTAGTAAATATACCCCTTAATGAATGTTATTTAGCAAGTTATCCCATAATTATATCTATAGCAGATGTGTGCAGGTACAATGTTTGTTTTATATTTTGTTCAGGCACAGAAGTCCCTTATTTTACCAATTTTAAACCTTTATATGGTTTTGTGCAGGAACTAATTTAATTTCAAGTTAGCTTTTTGCACTACTGGGTGTTCATTATTACTCCACTATAATCCTCAATATGTAACTTTTTGTAAGTGTCAATATTTGTGAGCAATGTATATACAGTTATTAACCCAACCAACTACATAACTCAAAGACACCACATTCGGCATACATTTATATTCAACCCAATGGATATAATATTAGAGCCTTTTCAAAATCTATGTGCAAATTACATTTAATATTTTACTTGCATGATATTTATGGCAGAAGACTATGCATACAATAAAAAAACAGCTACATTTTTATGACTAAAGTTGCTTCAACTGCTATTGTACCTTTTAAAAAGATGCCTGAAGATATTTGGTTAAACTGTGAACACTGACCTCCATGGAGTGGTTTGGGGGTGCACTGTGCCCCAGAGGTGAACCCCTATAATGTTAGAGATCTGCCCGATGAGGTTTACCTTGACAATTGGTTGGCAGGCTCATAATATTGGCCAATTTTATGCCAAAAACCTCAGATATGATGTATAATTATTACATTTATTATAATTCTAATGGTTGTATGGTGCAACTGATCGCTTTTTCTATGTTGTAGTATTAAGTCTCAACTAGGTAGCACAGCCCATCATAAGTAGCAAGGATATGCAGTCCAGGCCCTCTTTCTCCAATATTTTCAATATTATGTGTGTGTGTATACACACCTAAAGGATAGATACTTCCTTCAATCTGGAGTGACACCCCTCTCATTGCCTCTGAAGCTTTTAACTAGGGACCTTGCATTTCTGACTGCACAATCTGAATATTAAACCCACAGGTAAGATATTTAAAATTATATATAATAGCAAGTCAGATGTGTGGTGAACTTTTGGGACGCTGAGCTCCTTGGATTACTCTTGCTGGGCCACTTTGGGGCATCACCATTTTCTATTTATTTTTTACACTTATATCACACTTTGTTTTTGTCTGAATGTGGTGTTTGGGGCACGGAGTCTTACCCCACCGGTGGTCTTATGCAAGGAACTCCGCAAGGGGATTTGGGTTTCACTGCAGGTACAGTAGGTCGCAGCCCCTGACTGGGCTACCTGGACTAGCATTTGAGACTGGGACTGCAGGTAACTGTAGTATCGGACTGGAACCAATGGTATCTGTAATATCAGACTGGAACTGATGGTATCTGTAACCAATGGTATCTGTATTATCGGACTGGTACAGATTGTATCTGTAACAGATGGTATATGTAATATCGAACTAAAACCAATTGTACAGTATCTGTAACTGATGGTATCTGTATTTTCGGACTGGAACCAATAGGATCTGTAACCAATGGTATCTGTATTATCAGACTGGAACCGTAGTGCTGACCAGGCTCTATCCAGAATGATCACACTGGAGTGCTGTCCTGACTGAATCTGGAATGATGACACTGGAGCTCTGACTGGGCTGGATCCATAATGACGACACTGGATGATTCCTGGGAAATGCAAATGGTAATGCAGGTTGCAAATAAAGAAGCTAAGAGGTTGCAGATAATGTGCAGTTGCTTTAAGCCCAGAGGAGCGCAGCTTCAAATCTTACACACAAAGCAGTATGACTTATGGCACTGGCAACCTAAACACTGAGAAGTAGGAAGCTTTAAACCCCTTGGTGACACAAGATTGACTGGGAGTGTTAGCTGACACCCAGGCTGCATGAAATTGTTCAGAGACTGGTCAGCTGACACTAAGCAAGATGGTATCATCCATGATGCCGGGCTGGCCATGTGGAGAGCACGCCGCCAAACTGACAGAGCATGCCATACCCTCAAAAGGACTGACCTTAACAGCATCGCCTGGGGCCGTCACAGTTTGTTTTTTATTTATGTAACATTTTCACACATCTTTCACTTTTTTGATCACTTGTAACATTGATCAGCTAACCACAGCTTTTTAACACTTTGATAATAACAGAAGTCACTTTAGTAACCACTGTGAATACAACATCTTACTACAGAAAATATTGTTTAGCATACTTACCTACTGTCCCAATTGTCACGGGACAGTCCTGTTTTTTTGGGACTGTCCCACCCGTGGGCTGCAGTGTCCCGCAGCAGAGAGGCAGTTGATGAGGGGGGGGGGGGGGGGCAGTTGTCACTCTCTGAATCACTGCTATGTAGCAGTGAGTAGATGCTGTACGCATGCGTCTATTAACTGGTGGCTGAGAGGCTGGTGGCATGGCCAGCAGCTCACAGAGCGCTAGGCATGACCCCACAGTGACGGCAATGGGGGCATGGCTTGTGATAGCGGTATCCTCGTGAAGCCACAACCTCTTTCACTGAGGCCCCATCTCCTTTTCGGGAGTGCACATAGCCCCAATTCATGTTTTACAAATGTTGGGAGGTATGATTTAGTAGTGAGATTATATGCAAATAATTTTACATTGAGCATTAAGATAAGCATTGTGATAGTGTCATTAAGATTTCATTCAAATGCCAATGATTATCATGAATTATGCATTTGTACAGATTAATTTAGGCAGCAGTTTTAGCATTTTAGGTTTTCTACAAATTAGACCAAGTAGGAGAACCAATTGAGTGATATGCAACTACAGAATTCAGTAGTGCCAACACTATATACAGTATTATGTCTGCACATCATTAGAATTATCTTGCTGCAGCTTGCTTCACCTATCATTTTACCTACTCCGTTACCTTTTTCAAAAACTCACTATCTTATATTCCAAAACATAAATTTCTACAAGCATTACAATATCTAATTCATTATGAGTTAAAAGATAACAAAACAACATATTTGAATTACAGAGAGATAAACAAATGAAAAGTTAAAGCTCAGACTGGAAAGAGGAATTTTTCAAAAATATACATTATTTTCTAGATGGTTTCCTGCACATATTTATCTCTGCTCAAACTAGGTGCTGACAGCATTATATAATGATGAACATCCTGTCAAAGCAAACAAAAGCTGCCTGTATTATTGCTGCTATAGCATAACAAAAAAAAGGCACAAGATATTGGGTGACTGGCCAATAATAAACAATGCCATTGGGAGACATAAATCATAGATGATTTACTGCAGAAGTGCAGAACACAATAGTAAATAATAAGGTTTAGAGTGGAGGGTAAAATTTATTAAGCCGAGGGTGACTGTGCTAGACAAATTGTCCTTTAATGCTTCAGACTTTCCTTAACTCCTTCATTTCCTATAAATAGATTTGGTTTATATATGCAGAGGAATGTAGAGTTTGAGCATACCTTTTGAAAGTACTTTGATATACAAGACAAAAAATAATAAAAAATACATAAAACTTTGCAAATAAGCATATATTTTATTGGAATTCCACAGTGCATCTGACATTTGTCTTTTCAGCTACACAGTGAAGAGCAGCATAGACACTCAATTTAATTTGTGCAGTTGAAAAAAGCAAAGGATGACAGAAAGGCTAGTGAGAGAAAAGGGTAATTTACTAACTGGAGTATTTACATTCAGTACATACTGTACTGTATATGTTTGTGCAAATGTGGTATCTCTCTGATAAGCACATAGTTATAAGGTGTGTACCCATTTCCATACCTCCTAACATTGGAGGCATCAATAGCCTTTTTTTATGCCACATTTTTATGTGGGGACATCTGATTTCAGTGGCGGCTCCTACGTTTAGTAGGAAGGCTGCCGCTACCCCTGTATCTGGAAAAGGAGAGTAGACAGACAGCCCTGGGTACCGGCACCTGCGCAATGGATCCACAAGTGCTGGGACCTAAGCAGATGCTGCGGTGCAACTCTGCATGTGTAACACCCCCTTCCCCCGGTTTCTATGGACTGCATTGGATGCAGACCATAGAATCTGGATTGGGCTGCAGCCAAAGGCAGGTAGTGGCTTCCTATAAGAGGACAGCTCTCTGCTTATCACAGCCTGGTCTAGCAGTCCCAGATTGATGAAAAATGTCCCAATGGGAGAGTGGCAGAACCAAGGGTGAGGGATTATCTGTGGTGTACCTGTATACATATTAAATAAATCACTGGTAAAATTGCACTGGTGACAGAATGTTTACTGCACATGTGTCGGTATGAGGATAGGGACACATTGGGCCTATATTCAGCTACCGATGGATCTGTAGTACATAGTGCAAAGTACCAATGTTCAGTACCTGGCACATATACCAGACTCATACTGTGCATGACCTGCATCATTGGGCACATCATTGTCCTATGGGATCTGCATTATTGGACACACTACAGCTGAAAACTGTCAGTGATTGACAGTCTGCTTACATTAGGGTCAGGAAGGGTGATGCAACAGCTCTTTTTCCCTAAAAAAAAGGAGATGTGTCACTGTTGTTTTGGGGTTCATGACCTTCATGAACATCAGCTGGCAGATACCTGGAAATAATAACACCACACTGATCTAGAATTGATTCTTATCCATGCCACATATCACATATTCCAGGATTCATTTTTTTATTTTAAGCCATCACCATCTCTACTAAATGCAGGATACTATAAAAGAACCTATCACCTTGTTAGATTATTCCCCTGTGTACCTTACTCTGTCCCTACCACAACACACCCTGCTGCCTTGGATTTGGCTTTTTAATGAAAAATAGGCCCCAAACAGCACATGATGCAAAGAAGAAAAAGAGGTGCAATGAGGTAGCTGGATGACTAAGCTAAGCAACACAAGTGTGCGGCACAAACACCTGGCCCATCTAGGAGTGGCACTGCAGTGTCAGACAGGATGGCACTTTTAAAAACTAGGCCCCAAACAGCATATGATGCAAAGAAAAAAAGAGGTGCACCGAGGTAGCTGGATGACTAAGCTAAGCGACACAAGTGTGCGGCACAAACACCTGGCACATCTAGGAGTGGCACGCAGAGGCTGAATGTCAAAAGTGGCCCGCAATTTTTTGGGCCACCAACAGCATCTCTTTCATTCCCCTGTCATTTTTCAAAAAATTCTGCACCACTAAGTTAACTGTATGTGCAAAACATGGGACGTGCTGGAATTTGCCCAGATGTAATGCACGCACAATATTGGTGGGTTTTCCAATATCACAAATCCCCAGGAGAGTCTAATCATTGTGCGATGATGTCCCTCAGTTTCCGTAAAAAGTTGTCAGTGATGTGCCTCTTACAGAAACCAGTGATACACAGCGTAACCTGACTAAGAATGAGGTGGTATTACTTGTGCCGCTGCTGTTGTTGCTGCGGGAGGCAATACATCTACCCAGTGGGCTGTCACAGTCATGTAGTCTTTAGTTTGCCCTGCTCCACTTGTCCACATGTCCGTGGTTAAGTGGACACTGGGTACAACCGCATTCTTCAGGACACTGAGGACACTTTTCTTAATATCCCTGTACAGTCCGGGAATCACTTTCCTAGTGAAGTGGAACCTAGATGGGATTCGATATCGGGGACATACTACCTCCATCAATTGTCTAAATACTAGAGATGTGCACCGGAAATTTTTCTGGTTTTGTGTTTTGGATTCGGTTCCGCGGCCGTGTTTTGGATTCGGACGCGTTTTGCCAAAACCTCCCTGAAAATTTTTTGTCGGATTCGGGTGTGTTTTGGATTCGGGTGTTTTTTTACAAAAAACCCTCAAAAACAGCTTAAATCATAGAATTTGGGGGTCATTTTGATCCCATAGTATTATTAACCTCAATAACCATAATTTACACTAATTTTCAGTCTATTCTGAACACCTCACACCTCACAATATTATTTTTAGTCCTAAAATTTGCATCAAGGTCGCTGGATGGCTAAGCTAAGCGACACAAGTGGCCGACACAACACATGGCCCATCTAGGAGTGGCACTGCAGTGTCAGACAGGATGGCACTTCAAAAAAATAGTCCCCAAACAGCACATGATGCAAAGAAAAAAAGACACGCACCAAGGTCGCTGTGTGACTAAGCTAAGTGACACAAGTGGCCGACACAAACACCTGGCCCATCTAGGAGTGGCACTGCAGTATCAGACAGGATGGCAGATTTAAAAAATAGTCCCCAAACAGCACATGATGCAAAGAATAAAAGAGGTGCAATGAGGTAGCTGTGTGACTAAGCTAAGCGACCCAAGTGGCCGACACAAACACCTGGCCCATCTAGGAGTGGCACTGCAGTTTTCTAGCAGGAGGATGAGTGCTTCCATCCTCATGTGAATCTGAACCACTAGCCATGAACATAGGCCAAGGCCTCAGCTGTTCCTTGCCACTCCGTGTCGTAAATGGCATATTGGCAAGTTTACGCTTCTCATCAGACGCTTTTAATTTTAATTTTTGGGTCATTTAACTGAACTTTTGTTTTTTGGATTTTACATGCTCTCTACTATGACATTGGGCATCGGCCTTGGCAGACGACGTTGATGGCATTTCATCGTCTCGGCCATGACTAGTGGCAGCAGCTTCAGCACGAGGTGGAAGTGGATCTTGATCTTTCCCTATTTTAACCTCCACATTTATGTTCTCCAGTTTTTAATGTGTGGAATTATATGCCAGTATCAATAGCAATGGCCTACTACTATATATACTGCGCACAACTGAAATGCACCACAGGTATGGATGGATAGTATACTTGACGACACAGAGGTAGGTAGAGCAGTGGCCTTCCGTACTCTACTGCTTTATATACTGGTGGTCACTGTCAGCAAACTGCAAAACTAAAATGCACCACAGGTATAGAATCTAGATGGATAGTATACTTGACGACACAGAGGTAGGTAGAGCAGTGGCCTTCCATACCGTACTGCTATATTTACTGGTGGTCACTGTCAGCAAACTGCAAAACTAAAATGCACCACAGGTATAGAATCTAGATGGATAGTATACTTGACGACACAGAGGTAGGTAGAGCAGTGGCCTTCCGTACCGTACTGCTATATATACTGGTGGTCACTGTCAGCAAACTGCAAAATTAAAATGCACCACAGGTATAGAATCTAGATGGATAGTATACTTGACGATACAGAGTTAGGTAGAGCAGTGTCCTTCCGTACCGTACTGCTATATATACTGGTGGTCACTGTCAGCAAACTGCAAAACTAAAATGCACCACAGGTATAGAATCTAGATGGATAGTATACTTGACGACACAGAGGTAGGTAGAGCAGTGGCTTTCCGTACCGTACTGCTTTATATACTGGTGGCTACTGTCAGAAAACTGCAAAACTAAAATGCACCACAGGTATAGAATCTAGATGGATAGTATACTTGATGACACAGAGGTAGGTTCAGCAGTGGCCTTCCGTACCGTACTGCTATATATACTGGTGGTCACTGTCAGCAAACTGCAAAACTAAAATGCACCACAGGTATAGAATCTAGATGGATAGTATACTTGACAACACAGAGGTAGGTAGAGCAGTGTCCTTCCGTACCGTACTGCTATATATACTGGTGGTCACTGTCAGCAAACTGCAAAACTAAAATGCACCACAGGTATAGAATCTAGATGGATAGTATACTTGACGACACAGAGGTAGGTAGAGCAGTGGCTTTCCGTACCGTACTGCTTTATATACTGGTGGCTACTGTCAGAAAACTGCAAAACTAAAATGCACCACAGGTATAGAATCTAGATGGATAGTATACTTGATGACACAGAGGTAGGTACAGCAGTGGCCTTCCGTACCGTACTGCTATATATACTGGTGGTCACTGTCAGCAAACTGCAAAACTAAAATGCACCACAGGTATAGAATCTAGATGGATAGTATACTTGACGACACAGAGGTAGGTAGAGCAGTGGCCTTCCGTACCGTACTGCTATATATACTGGTGGTCACTGTCAGCAAAACTCTGCACTGTACTCCTCCTATATAATACTGCATGTCCCCAGTCCCCACAATAAAGCTGTGTGAGCACAGATATATGCAGCACACTGAGCACAGATTTGGAGCATTTTTCAGGCAGACAACGTAAAATACTGGTGGTCACTGGTCAGGAAAACTCTGCACTGTACTCCTCCTATATAATACTGCTGGTCCCCAGTCCCCACAATAAAGCAGTGTGAGCACAGATATATGCAGCACACTGAGCACAGATATGGAGCGTTTTTCAGGCAGAGAACGGATAAAACTGGTGGTCACTGATCAGCAAAACTCTGCACTGTACTCCTCCTATATAATACAGCTGCTCCTCAGTCCCTACAATTAAGCAATAAGCACAAATATTTGCAGCAACATTAATAAACTGAGAGGACGCCAGCCACGTCCTCTCCCTAACATTTCCAATGCATGAGTGAAAATGGCGGCGACGCGCGGCTCCTTATATAGAATACGAATCTCGCGAAAATCCGACAGCAGGATTATGACGTTCGGGCGCGCTCGGATTAACCGAGCCATACGGGAGAATCCGAGTATGCTTCGGACCCGTGTAAAATGGGTGAAGTTCGGGGGGGTTCGGTTTCCGAGGAACCGAACCCGCTCATCACTACTAAATACCACTGCACTAATGACGGATACCGGATGCATGTCTAGCACCAACATACTGTAGCTGTCAAGGCCTCAATTATCTGCTTTGCAACAGGATGACTGCTATCATAATTCATCTTCCTCGCAAAGGACTGTTGGACAGTCAATTGCTTAGTTGAAGTGATACAAGTGGTCTTCCAACTTCCCCTCTGGGATGACGATCGACTCCCAGCAGCAACAACAGCAGAGGCAGCAGCAGCAGTAGGAGGAAGTGGTTCTTGATCTTTCCCTATTTAATCCTCCAAATTTTTGTTCTCCATCCCCTGGACTTATACAGCAGTACCCCTGGACTTTTATGGCAGCACCACTGAACTGGACTTATACGGCAGTACCCCTGGACTTACATGGCAGCACCACTGGACTTATATGGCAGCATTACTGGACTGAACTTATACGGCAGTATCCCTGGACTTATACGGCAGCACCACTGGACTGGACTTATACAGCAGTACCACTGGACTAGACTTATACGGCAGTACCCATGGACATATACGGCAACACCACTGAACTGGACTAATACGGCAGTATCCCTGGACTTATACAGCAGCACCACTGGACTGGACTTATACAGCAGTACCACTGGTCTAGACTTATACGGCAGTACCCATGGACGTATAAGGCAACACCACTGGACTGGACTTATATGGCAGTCCCACTGCACTGGACTTATACGGCAGTACCCCTAGACTTATACGGCAGCACCACTGGACTTGATTTAAACGGCAGTACCGCTGGACTTATACAGCAGTACCTCTGGACTTATACTGCAGCACCACTGGACTGGACTTATACGGCAGTACCACTGGACTTATATGGCAGTACCACTGGACTTATATGGCAGCACCACTGGACTTATATGGCAGTACCACTGGACTGTACTTATACGGCAGTACCCCTGGACTTATACGGCAGTACCCCTGGAGTTTTACGGCAGTACGCATGGACTTATACGGCAGCACCATTGGACTGGACTTATACGGCAGTACCACTAGACTGGACTTATACGGCAGTACCACTGGATTTATACAGCAGTACCCCTGGACTTATATGGCAGCACCACTGTACTGGAATTATACGGCAGTATTACTGGACTGGATTAATATGGCAGTGCCACTGGACTGGACTTATACGGCAGTACCCATAAACTTTTACAGCAGTACCCCTGAACTTATACGGCAGCACCACTGGACTGGACTGATACGGCAGTACCACTGGACTGGACTTATTCGGCAGTACCACTAGACTGGACTTATACGGCAGTACCACTGGACTTATAAGGCAGCACCACTGGACTTATACGGCAGCACCACTGGACTGGACTTATATGGCAGTACCACTGGACTGGACTTATATGGCAGTACCACTGGACTGGACTTATATGGCAGTACCCCTGGACTTATACAGCAGTACCCTTGTACTTCTATGGCAATACCCATGGACTTATATGGCAGCACCACTGGACTGGAATTATATGGCAGTTGCACTGGACTGGACTTATACAGCAGTACCCCTGGACTTATAGGGCTGTACCCCTTGACTTATACGACAGCACCACTGGACTGGAATTATTTGGCAGTAACACTGGACTGGACTTATACCTCAGTACCCCTGACTTATACATCAGCACCACTGGACTTGATTTACATGGCAGTACCACTGGACTGGACTTATACGGCAGTACCACTGGACTGGACTTATATGGCAGTACCACTGGACTGGACTTACAGTATATGGCATTACCCCTCGATTTATATGCCAGCAGCACTGGACTGGACTTATATGGCAGTACCCCTGGACTTATATGGCAGGATTACTGGACTGGACTTATATGGCAGTATCCCTTGATTTATACAACAGTACACCTGGAATTATACAACAGTACCCCTGGACTTATACGGCAGCACCACTGGACTGGACTTATACGGCAGCACCAATGAACTGGACTTATACGGCAGCACAACTGGACTTATATGGCAGTACCATATGACTTATATGGCAGTACCCCTGGACTTATATAGCAGCAGCACTGGACTGGCCTTATATGGCAATACCCCTGGACTTATACGGCAGCACCACTGGACTTGACTTATACAGCAGCACCACCTGACTGGACTTTACGGCAGTACCACTAGTCTGGACTTATATGGCAGTATCCCTGGACTTATACGGCAGCACCACTGGATTTGTACTTGAGCACCACTAGACTGGACTTATATGGCAGTACGACAGGACTGGACTTATATGGCAGTACCCCTGGACCTATATGACAGCACCACTGGACTTAACTTATACGGATGTACCCCTGGACTTATACGGCAGCACCACTGAACTGGACTTATATGGCAGTACCACTGGACTGAACTTATATGGCAGTACCCCTGGACTTATATGACAGCACCACTGGACTGGACTTATACGTCAGTACCCCTGGACTTATATGACAGCACCACTGGACTGGACATATACAGCAGTACCACTGGACTGGACTTATACGGCAGTACCCCTTGACATATACAGCAACACCACTGTACTTATGTGGCAGTACCACTGGACTGGACTTATACAGCAGTACCCATGGCCTTTTCCAGCAGCACCACTGGACTGGACTTATACAGAAGTACCACTGGACTGGACTAATATGGAAGTACCCCAGGACTTATATGGCAGCACCTCTGGACTTGACTTATACCGAAGTACTCGTGGACTTATACGGCAGCACCACTGGACTGGACTTATATAGCAGTACCACTGGTCTGGACTTATACAGCAGTACCCCTGTACTTATAAGAAAGTACCCCTGGACCTGGATAATAGGTGAGTATATTGGAATTTTGTGTTTACAGGTACACAATTGGATGTTACTGGAGAAGGGGATGTGATTGGGCAGCGTGGAATGTAGGTAAGTATGTATGAGTGTATAAGTGTGTTTAAATACATTTTTACTTTCACGGTGTGTATGTCTTGTTTTTATTTGGGTATTTCATTTGTTGTAGATCTACAGGTACCAGTGGGCCTGCTATTTCCCAGCATGCTGGTACTTGTGGTTCTCCAAGTACCAGCAAGCAGGGGTGGCTTGCTGGGACTCGTAGTTCTAAAACAAAAGACAATATTCTTTTTTTTACACACAAAAAGGCTATCAGCCCAGCACCCACCACCCAGCGGTGCTGGGGACAGCCTCGGGCTTCACCCCTGGCTCTTGGGTGCCTGGAAGGGGGACCCCTTGATTTAAGGGGTTCCCACTCCTCCAGGGTAATCTGGCCAGGGGTGACTAGTTGGGGGGTAATGCCATGGCCGCAGGGACCAGTACAAAAGTGTGGGGCATTATCTTCTCAGCTAGTGGAGCCCGGTGCTGGTTTTAAAAATACGGGGGACCCCTACATCTTTTGTCCCCCATATTTTTGGAATCAGGGCCGTCCCAAGAGCCCAGTGCTGGTTGTCTAAATATGGGGGGACCACAGTCAATTTTCCCCTGGTATTTAAATAACCAGGACCAGCTCAAAGAGCCCGAGGCTGGTTATGCTTAGGAGGGGGGATACCAGGCAATTTTTTTTAATGATTTTTAACTATTTCTGAGCCTTTGACACAGAGAAGCATGCACGGATCTCACTGATCTGTGCATGACTATCCAAACACGCCAGCAAAAAGCAGTTCTATTTGAAATCTCCATATTTTTACTAATTCTATGCTTTCCCGGCAGTGGCTATTGGCCCTCATTCCGAGTTGTTCGCTCGCTAGCTATTTTTAGCAGCATTGCACATGCTAGGCCGCCGCCCCCCTGGGAGTGTATCTTAGCTTAGCAGAATAGCGAATGAAAAATTAGCAAAACTTCTACTAAATAATTCTTAGCAGTTTCTGAGTAGCTCCGGACCTACTCACATATTGCGATCAGCTTAGTCTGTTTAGTTCCTGGTTTAACGTCACACACACGCCCTGCATTCGGCCAACCACTCCCCCGTTTCTCCAGACACTCCCGCGTTTTTCCCTGACACGCCTGCGTTTTTTGCAAACGCCGGGAAAACGCTGAGTTGCCGCCCAGAAACGCCCCTTTCCTGTCAATCATTTACCAAACAGCAGTGCGACTGAAAAGCGCCACAGAAGCCACAGCAAAACTGCTAAGTTTTGTGTTAAATAACTAAGCGCATGCGCCCTGCGTTCCTTGCGCATGCGCAATTTGCAACAAATCGCAGCATAGCAAAAATTGGCAACGAGCGAACAACTCGGAATGACCCCCATTGTCGACAGTGATTGAGAATACAAATTCTTAGTAAATTACTGAGTTGTATAAAATAACAGCCGTGTTTGACCGATGGTCTATCCATTTTTTATTTGTGAACTACAACAAAAAACACTACTGCTTTAAGCGCCAAGATAAAAAAATCTATTTCAGTTCTGGACCCCTATGCACTGCTGTAAAGGTTACCTGTATACCTTAAATACAAGAAAAAAAGAGAAAAGAACAGCAGCGCTCAAGGGAACAAAAATGAATAATTAGAATCGAGAGCAGGAATTTATATATAATATATGAAGTTATTCAATTCACACAAAAAACACATATATAATGTAAACATTGGTATAAAAACACATGTACATAAAACAAATTATTCCATGGGATGGAATTTACTGGTTCACTGGATCAAGACATTTAGTTAGTGTGCAGTTATAAGCATTGAGCAGGTGCAGATCTTTAGAGCTTAGAAGCCATAAGAATGAGCTGATACAAGTAGGCACGTTCAGTGTGAGGCCGGGCTGTAGAAGAAGGCTGAATAGCAACTGCAGCAAAAGTTATTAATAAAAGTGAAACAATTGTTGCAAACGTCTCAGCAGTGTTGCTTTATGTGATTATACCTGAATCAGGGTTTCCACAGCGGGACTCCTTATAAAGTGGTGAGAAGGTGGTGCTTCACTATGACTGATATTTGCTGCAGCAGAGTGCAGGGGATAAATGTCAGGTATTTAATTACCTCTTCCCATGGGCTGGTGAACCCAAGCGTCCTTGTGTGGAATCCGATGCAGTGCCCACTCCTGTGTTCGGGGGAGGGTAAATCCTGTGGCAAGCTTGCCTGGATACACCGCAAATGAGAGCCTCGGTCTGCTGTTTGGATAAGTTGCAGTGGCCGCCTTAATGTTATAAACAAACGGTTGAGACTGCTTGAGCTGAGCCGTGTACTGAGCCGTGACGCATTTCGTCACGGATCTCGTGACTGTCTCAAAAGGCATATTTGTGAACTCTGCCTGGAAAAACAATACAAATAGCCCCAACACCGCCGAGATTTGTGTTTAGTAAATTCCCGTGATCACACTTAGACAAAACCCCCCAAAAATGAATGAAATCGGGACCTTAGTAAATATACCTCCCATACTTCAGAGTGGGTGGATATGTGAGTGTTTAGGATTGGCCAGCTGTAATAAAACTACTGCAGTGTAGTGCAGCAGAATCGCAAAGTCACATAATGTAGTAGTGAAATACAAATTATGTTTATTAGGGGTTGAAATAATGTCAGGGTAGTACAGATAAACTTGAAATGCAGATGACTGAAAACTTTGCAATGGAACAGACAGAAGGTGAGCCCAGAAACTATAGCAAAATGATAATGTGCTGAATGGCAGAAATAAACAGAGACCAGGAACAAACAGCAGAATGGTAACCTGGTAAATTAACAAGTTCCTTTAGCTTGACTGATATTGTGGGTCAAATGTACATGAATCCACTGGAATCAGGCAAAACAGACTCTATCAGGCATATAAACAACTTAGAAATGCAGACTGAAGATGTTCTCCGACCCCCGTGTTTTGGTTTTGGTTTTGAATCTGTATCTCCTTAGTGTTATGGACCTGGTTTTGGTTTTGACAAAACTACCCCCATGTTTTGGTTTTGGATCTGTATTTTTTCCAAAAATTTATAAAAACTGCTGAAATCAAATAATGTGGGCCTTTTCCTGTTCCTACAGTATTATTTACCTCAAAACCCTTAATTTTCAGTCATTTTCAGTAAATTTTGACCACCTCACAGCTCAAAATATTGTTCACTTTCTGGCTAAACTTAGCAGCAGAGCAGATGCACAAACAGTTATTTCTGTTGAAAAATGTTTTGCAAATTAGTAATGTATTAGCAATAACCAATTGAACCTATTCGCAAGTGCTTTTAATAGATAACAAGACAATGCAGGAGTTTACTAAGATTCGTGTGTTGAATATCATTGCTCTAAAGTAGTACTGTAGTAGTTAACAACAGCAACAGCAGAAAACAACAGCATATGGGGATTAACCCTACTCGGGTGCATATGCCCCCAACACATGTCTATTCGTAGTGTACAATCTATATGGCCACTGATGACTGGCACTCTGTGCCCATGTTAAGACCCGATCAATCAGCCTATTTGTTGAGCAGTTACAAAAAATCTCCCCAACCAAATAAATAGTGTTCTGTACCTACGGGATGGATACAGTGTGGGTCAGATACAATGTGGTTTACAATGCAGTTTAGATACAGTGCGGGTCAGGTACAGTGTGGGTTAGATACAGTACAGGTAAGGTACAGTGTGGTTCAGATACAGTGCGGGTCAGGTACAGAGTGGGTTAGATACAGTACAGGCAAGGTACAGTGTGGGTCAGATACAGTGCATGTCACAAACAGTGCATGTCTCAGATACAATGTGTGTTTTATACCGTGATGTTCAAATACAATTGCCGGTCGGATGCAGTGTGGTTTGGATACAGTGCAGGTTACAGACAGTGCAGGTCAGATATAGTGCACTGCAGATACAGTGTGAGTTTGATACCGTGACGTTCACATACAATTGCAGGTCAGATGCAGTGTGGTTTGGATACAGTGCAGGTCAGATACAGCATACCTCCCAACATGACCCTTTCCAGGAGAGACAGAATGCTCTGTTCCTGGACTTCTCTCTTAATATAAGATTGTCATCACCTATGCTGATACACTTTTCTCATCAATTAACTTGGTGATGGCAATCATAAATTAAGAGAGAAGTCCAGAAACAGAGCATTTTGTCCCTCCTGGAAAGGGTCATGTTGGGAGGCATGCATACAGTGTGGGTTGGATACAGTTTGAGTTGTATATAATGCAGGTCAGATAAAGTGTGGGATGGATAAACTAATAGTGAACTTGCTGTGACAGCATGTGGGAGAGTGGCCCCTGAGGGTAAATGCCCCCAGTGGTGTCTGTGAGGAGGAGGATGCCACCAGTATCAGCAGTGCAGGGTACACACCTCTGTTTAGGT
Source organism: Pseudophryne corroboree (assembly GCF_028390025.1). Lineage (NCBI taxonomy): Eukaryota > Metazoa > Chordata > Amphibia > Anura > Myobatrachidae > Pseudophryne > Pseudophryne corroboree. The sequence continues at coordinate 243,137,406 of NC_086452.1, forward strand.
GTGCTTGTGGTACTGGCAGTGTGGGGTGCCAGTGGTGTTCTCTGTGCAGATGTGCTAGCTGTGTCAGCAGTGCAGGGATGCCAGCAGTGTTCTCTGTGCAGGGGTGCCAGTGGTATCAGCAGTGCAGGGGTTCCAGCGGTGTCCTCTGTGTGGGGGTGCCAGTGGTATCAGCAGTGTTGGGGTGCTGGTGGTGTCCTCTGTGCATGGGTGCCAGCAGTGTCAGCAGCAGGGGGCAGGCTGTGCCACCAGTGTCCTTAGTCATGTTGGATAGCAGCGGCCAGTATATTTAATGCTGTGCCCATTGAACTCTATGTGACAGACGGCTCTCTCAGCCAATCAGCAGTCAGCCTATTGAATTCAAGAGGACTGGCGCCTGAGGCAAAACCTCAACATCCAACAGCGGTATCTCAAGATTTTGGGGCTCAATATGTTTGGGTCTTATCTCTAATGCAGACAAGCTGTGAACTGGAAATGATGGTAACTGACTAGTACAAGACATATAGAAACAGGACAAGGTTTTCAGGAATTGCAAGCCACAGGAACAAGAGATCTTGATTACTGTACAGACTCTGATCTGATCTGGATCATAAAAGCATGCTTTGAAGAAACAAACAAATAATGACCAGCTAGGTGTATGGTGAGGGGTAGAACTAGATAGAATTGAGGAAGGTGCAGGTTATTAACAGGGAAAACAGATTAACTTCTGCAGTAAGAAGAAAATCTCTGATTGTCACTGCGGCACCTCTGGAGCACAAAGGTGCTGCTGGCCAGATTCAAAGTAAGGACAGAGTCCTAACACTAGCTGATATGCTCTCAGGAAGTCATCCCTTTTTTGACATACAGTTGTCCTGGGACCTATCACATTTGAATTTTTGGAAATATTCACTTCCTGTACTCCTCAATTACTTGAAAAAAATGATACACAGGACATGTACTTCTTTCTAGGCCCTCTATATTTCCAACCAAACCCATACACAACTCTCTGTACAAGGCATACACAGATTATTGAATTTCTTTTTAACTCTCTACCAACCTTTACTGTACATTAGTGTGCAAAAGATACTTGCTGGGCATTGTCCTCAGACTTGAAGAAAATCTTCCAAAATACTAAGAAACTCATGTCTACTTCACAAAATGTATCTGGGGTGTTCTGAAATGTGGTGGAGATGTATTGCTGCTACTGGAAGCTTCCTCCACATCTGGTGTAATTGCCCAAGGTTTAGTCCCTTAATTTTACAAATTTGAGGGGGTGACATTCTGGAACATTTGGGATTCTGGTGTGGTGTCTTAGTCTTCCCCATACTCCTTCCAGCACATAAAGTAAATGCCTTCTCAAACATTGTAATAATACTGTAAAAGCCATGATCCCAGACATTATTTTTAGATCACCCATGTCCTCCTTCTTTGAAGAACTGAGACTCAAAAATAGATTATAATATGCACCAGTGTCTGCGAAATGAAGGGGCCCATAGTTGGTGTCATGATGACTTACTGTAAACCAGTGGTCTCCAACCTTAATTGGGGTGTGCGCTACTTTCGGAAAAAAACCTCTGGAAGAGTTACCCCCCAATGCGCGCGCATTCCTGTGAAAGTGGGTGTGGGCTCACAAAAGTGGATGCGGTCTCACAAAAGTGGGTGTGGCCCCGCAACAGTAATCCCCCCTGCATAGTGCCAGATACACAAGTAACGCCCCTCAGCAGTGCCAGATACACAAATAATGCCCCTCAGCAGTGCCAGATACACAAATAATGCCCCCCAGCAGTGCCAGATACACAAATCATGCCCCCCAGCAGTACCAGATACACAAATCATTCCCCCAGCAATGCCAGATACACAAATAATACCCCTCAGCAGTGCCAGATACACAAATAATGTCCCTTAGCAGTGCCAGATACACAAATAATGCCTCCCAGCAGTGCCAAATACTCAAATAATGCCCCCCAGCAATGCCAGATACACAAATAATACTCCTCAGCAGTGCCAAATATACAAATAATGCCTCCCAGCAGTGCCAGATACACAAATAATACCCATCAGCAGTGCCAGATACACAAATAATACCCCTCAGCAGTGCCAGATACACAAATAATGCCCCTCAGCAGTGCCAGATACACAAATAATGCCTCCCAGCAGTGCCAGATACACAAATAATGCCCATCAGCAGTGCCAGATACACAAATAATGCCCCCAGCAGTGCCAGATACACAAATAATGCCCATCAGCAGTGCCAGATACACATATAATGCCCCCCAGCAGTGCCACATATACAATTAGTACCCCCCAGCAGTGCCAGATACACAATTAGTGGCCCCAGCAGTGCCACATATACAATTAGTGCCCCCCAGCAGTGCCAGATATAAAATTAATGCCCCCAGCAGTGCCACATATACAAATAATGCCTCCTCCCAGCAGTGCCACATATACAAATAATGCCTCCCCCCCAGCAGTGCCACATATACAAATACAATTGTTGTCCCCCTCCCGCATCCGCCGCTGTGTTTGAGGGGAGGAGATGAGGAGTGTCCACTGGAAGGCAGCCACAGCGCGTCTCCCCGCTCTGAAGTAAGTACCCGTGGCGGCGCTGATGACATGTCCGACTGCGCGCCGCGCGGCCATTTGAAATATGGGCCCTCATTCCGAGTTGTTCGCTCGGTATTTTTCATCGCATCGCAATGAAAATCCGCTTAGTACGCATGCGCAATGTTCGCACTGCGACTGCGCCAAGTAACTTTGCTATGAAGAAAGGAATTTTACTCACGGCTTTTTCATCGCTCCGGCGATCGTAATGTGATTGACAGGAAATGGGTGTTACTGGGCGGAAGCACGGCGTTTTAGGGGCGTGTGGATGAAAACGCTACCGTTTCCGGAAAAAACGCAGGAGTGGCCGGAGAAACGGTGGGAGTGCCTGGGCGAACGCTGGGTGTGTTTGTGACGTCAACCAGGAACGACAAGCACTGAACTGATCGCACAGGCAGAGTAAGTCTGAAGCTACTCCAAAACTGCTACGAGGTTTGTGATCGCAATATTGCGATTACTTCGGTCGCACTTTTAAGAAGCTAAGATACACTCCCAGTAGGCGGCAGCTTAGCGTGTGTAACTCTGCTACATTCGCATTGCGACCGATCAACTCGGAATGAGGGCCATGGTGCGGACCGCCAGCCAATCAGGAGCCGTGAGCTTTGATTGGCTGGTGGTCGGCACTATATTTCAAATGGCCACGGTTTGTGTTCCGTGTTCCTTGGTTCAGGTTGTTCCACAGCTCTGCCTGCAAACCTTGCTTCTCTGAACAGCCTGCAAACCACCCAAACCTGACAGCTATCTCTGGAAGTTCATGGTCTTCTTCAATGCCCCAATAATCAAGTTCTGGTATAATGTTGTGTCCTATATTGGCTTCCTCGCACTCTTTGGCTATGTCCTGATAACCGATTTTCAGACGTATCCATCTTGGAAAGAATATCTCTTGTATGTCTGGGTCTTCTCCTTCCTGACTGAGGAGCTGTGGCAGTTTCCAGTGCCTTGCTGATCACTTTTGGAAATCTTGGATTATACCATATATGAGGATGATTTGCACAGATTATTCCTAGTTATGTGAGTGGAACCAATAAAAGGATTCTTTGGCCTATTATCATCTTTTATTGCACTATTGTGTTTTTTCTTCTTTTTGTTCTAGAATTTTTAAACAATTATGTAAGTGAAATAATACTGCACATTTCTTTCAGTTCATGTGAACATTTCCCTATTTGCCATTTAGGGTGCATTTTTGGTTACGGTAGCGCCACGTGTTGTCACTTTTTTGGTTTGTGAGGTTTGCGGAACAGCTGGGACACAGCTGAATTACTTGAGCTCTGGACTGTAGAGCAGGACTGGTTTGCAGATCAACCAGGGCATGGCTCGTAAACAAAGTCAGTGTGTGCAAAATGGCAATGCACTAAAGTCCTCATCAGGATATTCATTCAGGAAACCACTGCAGGAGCCCTAGCATGGCAATGGACAACAAAGCACTGACAACAGGAAGAGTCTTTGCAGGGTCTTATACCTCTAGATCTCCAGTGGTTGGTCAGGGAAATCACTTGGCTACTGCTTGACTGCCAATTGGATCCTTGGGTGATTAGCTGATCTGTGTAGTCATAGCTGTTTCCAACTGGTGCTGCTTCTTTCTATTCCCATTGGTGCTTTATGGACATGTGACCAGAAGCCAAGATGACGAGGTCCGGCGCCGACTCCATATGAGACACTGTGATGACAGTGACAGCATCACATTACTGCACACAGAGAGGCTCGCTTGCATACATCTTTGCTCCGTGCACTACAAGTCGCATTTCACATAACGCATGAGTGCCAGGTGACTTGGCAGTAATGAGCGACTTTATTTTTCCGTTTTTTCCACGAAAATGTGTCTTAGATATGAAATAATGTAATATGATGTACAATCAGCTTCAGCTGATTAAAATGATATGTATGCCTATATTCTGTGTGTGACTGTGACTGTATTTGTATACAAAATGCAATGCTTCAGTGTTTTCATGGAAACTAACGTGGCATTTCAGATGCAGATAGAGCTCCAATTACACAGAATATAGGCATGCTGCATATAATTAGCAGAAGCTGCGTGTGTGTCCTATTGCATTACTTTGCATCTAAGACACTTTTTTTTCACAGAAAAAAAATGCAAAAAAATATGCTTGCCACTACTGAGTCCTGCCATGGCATGGTACAACTTCAAGGGCTGTTTAGGGTGACTGCAGCAAGGATGTAAGAGGACACATCTGTATACTCTGCAAACAAGCACACAAGTAGTTACCAGCTGGTCTGAACGCACTTCAGGACAAGAGGAAAGGCATAAGGGTTACTTGGTACATGAATGAAATAAATCAGAATCATGACAGAAACCCATGTATTGTTTAGTTAACCCAGATCAGAATAAGGGTACTGTAAGCCTATTTTTTCCCCTTTCCCTAATTCAAAAAGAAAAGTCTAAACTGGGTGTAGACCTGTTAATCCTCTGGCTGGTTGAGAATGTGGTGGCAGAAAAAAAAATATATATATATATTGCAAAGGACCATATTGAAGACAAACTCTAGATATAGAGTCTGTTTCTTTAGATATAGTCTGTCTGGTAAAACCAGCCCTCTGTATACCTCCCAAAAAGTACCTCTCCAGGAGGGACAAAATGCTCTGTTTCTGGACTTTTCTCTTCATTTAAGATTGCCGTCACGTGTGTTGAACAGTTTAATGTATAAGAAAGGCATTTCACCAAAGGTTATGACAATTATACAGTAAATTAAGAGGGAAGCCCAGGAGCAGAACATTGTGTCCCTCCTGGAGAGGGTTATGTTGGGAGGTATGCCTCTGTTTTTTGTACTGCATATGAGAAGTAGAACTTAAGGACTGTTTACTTACAATTTTCCAGTGACCAGGAAATAGGATGTCCCTGTACTGTATTAAATAGAGATGGAATAGGTCTTCAAGTTTCCTCAACATCTGTCAAAACAAGCAAGTTGTCAGGGGAAAAAAACTCCTGAGCAGGTTAAGGAGCGCTCCAGGTATCATGCACTTTTTGCTCCAATAAAATAATATTTTGCCAGCATATTATGCTCCCATCTAACCTCAAGCTAATCACCCACACTCACCCTTCATTTTTTATTTTATGCCTTCATATATATATATATATATATATATATATATATATATATATATATATATACCGATGTAGCCATGCTCATCTTTGCTGTGATCTGACTATTCGCAGCTGGAGATCTCTTCATTACTTTTCAAAGAATTAATGAAGCGATCGCCGGTTGCAAATAGTCACAGCATGCCATGACGCAGCAGTCAGGATCGCAGTAAGAGGAGCATGGCTACATCTGTATGTATGTGTGTATGTGTGTATGTGTGTATGTGTGTGTGTGTGTGTATATATATATATATATATATATATATATATATATATATATATATATACACAAAACAATAACCAATTGCGCTTGGTATAACTTTAAACACTCAGATTTTAGTATTTCCAGTAGCTGTTCTTCCACGGTGTGGATTCTTATAACTGGTATCACCTGCAAGTATACCTTCACACCAGAGAACACACACGAACAAAAAGACGGCCAGAATGGCCTAAATTAGATATGATACCAATTTGTTTTTATTAAAAAAAACATAGAATTCCATAAATTCATATGAACATTTTTTTTACAAATAAAAGGTTCCATATATTCATATAAACATTCTTAAAAGAAATACATCCAGATACAGTCAATAGGTTTATGTTCAAACCTTTAAAGAACACCCTCACCCTTATAGGTGTATATTCTGTAGGGTGTACTGATGAACTAAATAAGAGACCGTAACTGATTCGACCCAACGCGTTTCGTCAGAACGACTTCATCAGGGGTTTCTGTATGGTATCACTAAAACATAAAACGGGTGATTAAATGGTCCTTTAAAATTTCTAGGATAATTTTTATAGTTTTTATATACACACATATATGCATATACACATAAGGAAGGAAAATGGAGGAGAAAATGGAGAAGGAAATATATACATACCAAAAAAAGGAACAAAGGTCTTCATGGATATAAAACATCCATAGTCCATATATATAGGACCAACTTTTAATAAAGATGGATAATAAACCCAGAATGGTCGTAGGATGGTAAAACCTATGGATATTATTAATTGGTTAGAAGTCCATAATTTTAATATTCGGACATATTTTTACTGGGTGCTATCAGGTGTGGTGTCTTATCATATAATTTTATACATACCAAGCATAAACGCATACGCCTTTAAGGGTATTCAGCTAGTTAATGAACCTGATTGCAGACTCTTTTCAGTTTGTATGCAGGGTCTGTTAAATTTGAACCCTAAAGAATATTTAACAACATTTCAGCTACATAAACTTTAAAGTGCAATTATATCACAAACTCCAAAAAAATAATAATAAACGGTGTGTTCAATAAATTTACATATAGTGAATAACTGCACCACTCAGTATCGATTTCTGTAACATAGAGCTAATTTCATATACAATACTAATAATGGTATCCAATCTCATTACAATTGTGTTTCTTTCAATACCACATAGTTGCATCATATCAAACTCATTTTCATAATATCTATTTAATAATAATTCCATTCATAATTTTAATACATGATAATACAAAAAAATCAGATGCTCACTTAGATCACAATATCATTGATTACAATTTAAACATACAAGTCTTACATATTAGACAAATACAGTCTAGTACAATGCATTCCAAATACTTACTGCAGCCACCAGGAAAGAGACACAAGTAACAGCCAAATCCAAAATGAACTGGCACAGCACTGAGACTGCTATTTATTCATCTCAGTGCAATTCTCACTTCCTGTAATTAGTGGCTCTAATTATTAGTTTTTCCTGGATACTGCTCCTATTCTAAACATAATTCCACACTTAATAGGATTAGAATAATTCCTAGATTTAGATGATCATTTTAATTTGAAAGAAAAAAGTGAATTGTGCTTAAAAACAACTTAAGTGTCTATGAACTAACTATCAGGTGTGTGGATACTGATTTCCTGCATGTGTTCCACTCAGCAAAGGCTGGAACGCATATGTAAGGAGACCAAAAAAAAAAAAAAAAAAGTTTAAATCCTATACTTCATTTATATATTGCTAATGCAAAAAAGCAAGTGTTTGTGTTCAATATGCCTATTACCGCTAATCTTTATATCTCCATAGTAAATATCGACATTAAAAAATAGAAATCTAAGATTGGTATTGAAAAATAATTTAGATCCTATATCTTATTTATAATTTGCTAGAAAAAGTGTCAAAAACCAAATGTTCGTGTTTGAAATATATTTTACCACTAATCTAGGTGGAGCACTAGATAAACTATTCTTTTTTGCAACAAATTGTACCATATGTATATATACATATACACATAAAATAAGTATTCGAATGCAGAGTCCAAGGCTGGTACATTTATCCACATATTCTAACATGCTTTTAAAGACCCAATGATCGTATACTCCATAATAAAACAAATATTTTTTTATATTGCATTTATTTTCACATCATAGTGTTATTTTACATACATAGTTTTCAAAATAGCCCCATGTAAAAGTGAAACAAAGAAAAAAAAAAAGAATGAGAGGGAGAATAAATGGAGGGAATATATTTTGGATCTTAGTTGGAAAGATAGAATCTATAAAAAAATGAGAAACTATAGATCTCATAGGAAAGAGACTATATCAATGTTCTCATTAAGTCCCCCTGGTACCAACGTGTTTAAATTATAGATCCAATACATTTCCCTTTTTGATAGAAGAAGGTCCCTATCTCCACCTCTATCTCCTAGCCGTACACACTCAAGGATTGTAAATGAAAATCCTTTTAAGTTCGAATTATGACATTCCAAGAAATGCCTCGGCAGTTTGTGACTTATTACTTTATTTTTAATTTTACTAACCGCTTCGTCTTGCCAATGTAGGACAAATTGCATGGACAAGTAATTCTATAAATTACATACTGTGAGTTACAGTTAACCACCTCGTTTAGTTTGTATTCCAAGCCATTATCCAATAGCCACACAAACGGTTTCTTTTCCATGTGTTTGCAGCAAATGCAATGTCCACATGGAAAACAACCTCCCTTTTTCATCAGTGAAAGAAATGTATCTGGTCCAGATGTGGATACTTTAGTAGATTTAAATTTGCTTGGGGCCAGAATGCTTTTCAAATTCTTTGCCCTTCTGAAAATAACTAGAGGTTTTGGAGGGAGAGAGGGTCCCAACACTGGATCCTTTAATAGGATATTCCAATGTTTCTCCAATGTTTTTTTCACCATCCAATTTTCTTTGTTATATCGAGTAATGAATGGTCGACATTGAAAATGTTTTTCTACTTTCTTTCTAGGATTATTCGATAGGAGACTCAGTCTATCTTGTTTCAATGCTCTATCAATCGCCTCCTCTATTTTTAAAGCATTGCAACCTCTTGACAGAAAGCGTTCTTTTAGAATCTCCATTTGAACCAGAAAGTCATTGACATTACTACAATTTTTCCGAAGCCTCAGGAATTGTGCATAGGGGACATTCTCAATCCAATTTCGATGGTGACAACTTGTAGATGGTATAAAACTATTAGTGTCCACATCTTTGAAAAAGGTTGTGGTCTTAATATTTTCATTTACTGTACTTTCCAATTTGATGTCTAATTAATCAATTGTAATTGTGTCTGTTCTGTTAGTAAATTTCAGATTGAATTGGTTTTGATGGATAGCTTCTATAAAAGAGGCTATACTTTGTGAGTCACCATTCCATACAAAAATCAGATCATCAATATAGCGCCTATAGAATCTAATATTTTCTGTAAAGAAAGGGGAACCATAGACAAAAGTGTTCTCCCACTCCCCCATCAGCAGTTTCGCATATGATGGCGTGAATTTTGTCCCCATTGCAGTCCCCTGCTGTTGGAGGTAGTGGGCATCTCCAAACTGGAAATAATTGTGTCGCAGAATATATTCAATACTGTGTAGGATAAACTCAATTTCTCCCACAGTTTTTTCCAAATCAATTTCCAAGGTTTTTTTAAATGCAAGGACCCCCTTATCGTGCAGAATTGACGAATAGAGGGCTTGGACATCGATTGTAAGCCAAGTGTCCCCTTCTCTCCATATATAGTTTGCTAATTCCTGTAGTAAACTAGTAGAGTCTTTAATAAAATATGGCAACCTTTTTACATAGTTTTGTAGTTTGAGGTCTATAGACATAGACAGATCTACTCTATTAAAAAATAAAGGTAAGATATCTAAGAACACCACCAATTTCCAAGTATCCTTTCACACTCAATTTAACAAACAATATAAGAAGATCGAGGGAATCATTAGGAATAATTGGAAGATCCTCCTTAAAGATGAAATTTTAAGAAATGTATTACCTGAGAGACCGAAGTTTACCAATCGGAGGGCACCTAATATCAAAAATAATTTGGTATCCAGTGCATTACATATGGATGGCAAACGTTTTCTCCCTAGGAATAAGGGTTTTTATCATTGTGGGGATTGCAAAATGTGTAAATCTTGTCCAAGTAGTGAATCCAAAGTTACTAATTTTTGTTGGGAGAAGAAAGTTATAAAAAAAGATGAATTTATTACATGCCACACAGACTATGTCATATATGGCATTGTATGCAAGTGCAACCTACTATATATAGGAAAAACCACACGCCAAGTAAAAATTAGATGGTCTGAACATGTGAGAAATATCACCAGTGGAAATATTAATCATCCTTTTTCATTACACTTCAAAGAGAAACACGACAAGTCAGTGAAAGGAATAAAAACTTTTTGTGCCCTAAAATGGATAAAAAACAATTGGAGAACTAGAGATAGAGATAATAGGTTGGCAAAAGCAGAAATGAAAAACATCTATGAATTTAACAGCCTTAAGCCACACGGTTTGAATCATGATTTTGAAATCAGATGGTTTTTGTGATATTTCAAACATCTTTTGGTGTTCTTTTTTCACTGGTAAAAAATAATGAGTGCTTGGAAAAGCTACTAAAACTATGTGGCACCTGTAAAAAAGAAATTTTGTTAGCATATGTTTACAGCTCTTTTTAAGAACTTTGTTTGCGGTATCGCACAGTCCATAAGAGATCTAACTTTCCCTACCTCACTCTCAGACCACGGGATTCCTCAGCCTGATGGTACAGATAGCTGTCCGGACCGGAAGTGACCGGAAGTGACGTGTTTTCCGTTTTATTTGACTAATAAAGTTTTAGGTATAAAAAGGACCCATTTTAACCACATATCCAACCTTGACAAAGTGCTAGAAACAGCACGAAACGCGTTGGTGGATAGCGGTACTACAAGGACATTCTGCCGCCTAGGAGATCGGACGCCGCCGAGTGACGTCACCCGCCAAACCCTGCCACACTCTGCTTCCCCGCTGGACGCAGCGGTGGAGGATAAGAACATACAAGCCACGGACAGCTATCTATAGCATCAGGCTGAGGAATCCCGTGGACTGAGAGTGATGTAGGGAAAGTTAAATCTCTTATGGACTGTGCGATACCGCAAACAAAGCTCTTAAAAAGAGCTGTAAACATATGCTAACAAAATTTATTTTTTACAGGTGCCACATAGTTTTAGTAGCTTTTCCAAGCGCTCATTATTTTTTACCATTATCTATTGATTTATCTGAGCAGCTATAGTAATACAAGCACATGAAACATTATATTTTCAGTCATTTATAACCAGTGTTTCTGCTGCTAACAAACATGACACACTATATATCTGTTCATGTCACACACACAAATAAAAGAACTAATCTGGACAGTATTTTTTCAAAAACATCTCAAATAATAGAAACTCCGGCTGATGACGAAAGGTTCTGCAGCCAATTTTTGAAGTTAGAAAAACGTTATACCCAAGAAATCAAGCAATGGTGGGAAATAACCACTTTGAAAAAATACGTCGAAAATGCAATGATACCAAGAGGACTAAATAAAACAGCTACATTTCACTCAAACTTTTATGAAAAATGGAACAACACCCTAGACAAATGTTCCACAGATCTTATAAAACTAATTATTGAAGATAGGCAAATTACAATGAATAATATCAATGAGAACATCCAGATCTATGAGAAGAGATTCGCATCACTGTCCAACATGGAGGACTTCAAAAACCTGATGAGGATGACCAACGACAAAATAGGAAAACTAGAGGAAGATATTACCCTCCAGATACAAAGAAAATTCAAAAGAGATGTGGAAGAACAAGAGGAATCCCGTGGACTGAGAGTGAGGTAGGGAAAGTTAGATCTCTTATGGACTGTGCGATACCGCAAACAAAGCTCTTAAAAAGAGCTGTAAACATATGCTAACAAAATTTCTTTTTTACAGGTGCCACATAGTTTTAGTAGCTTTTCCAAGCGCTCATTATTTTTTACCATTATCTATTGATTTATCTGAGCAGCTATAGTAATACAAGCGCATGAAACATTATATTTTCAGTTCTTTTTTTCACTGTCTGTATACCATATATGTTCCATCAAGTAGATATATATCTCTAGTTTTGGTTTATATATCCCATTGGTATCTAATAAGAGCAATTTTAGACAATGGTAGCCATCTTTGTTGTGGGCAATTATTATCCCATATGTAAAGCATACCTGTCCGTTCTTATTACCTATAAATAGAGGTTAGCGATATACTCTGCCCGGGTTAAATGTATATGTGGTTGGGAGGTTTATATCTTATGCCCAGCCATACAGCGTAGGACTGTATATATTTTAAAGCACATTTAAGCCGTCCGCGGGTTGCTATGGCAACGCGATGTGTCATCATTAGATAGACGTAAGAGGGGCGGGTCCGGCTATGACGGGCGTTGAACCTGAGGAGGTGACGTGTCAAAGTAGTTCCGGCCGGTTGTTATAGCAACCGTATACAACACCACACTGCTAACCCGGATGTAAAATTACAGCTTTCCGGCACTGCGGAGCTGTATGATATGTATGTATAATACGAAGGTTGAGTGAAACATCATTGCATAGTGTATGTGGATATGTTTAGGGTGAGCCGCTACCATTATTATGTAAGGCGGACTCAGTTGTGTTAAGTACTAGACGGGAGGAAGTGACCTGTAGTACTTCTGGGTGGTTGTCTTGGCAACCAGATGCAGAGTTGTACTATTAGCCTGGATGTTAAATCGCAGGATGTTAATGCAGGGCAATATCTTGAAGGGGATTTAAGTTTGTCTCCCATTATGCAAATAAGTTTCAATTTTTGATTGGTGTATTTAAACGTCCATCAAAGCATATTTATAATTCATTGGATAATTGATTAATGATACACCAGGTTCTTGTTATTTAAGAGAAGTAAGTTAGTGTATCATTTCATTCAGCTGACCAGACAGGAGATGCTGCACACCAGTGGTATGTTCCATGTGTTATTTTGTGATTTTTTATTTTAGTTGTTTTATCAAAAGCATAAAATGTACCTTTGTTATTTTAGTGAAATACACTGTTTTATCTTGATAAAGACGCCGCAGAGCGTCGAAACGCGTCGACACAGTGTTATTTTAAAATCCTTTACCAGTGTATTCATTGAGGGGAGCATATGACCTTGTTATATCCGGATGTAACTTTGTCAGCTGAAATCCATCTCTGTTTCCCACTCTGGGTACGTTTGTTTGTTTGTTTGTTTGTATCTTTTTAAAAAATAAAAGGGGTTTACTTTGCCCTAACTTGGCTTCCCCTCTTTTAATTCCACATTACATTTTCCATGAGTGGTATCCATCCATATTATATGGCTTAAAGAGAAAGGAAGAAATACCTCCTCTAAAGAAACCTTTACGTGTGCTTTACCATACTTTTACAAGTAAGCATACATGTAAGAACCCATTGTTAAGATATCATCACATCATTTCGGATGATCCCATAAGAAGGTGGACGTCTGATCTCTACTGGGACTTTTTTTCCATCACTTATTATCTCCGCTGCACAGGGGAGAAGAACTTTTATTTACCAACAGTATTACACTATATTGTGTTTTATTTTCTGTTTCATGTACTTATCATCGATGTGAGGATTATCCAAGTGAAGGGACATTTGGAGCGCAAACAGTGAGATGGTATCATATCTAATTTAGGCCATTCTGGCCGTCTTTTTGTTCGAGTGTGTACTCTGGTGTGAGGGTATACTTGCAGGTGATACTAGTTATAAGAATCCACACCGTGGAAGAACAGCTACTGGAAATACTAAAATCTGAGTGTTTTAAATTTATACCAAGCGCAATTGGTTATTGTTTTGTTTATGTTCTTCTTTGAAAGTTCACTAACAGGGACTTTCTCCATATTGCTGCTGGTGGGTTGAGCGCGGGGTGGAAGACTTTTTTTGTATCTATATATATATATATATATACAAACAAATGAGCAGCATCACTCAAGGCGTGACAAGGGGGCTATGGGCCCAGAAATATTGGCTACATGTGACATTTGTTTCCACAATACAAAGATTTTATTTTTTACTAAATACCTGAGTGCCACTGCTCATTTGTTTGTTTGCATCTTCAGCTGTTGCAGAGGGCACCTGGGTCTACTCTTGGTCTGCAGTGAGTTCCGGGCACCCAACTACATTTTATATATACAGTGTGTGTATATATATATATATATATATATATATATATATATATATCGCCACAGTAGTGCCAAACTCACTTACATCAGTTCATTCTACTTGCTGGGGTGCTCATGCTAAGGCATATCTATCACCCTATTCCAAAAAAGTTAAATGAAGGTGTGCACTCACCAGTCTTTTGAATTCATACAAAGAGTAAACTTTATTCTCACAACATCATATTGCCATTAATTTTGTTGTCTTTCAGTCCTCTCTGGGTCCTTTGTCAAGATCAAGAGTAATTTCCATAGATTGTGCCAAAGTCCTCTTCAGGAGCCTAGGGGACCCTATATACCCACCGAGATGTAGTTATATGACCAGCGGTCAGGAGACAGCTGGTAACAATACCAGCCACTACATCCCGCCCGCTCAAGATCCGGCCAGTCGGCATTACGACCAACAGGGACTATTCCCACTCATGGCTGTCCACAACACCCATGAGTGGGAATAGAACCTGTGGAGAGGGCAGAGTTGCTCTCCCCCCCTCCCACCTGCCATCTCACAGCCAGGGGCCCACTGTCGGAATTGTGACCACCGGTCTCCTGACCGCCGGTCACACATACCCAACCCTACCCACCTGCATCTAACCATAATTATCCACGTGGGACGGCACCAGAAGTGATGTCATGCATGTCAAAATATTACAAAATACAACAAACCATGTCTATAAAGGACATGGGTTATGTCATGCTCCATAGTTAGCTAAAACCACTTCAAATGTCAGCAGTCTCCCATTACAAGTAAAACTCTAATGTGCAACCTCATCTGACTTCCGGTCTATATTCCAGCCAGAAACCCATCACTGGTAGTATTATTGCAGAAGTGAAGTGGATAAGGCAGCACTCATGAGACTTTTATCTTGGCAAACAGCATGCTTTATTGCCTGTACATAATACATACAGTTTTGTTATTCATATATTGTAAAACATGTTGGAAGTAGTTCTACTGTATATGTTATATTTATAATATAATTTTAAAAACTAATCTTTAGAAAATGCTTAAATTATCTATTGATTATAAATGACTGAAAACTATTGTTAATGATAGAAGTTAATGTAGGGACAAAACAGCTTACAAATACCTAATTGGTACAGAGAATGGTAGTTGCTCAATCAATTTACTGGCCCATGACATGTGCATGTGAGGGAAGAGTTAATATAGACAATAAAAAACAAAACAAATTCCCACAACACACTGCAATGGGCCAGCAAAAGAGACTGGGATGCTACTTGATAACAAAAATTCAGAGATCTATCTTGCATACATTTTCAATCATATGGAAAGACCTCAGCCACCGCAAGGTGCCTCTGGTTTGTTGGTCTTACACTACATGGTAATAGCACCACTTAGGGTTATTCATTCATGTATTTCTAACTTGAGAATCAACTCACCTGGAGGCAGTACATAATCCTCCAATATAACACTACAAAGATCAGTATACATTACAGTTCCTGACCCATATATTCCTCTCAAAACATTGATACACAGATGGTTGTTACTCAATATATTTGTTACATGATTTTAACTGTTTTTGACCATTTTAAATTAAATCCAGATCCAAAAACAAGGGTTCTATTTACTAAGCCTTTGATAGAGATAAAGTGGATGGAGATAAAATACAAACCAACCAGCTGTTGACATTTTTCAAACACAGCCTGTACTATGGCAGTTAGTAGCTGATTGGCTGATTTTATATCTCTCCAAATTATCTCTATCTAAGGCTTAGCAAATAGACCCCCAAACCACATGAGGATTTTTGGACAGAACTGAAACCAATACCAAAACATAAGATGATTATAAAGCCAAAACGTAGGGCTCCTTGCACACACACACACACACACACACACACACACACACACACACACACACACACACACACACACACACACACACACACACATGTATATATATATATATATATATACAGTAGTTAAACTTTACATCAAACAATTATAACATGATCATAACACTGTATAAGAGGCAGAGCTTGAATATATAAATCTTAAAAATCCAGATAACAAATCTTTGTACCTTATCAAAACATATGTAATTTATCAAACAGGAAATCAATATTCTTATTTGCTTACTGTAGCTTTCCATTACCTTAAGGGTTTTAAAATATAATCAATAAGTCTCTCATTTTAGTCAGATGTACTGTATAAAGCACGTTATTGATTAAAGTAGAAAAATGTGACACATGATAAATTGACAAAAAACAGTTCAAAATATTTATGATTATACAATTCAAATGATGATTAGGTATCCTGTTAATATACAGTAGATTAGATTTTAAGTTTTAGTGACAAACATGTTAATAATAGTCCCTTTTCTCAACTTACAATATTCAACATAATACAGGAATAATATTTTTGCCTTTTAATAAATAGAAATCATGACTTTTATTCACAGGTTCACTTCTTTAGGTGTTAAACCTATAACCAAAGTTAACATGTTAAACCATGTCAAAAAAGAAAAATATTCTTATAGTCAACTTTTTTATACATAGTTTTATTTTGTTAAACTTTAACTGAGTTATTGGCATAATGCATGAGCCTCTAAGATCTGTTTAGTGCCTCTGTACATCCTGTGGGTTTGATTCATAGATGGACACTGCAGCATCTGCTCCAGCGCCCGTTTCTGGATTCCTGGGGGTCAATAATATTCAATTAATAGTTTCAGCTTTCCCCTTGTGTGTGCCAAAATGTGCAAGCACTAAGACACCCGTTTTATTTATGCAGGGTGCAGACAATCCACAATTAATGCACCAACGTGTCCTCCAACACTTACACCAGCTCTATGGCAGGCACAGTGTCTCCCTCTGAACATGGTCTCTGTGGAAGCAGCTGTGAATCTGAGAATGCAGGCAACTTGCAGTAACACTCTCATGACACTCCCATAACACATCCACAAGACAGAACAATGTTTTACATTCCCTTAAGGCCACCTCCCAGACACCACTTAATTATGACCATCAATTTGTCTCCATGGTTCTGACACCAGTTCTCAGGTACACAATATTGCATTGCATACACCCAGAGTAAAGCATGTGCTGCAGGGGTTTCCAGGATATTTTGCAACTGTGCATTAGTGGATAATTATTCAATTTTGCAACCATCGGCATTATGTGTGGTTTGCATGCATTTCCGAATCAGGTGCTGTGTATGTAGTGGTTTCAAAGGAATTTTGGATTAAATAACTATGGCCTAATCTTTGTAAAAATAATTTAGGACACCATGCAGTGATATCATCGTATTTCCTTAGAGAGCTGGCATCTTTAATTAATATGTGTGGCAAATGCTATTTTACTGCAAGAAATCTTAATAAGTGAATCAGTATGACATGCCAGCAGTTGGGATTCCGGCAGTCAGGAGATCAAAGCCGGGATCTCGACAGCCAGAATACTGTCGGCGAGCACCCGGGCCTGCGGACAAAACAGGGTTAAATTCCCCATGGTTCCAGCAGGCTGGCAGTTGGGATTCCGACTGCCGGTAGTTCACCAGGTGTTGGGATGTCGGCATCAGTATCCTGAGAGCAAGGATCCCAACAGCCGGCAAAATGAATGCATCCCCTTAATAATAGGACACCGTCTTTATATTATATTTTAGGTGTTAGAAACCAATTAACAAGATGCAATTGCATTCTTTGCATTGGTGCTGTATGTGTGTTTGTGTTTGTTCATGTACCTTTAATAGACAAGTATTAAGCTTTAAATGTAATTATTATCAGAATTCTGAACTGACTTGAGGAAAAAACATACTACTACTACAATGTAGGGATCAACCCATATGGTAAACCTTTTGTGCTTTTCTTCATCCTTGAATTCTAATATAGTAATTATTTCCATTTTATACCCATAATAAAATTATGACTTTAGTTATTTTTTTTTTCATTGCCTACATACAAACTAATTATCAACCTTTCATCATTTACAAGGCTTTATTTGTTAAGCAAATCTCTGGGGATGAAGAAATCAATTAACTATGCAGCATTAAACTCAGAAGTAGCAAATTCCCTGTAAATTCTGCAAGTCTGACAAAATGTTTATTCTGATAAGAAAAGTAATTTTTCCCCATGTGCAACTGTAAGCTTTCTCTACAAATCAGAATGGTGTTCTTGTAAAAGAAAATGTAAATGATTTATGTGTTATGTTACATTATGAAAGCAAAAGTTTTGATTGGAAAAAAAGGAAGATGGGTAATATGGTAGACTTGCAAAGTGCTTTCCTTACAAGAAGTTTTATCCCTTGAAGATATATATTTATCATGCTGCACAGAAATTAAGCTAGCAGAACACTGCCATACAGTAGTAATACATTTTATAGATCAATAAACACCAATCAGTCAGGATCCCTGTACAACTTTCTACTGGCTTCATTGCTTGCAATCTTTATTCTTTTTTTGACCGTTGTGTTTTCATGATAATGTGTAAAGGATACTAGAAAATAAACCCAGGACATCTTAGTTGGACCTTTTACTCAGTCATATTTATATACTCAAGAGCAGGGGTGAATTGTAAACTTAAAGAAGCCCTACAAAAAAATCTGAAAGTGGCCTGATGTGGGAAGGACCAAATCCACTGTAGGTTGAGTGAATTCAAAATTAGGTGGATTTATCAGTATTAGCTCTAGCTAGATAAGTGCTAGACAATTCAGTATCACTTGGCGCCTTTTTTTCTAAAGAGTGGACACAAGGTCCAAAGGATGCTGCACAGGTGAACAGTGATTTATCAAAGAATTTCAATAAATGAACCAACCATTTAAAGAGAGATTTATAATTAGGGCCAATGAAAAGTCCCTGTGAAAGTCATTGGGGGTTGGAGGTGCGCCACTAAGCTGAGTTATAGTATTTTATGGGGAAGAGTTATTAGTGTGAGCCACTAGTGGGCCCAACACTAAAAAGAGGCTTAGTGTGTGGCGCACTCTTTTGTAATAATTATTCAATATAAAAATTCACATTTTTATTTCCATATTTAAAAATGAGCACCAAAAACAGGCTTAGTGTTAGTCTGATAGCCTGAAAGTGCAGAAGAAAAAATCCTATATAGAATATAAATATAAAATAACTACCTTATATACTTCGCCAATGAAATTAGGTCACAAAAATAGTGCCAATTTTGAATAAGTTCATTGTCTAGGCTAAAGTAAAAAAAGGTTTATTTAATTGGGGTAAATTAAGCTATGTGAAATATTAATGAGATTAATCAGTGCTAATTTAGCTACCGCTTGGCTCATTCAAGAGACTGTGCTGAGACATTTACCCCTGTAACAATAATCACATGTGTCTTATTAGGCATATATATATACACACTCACCTCCCTGTTCAATTAATAAGTTTTTCGCCCAAAGAAAATATCAAGGGAGAACAGGGGAAAGGGAAACATAAAGAGCATTATAAATTTTATAAGGGTTCTGTAACATATATGCACCCTTTACGTCAGTCTACTGTCCAAGACTGCAGTAACAGTGTAAATGTAATTTGATACAAGTTTTCCATCCACCATTCCGCAACAGTGTATGGATGACAGAACAGCCAGTACTTGAGACCAGATAATTGTTACACTGTCTCAAGTATCTGCATCTGGAGGGAAACTCTATTGCTGATTGACATAAATAGCCATAAAAGGCTCCTCTTTCCGTTGTTCAAATGCCAGTAAACTCATAGCGTAAATATAGATATAAGCATTCGCACTGTATCCTGATAATGTAGGGGTTAAAATAATGAGAATTACCCGATAGTCTGCTCTCGTGATTAATGTGTAATAAAGAGAGTAAATTCAGCTGTTTCATCAGATTCACCCAGGAATTGTGGACAAATGTTTCCCTGTAAAATGGAAGATCTTATGTAGCTATTGCTAGAGGTAATTCTCTAATTCATGAGTGGGAACAATGAGAGCAGGGAAAAGGGAAAAGCCGACAAGCCGGGTGGACGGCTTTTCCCTGCTCTCATTGTTCCCACTCACTACCCTATGGGGCACATGGGACAAAAGCAGAAAGGGAATCTGTTTCCACACACCTGGGGCTCTTTTTAGTCTTCATCTGTACCCTGGTTATAATATGTCTTAAATGTGTTTATTCCAACAAGTGTATTCAGACTAGTCTGTGAAATACAAAGCAAATGACATCACTCTACAGGCAGTTCAGCAAACATAATTGTTTCTAGCAAGCATTTAGACATTAGCCCCCTTCTTTTCCAATTTATAGTAACTGTAGAAAAAGGATTATATCACCGCTCATAATATCTAACCAAACCACCTAATATGCTGATTAACTATCCCTTATTATGAATTAGAGAATTACCTCTAGCAATAGCTACATAAGATCTTCCATTTTACAGGGAAACATTTGTCCACAATTCCTGGGTGAATCTGATTAAACAGCTGAATTTACTCTCTTTATTACACATTAATCACGAGAGCAGACTATCGGGTAATTCTCATTATTTTAACCCCTACATTATCAGGATACAGTGCGAATGCTTATATCTATATTTACGCTATGAGTTTACTGGCATTTGAACAACGGAAAGAGGAGCCTTTTATGGCTATTTACGTCAATCAGCAATAGAGTTTCCCTCCAGACGCAGATACTTGAGACAATGTAACAATTATCTGGTCTCAAGTACTGGCTGTTCTGTCATCCATACACTGTTGCGGAATGGTGGATGGAAAACTTGTATCAAATTACATTTACACTGTTACTGCAGTCTTGGACAGTAGACTGACGTAAAGGGTGCATATATGTTACAGAACCCTTATAAAATTTATAATGCTCTTTATGTTTCCCTTTCCCCTGTTCTCCCTTGATATTTTCTTTGGGCGAAAAACTTATTAATTGAACAGGGAGGTGAGTGTGTATATATATATGCCTAATAAGACACATGTGATTATTGTTACAGGGGTAAATGTCTCAGCACAGTCTCTTGAATGAGCCAAGCGGTAGCTAAATTAGCACTGATTTATCTCATTAATATTTCACTTAGCTTAATTTACCCCAATTAAATAAACCTTTTTTTACTTTAGCCTAGACAATGAACTTATTCAAAATTGGCACTATTTTTGTGACCTAATTTCATTGGCGAAGTATATAAGGTAGTTATTTTATATTTATATTCTATATAGGATTTTTTCTTCTGCACTTTCAGGCTATCAGACTAACACTAAGCCTGTTTTTGGTGCTCATTTTTAAATATGGAAATAAAAATTTGAATTTTTATATTGAATAATTATTACAAAAGAGTGCGCCACACACTAAGCCTCTTTTTAGTGTTGGGCCCACTAGTGGCTCACACTAATAACTCTTCCCCATAAATCACTTGGCGCCTTTGTCAGTAGTAAATAGGAAAATTTACAGTAACAGTTGGTGTAATGCACAAACACAAGTACATAAGGGGTGAAGTCTAATTCAGCAGTAATGTGATATCATGACTGGCTTTGACATTTACTGGAAGACACTGGTTACTTTCTTCTGGAAGAGAGGTGAAGGCATAAGGTTTTTCACACAAAGAAAATTACAATTTTCCTTCAATCAAATGTATTTTATTTAAGTAAAGGTGAAATTCTAATGAAGAATAGAGAAATATCAGTAAGATATAACATTTATTTTTGCAACACATATACAATCTTTTACAATTAGCAACAGTTGTTTTCACATTAATGTTACACACGCACTGTACCCAAGGTAATTTCTATTATACAGGAACTTCTGTCTAGTACTGTAGTATTAAATGAAGTTAACAATTCACATTAAAATACATTTATGAAATATTTTACTTCTTGCAAGATTTTCTCTCTATTACTTAATAGTAAGCTTTTTCTACGAAGAGCGCTATATAAATAAAATTATTATTATTATTATAACTATTTATTATGTAGTTTACCTTAACGGCTTCGTTAGTGTATACTCTTTTTTTTTTCAATATATATTTTATTGAGGTTTGCAAAGTACAGAAAAACGTAGCAAGAAATAGCATGGGGTCCAACCAATACACCAATCCCAGTTATACCATAGATTAACCAGAAACAAAGACGGTGGAACCTCACATTTTCCATTTTCTAATATAACATACCAAGATTGTGGACAATAAGATTATAAAAATCATATAAGAATTACTTTGCAGTATAAACAGTCGCCAATCAGGTATAAAAATAAAACAAAAATACAAACAGTATAACATTCTAATGTGTCCTCCCCGTCGGGGAACACTAAAAACTAAAAACCGTAAACAAACAAAAAAATAAAATAAAATAGTACCTGCCCAGGCTAAGGGACCGCCGACCCATCCATGGAGACATCATCAGAGCCAGAGGAAATATGAGGTTGACGGAGAACCAGAAAACAGGAGATGAGAAGAGGGGTGTATACGGCTACGGTGGGTAGCGGAGACCAGTGCGTGAAGGGGATAAGAAGATAAAAAAAGGGGGAGAGGTGGGAAGGCAAAGGGAGCGAGGTGGCTATCGGAGGGAGACCGGGGGGTTATCAGTCAAGAGTTGTCGGCCGTACCATGCGGTGCCGCAGAAACTCTGCTGAATAGCTAATTTTGTTAGAGTGGGTAGCTGGTGTATGAATCGACCCCAGCATTGAAATAGTGCAGGAGTCAGTATTTCCTTATTGAGAGATGTTTCTAACCAGTCCATTGTGAACAGGAAAAGGAGCCTAGAGGTCACTAGAGGTAATGTGGGACGGGTGTCGTGGATCCATTGTTGCAGTATAGCTTTCCTGCCTACCGCTGAGAGAATCACTACCAGTTTCGCATCCTGGGAAGGGAGATCAGTCTGGTCACGAATATGTCCAAAGAGAGCCCAAGAGGTAGTGCATTGAAAGCGCAAACCCAACTCGGAGGTACCATAGGCCCTCAGCTCAGCCCAGAAAGCTTGAATGTGAGGGCAGTGCCAAAAGCAATGCATCAGATCAGCCATCGGTGCAGAGCATTTTATGCATTTTGCCGAGTCAGATAAGCCCATCAAATGGCTCCTCTTTGGAGAGATATAGGCTCTGTGGAGGATTTTATAGGACGTTTCCTGGTACAAACTGGCTGGAATAATTTTTTGAGAGGCTGTGAAACTATCCATGACGTCGTCAGGAGACATTGCAGGAATTTGGGAGGACCATTTCTGAACCTGAGTTAAGTCAGAAGTGGGTACATGTTCTGTACGTATGCGGGCGTAAATGGTTGAGTTGGAGTACGTCCCGGAGCGCAGAAGCGTGTCTAGGGAGTTAGTAAAGTCTGACGGGTGTAAGTGCGAGAGAACTGATTGTATATAGTGCAAGGCCTGAAAGAAGAAGAATATGTGGTGAGGGTTGATGTTAAATTTAGTCAGTACATCAGCGAAGGAGAGCAACTTCTTCCCTGAGTCCAGTAGGTCGGCGATCCGCACAATACCAGCCATGTGCCACGCGGTGAAGGGAAGAGAGGCTTTACCATTCTGAAACTGCAGATTGCCGACCAAGGGTAAAAATAATGAGTAGTTGTATTGTAGCTGCAGAGATTTTCTAGACAGCCGCCATGCAATAATGTAGAAGTCAAAAGTGGGTTGTCAATGTGCAGGGACAACAGTTCAGATTTAGTCGCATGAAGAAGAAAGGGTAAGGATAGAGGGGCACAGAGTTGGGAGTCAATCAGCAAGTCGGTAAAAACTGAAGTACCTCTAAGCCAGTCCATGGCGAAACGTAAAAGGCATGCTCTATTGTACTGCTCTATATCCGGCAGATTCACACACCCCTTCTGTACCGTCTGGGACAATTTGAAAAAAATTATTCTGGGACGTTTATTGGCCCAGATAAATTTGGAGATAGATGAGTTAAGTGAAGATAAGTCAGATTTTGAGAGCATAATCGGAACCATCTGGAGGACATAGAGCAGTTTGGGAAAGCTAGCCATTTTAACTAGGTTGCAGCGACCCAGTAAATTGAGGGGTAATGTTTGCCATAGCGTTAGTTCAGTCTGAATTTTGACAAGAACAGGGCGTATATTGTCGGAGTAGAGACGGGTGGGGTCAGAAGGAAGAAGAATCCCAAGATATGTAATATGTGTGGGGGCCCAGCGAAATGGAAAAGGGGTGTCCCAGCCCATGGTGACTTGGGGGAATATGGCTAAAGCCTCTGATTTGTCGTAATTGATCGAGAATCCTGCAAAGGAGGAGAAACAATCAATAGCATCCTGCAATGCCGGAATGGAGTGTCTCGGATTGGAGGTGAGAAGGAGGACATCATCTGCAAACGCCATTAGTTTTATCTCTCTGTCGCCTATCTTAATACCCCTGAAGGTAGATAAGTTCTGAATATATCGTAAAAAGGCTTCTAAAGCCAAGTTGAAAAGAAGTGGGGAGAGAGGGCATCCCTGTCTAGTCCCCCTTTCAAGGACGAAGGGAGGCGAAGGAACATTATTGACTACTACCTGCGCAGTAGGGTGACTATAAAGGGAGTCGATAAGGCCACGGAAATTTTCGCCAAATCGTTGATGGATCAAGACTCTAGCCAAGTGGGACCAAGCAATCTTGTCGAAAGCCTTTTCCGCATCAAGGTTTATCAATATATTCTCAGTGAGATTGTGAGTGCGTGAGTGGGTGATGGCTGCCAGGGCAGCTCTAATACCCTGAACAGATTGTCTGTTTTTAATGAAGCCCAACTGCGCAGGTGACACTACATGAGAAAGGCAAGGCTGTAGCCGGTTGGCCATAAGCTTTGTGAGAATTTTAAAATCCTGGTTGAGCAGGGAAATCGGTCTGTAAGAGCTGGGTAAGGAAGGATCCTTACCAGGTTTTGCTAGAACTATAATAGTAGCTTCATTGAATCTAATTGGAGTTTGTCTAGAGGTAAGAATGTGGTTGTATAAGGATGTAAGGGTGGGAGCCAGCTCGTCGTGAAGCATTTTATAAAACTCTGCGCCAAAACCATCTGGGCCAGGGCTTTTGTTGTTTGGTAAGGTTTTAATAACATCAATCACCTCCTCAACCGTGACCGGGGATACTAGGGAATCTCTCCTCCTGGGTCAATACCGGGAGGGAGGCCTTCTCCAGAAAGGAGTGGTTCGCTTCTGGATCATCAGGGCCCTTGGCATAAAGAGATTGATAAAAAATTCTAAATTCGGTGCAAATAGTTTCGGGGTCAGTAGTCAACGTGCCGGAGCTATGGACTGCGTTCACCCATGTGCGGGATTTAGGGCCCTTGATTAGATTGGCTAGCAGTTTGCCCGACTTATTGCCCCATCTATGATATCTATTCCGTTGATAATCATAGGATATTTGGGCCCGTTCCGTGAGGAACGTATCGTAGATGATTTTGGCAGAGAGGTAGGCCTCTTTGTGTGCAGGTGTATCATGCTCGGTATAGCTCCGATACGCTGAGGTAAGGGTGGCACTTAGAGTCTGTAATTGGGAAGTAAACTTCTTCCGTTTGGAATGGGTATAGGACATTATGTGTCCTCGAAGGACAGCCTTAGCCGCTCCCCAGAATATTGTTGAGTCTGGGCATTGATCTCCATTATCTAGGTTGTAGTTAAGCCAGGATTGTTTTAAATGTAAGAGGAAATCAGCGGAGTGGCGTAGATAAGCAGGGAAGCACCACCTAGGAGTATTGCATGGAGGCAGAGTTAATTGGATGTGGAGAGAGATTGGGGCATGGTCAGAAATAATGATATTCTCAATAGAGGTATGGGTAACCTTGGGGAGAAGGCCAGAGGTGGTAAATAAGTAATCAATTCTAGAGTGAGAGGAATGAGGATGGGAATAGAAAGTAAAGTCTTTCAGAGTGGGATGGAGGATGCGCCAGGGATCTAATAGGTCCAATTGTGTGCAAAAGGAGGAAAGTAGTAGAGAATGAGGTGTGTTAGAGGAGGTACTTACCCCGGATCTATCCATGGATGGGTCAGCTACCAAATTGAAGTACCCACCGATAATCAGGTTAGTGCCACCCCAGCTGAGGAGGGGCGTTAAAAGATCTGCAAAAAAGGAGTCAGGTGAAACATTGGGCGCATAGAGATTAAGAAGGGTATAAACAGCGTTATTGACAGTGATGTCTAACAGTAAGAATCTTCCCCCAGGATCACAAGATTTCCTCAGTATAGAATATTGGAGATTAGTATGTAGTAATTTCGCCACCCCCCTAGATTTGGAATGATACGGAGACGAGATACAGTCCCCAATCCATGGAGCACGTAGGTTATGTCTAGGGTCGTCCAACCAGTGCGTCTCCTGAAGGAAGACGATATGAGGGGACATGCGTTTCAGGTGGGAAACCACCTTCTTTCATTTAACCGGGTGATTTAGACCCTCTACGTTCCAAGAGACGATTCGGAGTGATGTAGTATCTGGGTTTCCGTCTACATGAGATAGTGGGTGGGCATCAGAGGACATATCAAGCCACCCCTACCGGACAAAATATTAGCATAAAAATGTGAGAGGTAAAGTAGGGTCCCACCCCGTCCCAGCGAGCGGGGGAGGGTTTTCCCAATGGAGGGTAGGGGTCCCGGCCTAGTCAGATAAATCTAACAAAACTTAAAAACATAAACAGGGATAACAGAGAATAACAAGAAAAAGATAACAAAACAAATCCCGAGTGTGTAATGGTTACACTCAAGGCAGTTCGTAAGTGAGACCCGAGGGCAGGCTCGGGTTGCAAAGGGTCACCAGCAGACAGGACCAGGCATCATTTACGAGTTGGTAAGAGAAAAATGCCACCCGGCCTCTCCAGGATCATCAACGACCTGTGGCTTGCCATCCTCGAAGATCCTGAGGCGAGCCGGGTAGAGTAGGGAGAATCTGATCTTCGTCTCGAATAGGTGCTTGCAGATATGAGCGAACTCTTTGCGTCTCGCAGCCACCAGCGCCGAAAAGTCCTGAAAAATGAAGAGGCGATCACCATTGATTGAGAGGCTTCCAGCCTTGTGGTAGTGGTCAAGAAGTCTCGATTTGTCCGCATAATTCAGGATCCTCATTATGACCGGGCGAGGGCGCCCAGAAGAATTCCTACGTTCAGGCCCCAATCTATGGGCCCTTTCAATGGTGAGGGGGAGTCCTTTTAGATCCATAGAAAGTTGCTCTGGAATGCCCAACGAAAGGAGGTCCAGGAGCTCATGACCTTTTATCGACTCAGGGATACCTATGACCCTTAAATTATTATGCAAACTGCGATTTTCGAGGTCATCTAGCATTTCTGAGAGGTCAGAGTCCTCCAGTTGCTTGGCCTGTAGAGAGCGTTGCGCCTCCTCTAAGTTGTCTTCTAAGGTTGATATCCTCTGTTCCGCTTCATCCAGGCGAGTGGAGTGTTGGCTGAGTAGGTTCGAGGAGGATTCTATAGCTTCCTTAATGCCCGCCAATTTTTCGTCGAGAAGTGGCCCCAAGACCGCAAGCAGGTCTTTGGGTTTCATCTTAGGCTGTTTCACAAGTGGTCGTGATTTGCGAGAGCGCCGAGATAGTGAACGTGTGGTCGAGTGGTCAGAATCAGATGAATCGCCACAGGGAGTATCCTCTCGGGAAAGCTGAGTAGTGCCTGTGGACATTACGGGCAGAGGTATCAGGAACTTTTCCATGCAGGGGTATTTAATGAGGGCAAGTTTTGCGGTGCAGAGAGCTCGGATAGTAAAGGATATAACGGGTCTCACTTACAAGGCATATGTGTTCAAAGTAACCACATTTTGGTCACGTTCCTCAGCAGGTGAGAGAGGCGTGAGGTTCCCCCAGCCGGGAATTTAGGTGGTGCAAGGTATAGCGTGTATCCACCCCAATTCTCACCAATTCATCAAGACCCCTTGATGAAGTCAGACGGACGAAACGCAATGGGTGTACCTCAGTTGACCTTCCACTTTTAAGATAAGCACCTTTCTCTTATCTCAAATATACTTTAATATATTTTTATTGTTCCAGATATGTTTTTATGTGCTAGTCAGCCTGAATTTATGTTTTAATTGATTAAACCCACCTTTTTTATTCCATCCCATTTTTTATCAAATATTGTTATTAAATTGTCTGTTTTATAATAAATACCCCCCCTTTTTTTAGAAATACGTATTGCATCATTCTTCATATATATATCCTTTTGGTGTAGATACTGTTAGTCGCTAGTACCCCTACCCTCCCTTTATATACTTTTAACTAACAGGCAGCTTATCACTGCCTTTTATTTGGGGTCAGCTGACGCCTTTTACCCTTAAAGGAGTGTCTACACCCCTGGTTATTTTTAAACCATATAGTCGGCCTACACACTTATACTTGTGGCGCCATACTCCCACCACTCCATATATATATATATATATATATATATATACATGTGTGTGCATATATGTATATAGTAATATATAAATATATATATATTGTACATTTTGCAAGATAACTATCCAATCTGAAACAGAGTGTTAAATTATAGTCAATAGCTACTGTATATTAAATGAAGTGTAATACCTCTAGGAAAATGCTATCGGTCACTGGTAAATGATTCCTTTTTCTGTACAGAAAAATATTGTTTGTGTGAACTGTTGATTGAATGGTATGAATGCATGAACTGCAGAGGTACCGAAGTGTGACACCGATTACAAGAGAGGTTCATGGCATGGCGGCATGCTACCATACATTATAAAGAAAGGTGTAGGATTGCAGCCTATTGGAAATCAATACCCAGGTGTTGGGTGCTCGGCCTAGTTAAATTGCCTCTGTAATCGTATGCACACAGATAACAAGTACCATTGTGTTGTGCGATTGGACTACATGGTTGTGTATGATACGCATTGCTTATCATATGCATACGTGATTTGTGTAAAGAAGGAACACTGACATTCTCTTCTCAGTTAAAGTTCCAGGTGGAAGTCCACTGGATGGGGTGGTGACGTTTCCCACCTGGAATTCTAGTGGAACGAAACCAGCATAGGGGCCCACACTAAAAGCACTGCCTGCTAATGGGGTGATGACGTTTCCCATCCAGAACATTGACAGGATGTAGCATAATCAGTGTGAAGGAGTGTGTGGAGGGCAGCTCGTAAATTCTCCATCGGCATAACAAAAAGTATTTTAGCGTTTTGGGAAAAGCCACCAAAATGGGCGCTAAATGTACTAATGGGTTAGCCAATACAACCATGGTTAAGGTTGGGGAGGGACCTAGAGGGTCTGCAGGATACATAATGCGGAAGAAGTATGGTAAGTACGCATTGGTTTATGGTAATGATTGGGTACAAATTATGATGAATGAGAGAATATCATTCCCAGTGATTGGTAGTTTTGATCCTGAGGTATTGCAGGAAGACCCTAGAAAAAATATGACTGGCTGCCAAAAGTTTGTTAAGGACTTGGGTAATGTTCATGAGCTGACTAACAAAGATTAGAT
Source organism: Pseudophryne corroboree (assembly GCF_028390025.1). Lineage (NCBI taxonomy): Eukaryota > Metazoa > Chordata > Amphibia > Anura > Myobatrachidae > Pseudophryne > Pseudophryne corroboree. The sequence continues at coordinate 243,166,894 of NC_086452.1, forward strand.
AGTATTGAGAGCTTGTCTTCCCCCCAATATTAATATACAGAAATTTATTTAAGATTGTCGATTGGAAGATGACAAACCTTTAAATGATGAAGACAACAAAAGTAATGTAAACCAAATAAACATCCAATTGTCCCTATACTTCCCAGAAGTAGTAGACTGGAGAAAAAAATATTCACTATAAAACAAAAGGATAATGAGACTGCAGTTGACTACTTCACAAGGGCTTTGTTAGATATGGCTAAATACACAGGAATAGCCAACATAAAAGACAATGTGCATCATAGGGTAGTAGCCATCTCGGTACTCATGGATGGCCTAAAGGAGTCATTAAAAATCAGGGTGCAGACTTCTCTGCCCAATTGGAGGGGTATAGCTGTAGATGCCTTGAGGGAATCAGATTTACTTCATGATAAAAACATAATTAAACAAAAGGAGGAAAGGACGGATAAATTATTGACAGTAAGTATTCAGGCACTAGAAAAGACTCCCACACAACCTTATCAACACCACACATATGGGGAACACAGAGAAGAGAACAGAACCTGTTATAGGTGTGGTAAAGAGGGACATCTATATAGAAATTGTTTAGAACTTAAAGATACACATAGGTCCAACTCACCTAGAAGGAATTATGGACCACCTAGGAGGGAATTATGGACCACCTAGGAGGGAAACAGGTAGATACCCACCAAGGAGGGATTGGCAGAACTCTGAGATGTCACAGCAAGCACCCTCACATATTGTAGACACAAATGTTTTGCAGGGAAGCCAAGGACAGCAGTAGGGATTAGTCCACACCTGTATCTTATAGCCGGTTAGATTGACTAAAGATCTCAAGGGAGAACCAGAGGTCATGTTGAGGTAGCAGATACCAAGCAATCTTTCCTTTTGGATACAGGGGTGGCCCGATCAGTGCTAACTTCTCCACTAGGGTTAAAGACTACAGGTGAAACCATTTCGGCAATGGGAGTAACGGGAAAAGTGCTAAATATCCTTTGACCAGACCTGCAGAAGTTACGATAGGGCCTCTGCATACCAAAAACTCCTTTCTTTTAGAAGCAGCAGCCCCAACTAACTTACTCGGCAGAGATTTATTGTGCAAAATGGGATGTGTAATATAATGTACCTCAGAGGGTGTATTTCTGGACATCCCTGAAAACCATGCACAGGAAGTACAAGATATGTTAGACACTCCTCAAAGGTTAATGTTGCCTTCTCCCATTCTAGACTCAATTCCATCACAGGTGGAGGAAATGATCTCACAAATACCAGGTTCTCTATGGACAAAATATGGACAAGACACTGGATTGATGGCTAACATATCCCCAGTAGTGATACTGTTAAAAGATGGCAGGATAGCTCCAAAAATACCACAGTATCCTCTGAAGCCAGAGCTAGAATTAGGGGTGTATCCTGTAATCAAAAGATTATTACAACAAGGGATTTTAAATCAGGACATCTAGCACTGCCAACAGTCCTGTATTTCCCATAAAGAAGAGTGGTGGGAGGGGCTTCAGATTAGTGCAGGATTTAAGAGGGGTAAACAAAGTAGTTGAGAGTCAATTCCCTGTAGTGAAAAATCCAGCTGTCACCCTAATGAAAATCCCCTCCATTTCTACTCACTTTACTGTCATTGATCTCTGTTCTGCTTACTTTAATGTTCCTCTTCATCTCGGTAGCCAATACCTCTTTGTCTTCACGCATAAGGGAGTACAATATACATATAACCGACTCTCCCAAGGATTCATTGACAGCCCGAGTATTTTCTCCCAGGCCTTGCATGACTGCTAACAATCCATTCAGCCCAAAAATGGGTTGGTGTTGATACAATATGGAGATGACTTGCTGTTGTGTTCTAACTCATTTGTGTCTTCACTTGCTGATCAAAACAGCTGTAGTTCCATCTCTCTAAGACAGGACACAAGCTCTCAAAGGATAAACTGCAGTTGTGTCAGACAAGGGTTAAATACTTAGGACACCGCCTTACGCAAGGACTTAGACATTTAACTAAAGATAGGATACAGGCCATACAAGACATGACACTACCACAAACTCAACAACAAATCTGCACATTTTTAGGAATGTGTGGATATTGTCAAAATTGGATCCCAGGTTTCTCTATTTTGGCCCTACCACTGCAGTAAATGGTTTTATAAAACAAACCAGAATGGGTTTCTCATACTGAGGAGTAGGAACAGGCGTTTGAGAAACTAAAAGAATGCATAAGAAGAGCCCCTGCCCAGGGAATGCCTGATTACGAGAAACCATTTGAGTTTTATGGAACAGAGGCTGCTGGGTGTGCGGCAGAGGTCTTTACTCAGAAACATGGTGATGACAGCCGACCAGTAGCATACTGCAGCACCCAATTGTAAACTGTGGCATGCTCACTCCCTGCTTGCTTAAGAAGTGTAGCCACAATAGCTTTACTGGTGAGTAAAAGTGAGAACATAGCAATAGCACTTGAGTTGACAGTCCATACACCACATGCCGTATCAGTCCTTCTAAATTCTGTCCAAACCAAACATGTCTCATCTGCACGGTTTACAAAATGGGAGCTGTCACTGATGGCTCCAGCAAACATCACCATAAAAAGGTGCAATACACTAAATCCAGCCACTTTTCTGCCGTATATACCTAGTAAGGCGCAAAGGGTGGAGGATGAGAATGATGGAGAAAGATCATTTTGTATGGACTCTGATATGCATGATTGTATGGAATATCTAAATCAGACCTTTACTGCAAGGCCAGACATATGTGACATCCCATCACCACACAAACCAACACACCACTGATGACATTCAATATCGTAAACACACATAAAAATTAATTGAGATGCAATATTGTGTTCCCTACAGGAAAAGGCAGCCAGGAAAGTGAAGGGGTATGATCAAGGGTCCTCTGTACTCTGGAGAGATGGTCAAGGTAAACCAGTAGCCCTCAGGGCATACCTCCCAAGCTTATCTGAGGCGGCACATGGTCTGACTCACCTGGGTAAGGTAGGTATGTGCAAATTGGTAAGAGTTTACTGGAGTGTGCCAGGGTTCTCTACTTAGGTGAGCAAGAAAGCAATGTCCTGTTTTACTTGCATAAGGAAGAACATTGGTAAGACAGTACCAACAGAGCCATCCCATATTCCTCCTACAGACGGACCTTTTCAGGTAATACAAATCGACTTCATACAGTTACCACCCTGTAGGAATTTAAAATATGTATTGGTATACACTGATGTATTTTCAAATGTGGTAGAGATGTTTCCAGCTGCCACTAGCACTGCTGTTTTCACTGCAAAAAAATCATGCAGGAATTTGTTTGTAAATATGGTATCCCTAAGATTAGGAGCAAAGTGATGGCTGAAACTGGACTATTGTAGCCATAGACACTGTCACTAGTGTTATATAGCATCAAAACCACTCCCAGATCCCCGCTTAACTTATCACCCTTTGAAATCCTTTTTGGAAGACAACCGCATGTCATGGTAGATCCGCAGGATAATTTGAAGTGCAACAAAAAAATAACTTGAAACTGTTTATTCCTGATGTGGCAATTACTAACTGTCATAATCTTGAACCAGGAGACTATGTGATGATTCTTACGCTCAAGTTGTCTAATAGACAGGTAGCAAGGACCATACCAAGTTTTGTTGACCAGCACGACTTCAGTGAAGGTAGCCGAGAGAGAGACTTGGGTTCACTCTTCCCATTGCAAGAAAGTTGCTAATCCGGAAGAAACTCGTAAAGAGGGTGAGACTGCAGATATATCACTCGAGAATCTGTTCCATGAAGACTGAAAGGCTGCACTGTTGGACATTACCTGAGCATACCAAAGAAACATTAAAAAGCCAGTTGCACTAAGATGGATTTACTACAATCAAGACTTGTTGTGTTCTATTTTTTTCTTTGCACAAACATTTTTTTCAGGATATTATATTTTTGTGAGGGTTCCCGAGGAGTCGAGTATGGGTCTGGGACTAGCTCTGATGAAAAGAGTGATGACTTCACAGGATCCCAGGATCAGCCTATCACTTTGGTCAAAGCCAGGGTAAATAAGAGGGCTGGTAGTCACGGAGTACGGAGGCAATGTGGTGGGCTATTGTCTGAGGAATACTGTATTTGTAATTACTGCGACCCCATAATTGAAGATGAGTGCATCTGGAGAAGTCAGACGAGTAATGATGCCGAATTTTACAGACATCATTTGAGTGATTATCACTCATTAGTGGGTAAGGTCTTAAACCAAACAGAGTGTTGGGTGTGCTCACAGGTACCTCAAGAACATAAAAATGCAGGATTAGTGCCATACCCATTAAAGTTAGCAGAGGTACTTGAATTACACGGGGGAGACCGGTGGATAAGAACTATAACATAACTAGGCCTCTAGTCTTAAGCTCCACCAGTACAAATCCATGTTATATTTAAATCTACACCAATTTCAGGACACCAGGAAATTTGGAGATAATCTGGAACAATCAGACAATGGCCTACTCACACAGAGCTGATAAAGAGCCAATTGATACTGCAACTGTACGAGGGATTGTTATAAGTGGGAAGCATTACCGATACAGATACATAAGAGGGTATAACAAGATAATGGCTAATAGAGTGACACTGGGTTACTGTGCAAGTATTATATAGCCAGAAACATGTTTTGGTCAGATGGGGAGCATGTGGACAGGTGTTTTTGTTAGAATTCTCTGTGCAATGATAATGATGCATTCTGTCCCCTATATTCTTCCAGATGATGTGTATTTTATATGTGGAATGAAAGCGTACAAGTGGCTCTCTCTGAACTCCGAAGGTTTATGTAATCTTGGAAGGGTACTACCTGAAATAATAACCCTTGCTCATGACAAAATGGTAGACATTCACCACAATGCTCCTCATCATTATACTCATACCCACTATGAACACATTTATAAAGGAAACCTCATTACCAGGGAAGAACCCTTAGCCTCTAATTTGATCCAAGAATCCACGGGGATTCAGTTCCTCGTTGTCTTAGATATCAACCGTATGGCCAGGGGAGTCATAAATTATATATATATATATCCAAGCGCTGGTGAATTTAATTGACAATATCACCGGGATGTATGATGACACTGACAGCCGTGGGTAATGAAATAGTTGGATGGGCCTCCTGGTTGAATCCACTTAAATGGTTCTCTAGGTTAGGAGAATGGGCACAAGAGATGATTGCGAACCTAGGAAAATCTCTCCTCTGTATCTGTGGTATCATCATAGCTGTTGGTGTGGTATTCAAAAGTGTTCAAATTATGCCCCGACGAAAGAAGATGAACAGTAATGCAAATTTCATGAGTCTAGAAAGAAGCAGTATTGAAAATGGGGCAGACCTGGTGTACAATCCAATGATTGAAGCTATAAACAGATAACAATACCATGCATACATGTGCCAAATAATGTACAGATGTAGCCACCTTTATCTTGACTGGCTGAGGCGTTTGTCCCGATCGAGCATACGCAGCGTAGGGAGGCGCGCCTAGTCACAGAGAGGCGTACCTAATCGCACGGAGGAAGACAGAGCGTTTGGCGTTACCTTTACGTGTAATACCTGTGATCAGCCACCAGATGTCGCTTTTTACAATCACCACTGAGCATGCGTGTGGTCTCCCGTAAAATACAATACTGAAATATATAATAAGGACTACTTTACTAAGCGTCTCATTACGCTGCATACAGTAAATACTCATTACGCTGCATTATTTAATACAGTAAATACTCATTATGCTGCATTATTTAATACAGTATATACGGTACAGACGCAAATAGTACAGCATACAGTATATGATCCATCTACAGTACTTTATGAATATGTGAGCGTCCAAGTCCCGCAGACAAAACAACATAAAACCAGTAGTGTACACTGTCGCAAATGGACGTGTTAGAAGTTCACTATTGCCTCTTGAGATTAGGAATTTTGTACAGTATGTTAGCGTCCTAATCCCATAGCCATTACAGCATAATCAAAACCAATGGATTTATTCATCTGTCTGCGGCGAAGTGGTGAAGTGTTCCGCTTCCTATACTCAGAGTCCCGAGTTCGATTTCTAAAGTACGAATGCATGTTAGTGTTTTCCAGACACTTTATTATTTTTTTATTCACATAAACCAGGGCAAAGCTGCAGGAGCGGTTCTGTTAAGGTTCTATGCACCGTACAGTACACATACAATTCTGTAGCAGGGCAGACTCAATTGAAATGGCTACCACCTATGACTCCTTGCTCCACGGAGGCCCTAGGCTACGGAGCAAGTAACAGTCCAGAGTTTGCAGGCTATGGGGCAATGCTGAAGGAGCGTCACAATCCCCTAGCTAAAATACACAGGGGCGATAGGACTAAGCGAGGTACAGTATATGCACATAACGATACACTGCAAAGTTCCCCATGGTTTTAATTATGCCTTTTCTTTGAACACAGTATTTTCGACTGCCTCACCCTACACCCATCCCAATTTCCCCTTCCCCCATGGGAGCCTGCAATGTACATGCAGTAGACAGGGAGGGAGTTCCGATCAGGTTACAAGACGTGCAACAGTATACTACTGTATGTAGGAAAATCCACCGCCCACTCTGATTTATGTGAAACCTGTGTGCACCCTTCCATTGAATGTATAACAAAGAAAAATAATAATAATAAAGTGAATGTTACAGGAACACATTAAAAAAAGGTTGGCACTTCCTTCCCATTGGTGTTGGTTTATGCCTTAGGGGACTCGGACGTTAATACTTGTATTTGAAAAGCACGTATTTTCCACTGCCTCTCCCTACCCCCATTGCCCTTCCCCCCTGGGAGCCTGCACAGGTCATGCAGTGGACAGGGAGGGAGTTCAGGTCAGGTACAATACACAAATGCCGACAATCTACAGTACTGTGTTGCTCAGTTAGTTGCGTCGGAATACACTAGTTTATACTCATTACCGCTGTGTATTTGTATATAGCGGAATGAATCGCTGCTGCAGATTTACTTTGATTTATGTGAAACCTGTGTGCACCCTTTCATTGAATGTATAACAAAGAAAAACAATAATAAAGTGAATGTCACGGGAACATATAAAAAAAAAAAGGTTGGCACTTTGGGACTCAAAGCTGGGACTCTCAGTGTGGGATGTAAGAGCCTTCATCGCTAGGTTGGTATGGAAGAGGAGACAATTAGCTACCAGAAGGTACCAACTCCAAGTTTCTGTGACCCCCACAAGGCTCATGGCAAGCGTCGGAACCCATGGTGGGTCTTAATTAACGGGCCCATTATAGTCTATGGGAAAATGAGTCCACTTTGCATACTGATATCTCTGGTTCTGGGTGTCCCAGAGACTCGGGACTGGTACCATTTAAAAGAGGAGACTCTTGGCTTTCAGGGCAGACCAACGACTAGTTTATGTGACACTGGAAAGGGAAACAGTAAGCAACCGTGTATCGGGTCCCCTCCAGTTGTCCGCCTAGCTTGCACAGGATGCAGGGTTTCTGGCTAGATAGGAAATACTGTACAGAAATGCTAAGCATGGTAATTTGACATCCAGGAACATAGGGAGGAGTTTATCTCTCTCCATTATACTTAGAAAAATTACACTTGCCACTGTACGTTACAAGCTGTTCGTGCTAATTAGTACAATAGTAGAATATACTGTACAGAGATACTAAGTACAGTGATTTGGCATCCACAAACTTAGGGAGGAGCTTTAATCTCTCTCCATTGTAATCTTTCTAAGCATAATGGAGAGAGATAAAAGCTCCTCCCTAAATTCCTGGATGCCAAATTGCCATCCAGAGTATCGCTGTACTCTATGTTCTACTAGTGTACTAATTAGCAAGAACAGCTTGTAACATACAGTGGCAAGTTTAATATTTCTATGTATAATGGAGAGAGATAAAAGCTCCTCAGTAAGTTCCTGGATGCCACATCACTGTACTTAGTATCTCTGTACAGTATTTTCTGTTAGGGTACTAATTAGCTGTTTGTGCTAATTAGTACCCTAATAGAACATACTGTACAGAGATACTAAGGACGGTGATTTGGTATCCAGGAACTTACTGAGGAGCTTTTATCTCTCTCCATTATACATAGAAAGATTAAACTTGCCGCTGTATGTTACAAGCTGTTCGTGCTAATTAGTACCCTAATAGAACATACTGTACAGAGATACTACAGACAGTGATTTGGCATCCAGGAACTTACGGAGGAGCTTTTATCTCTCTCCTATATACTTAGAAAGATTACAGCAGAGAGAGATAAAAGCTCCTCCCTAAGGTTCCTGGATGCCAAATCACTGTCTGTAGTATCTCTGTACAGTATGTTCTACTAGTGTACTAATTAGCACGAGCAGCTTGTAACGTACAGTGGCAGTTTTGATCTTTCTATGTATAATGTAGAGAGATAAAAGCTCCTCCCTCAGTTCCTGGTTGCCAAATCACCATCCTTAGTTTCTCTGTATAGTATTTTCTATTAGGGTACTAATTAGCACGAACAGCTAATTAGGACCCTAATAGAAAATACTGTACAGAGATACTAAGTACAGTGATGTGGCATCCAGGAACTTACTGAGGAGCTTTTATCTCTCTCCATTATACATAGAAAGATTAATCTTGCCACTGTACGTTACAAGCTGTTCGTGCTAATTAGTACACTAGTAGAACATACTGTACAGAGATACTACATACAGTGATTTGGCATCCAGGAACCTTAGGGAGGAGCTTTTATCTCTCTCCATTATGCTTAGAAAGATTACAATGGAGAGAGAATAAAGCTCCTCCTTAAGTTCGTGGATGCCAAATCACTGTACTTAGTATCTCTGTACAGTATGTTCTACTAGTGTACTAATTAGCACGAACAGCTTGTAACATACAGTGGCAAGTTTAATCTTTCTATGTATAATATAGAGAGATAAAAGCTCCTCCCTAGGTTCCTGGTTGCCAAATCACCGTCCTTAGTATCTCTGTATAGTATTTTCTATTAGGGTACTAATTAGCACGAACAGCTAATTAGTACCCTAATAGAAAATACTGTACAGAGATACTAAGTATAGTGATGTGGCATCCAGGAACTTACTGAGGAGCTTTTATCACTCTCCATTATACATAGAAAGATTAATCTTGCCACTGTACGTTACAAGCTGTCCGTGCTATTTAGTACACTAGTAGAACATAGAGTACAGCGATACTCTGGACAGCAATTTGGCATCCATGAATTTAGGGAGGAGCTTTTATCTCTCTCCATTATACTTAGATAGATTACAATGGAGAGATAAAAGCTCCTCCCTAAGTTCCTGGTTGCCAAATCACCATCCTTAGTATCTTTGCATAGTATTTTCTATTAGGGTACTAATTAGCACAAACAGCTTGTAACGTACAGTGGCAATTTTAATCTTACTATGTATAATATAGAGAGATAAAAGCTCCTCCCTAAGTTCCTGGTTGCCAAATCACCATCCTTAGTATCTCTGCATAGTATTTTCTATTAGGGTACTAATTAGCACAAACAGCTAATTGGTACCCTAATAGAACATACTGTACAGAGATACTAAGTATGGTGATTTTGTATCCAGGAACTTATTGAGGAGCTTTTATCTCTCTCCATTATACATAGAAAGATTAAACTTGCCGCTGTACGTTACAAGCTGTTCGTGCTAATTAGTACCCTAATAGAACATACTGTATAGAGATACGAAGTATGGTGATTTGGCATCCAGTTAAAAGCTGTTCGTGCTAATTAGTATACTAGTAGAACATACTGTACAGAGATACTAAGAATGGTGATTTGGCATCTGGGAACTTCCAGGGGAGCTTTTATCTCTCTCCATTTTACATAGAAAGATTAAACTTGCCGCTGTACTTTACAAGCTGTCCGTGCTAATTAGTACCCTAATTGAAAATACTATACAGAGATACTAAAGACGGTTATTTGGCACCCAGGAATTTAGGGAGGAGCTTTTATCTCTCTCCATTATACTTAGAAAGATTACAATGGAGAGAGATAAAAGCTCCTCCCTAAGTTCGTGGATGCCAAATCACTGTCCTTAGTATCTCTGTAGAGTATGTTCTACTAGTGTACTAATTAGCACAAACAGCTTGTAACGTACAGTGGCAAGTGTAATTTTTCTAAGTATAATGGAGTGAGATAAAAACTCCTCCCTATGTTCCTGGATGTCAAATTACCATGCTTAGCATTTCTGTACAGTATTTCCTATCTAGCCAGAAACCCTGTATCCTGTGCAAGCTAGGCGGACAACTGGAGGGGACCCGAAACACGGTTGCTTCCCGTTTCCTTTTCCAGTATCACATAAACTAGTGGTTGGTCTGCCCCGAAAGCCAAGAGTCTCCTCTTTTGTATGGTATGAGTCCTGAGTCTCTGGGACACCCAGAACCAGAGATATCAGTACGCAAAGTGGACCCATTTTCCCATAGACTATAATGGGACCGTTAATTCAGACCCACCATAGGTTCCGACGCTTGCCATGAGCCTTGTGGGGGTCACAGAAACTTGGTTTTGGTACCCTCCGGTAGCTAATTGTCTCCCCTTCCATACCAACCTAGTGATGAAGGCTCCCACCTCCCATGCTGAGAGTCACAAAGTGGCAATCTTTTTTTTTCTATGTTCCCGTGACATTTACTTTATTATTTTTTTTCTTTGTTGTACATTCAATGAAAGGGTGCACACAGGTTTCACATAAATCAAAGTAAATCTGCAGCAGCGATTCATTCCGCTATATACAAATACACAGCGGTAATGAGTATAAATTAGTGTATTCCAACGCAACTAACTGAGCAACACAGTACTGTAGATCGTCAGCATTTGTGTATTGTACCTGACCTGAACTCCCTCCCTGTCCACTGCATGACCTGTGCAGGCTCCCAGGGGGGAAGGGCGATGGGGGTAGGGAGAGGTGGTGGAAAACACTGTGCTTTTGAAATACAAGTATTAACGTCCGAGTCCCCTAAGGCATAAACCAACACCAATGGGAAGGAAGTGCCAACCTTTTTTTAATGTGTTCCTGTAACATTCACTTTATTATTATTATTTTTCTTTGTTATACATTCAATGGAAGGGTGCACACAGGTTTCACATAAATCAGAGTGGGCGGTGGATTTTCCTACATACAGTAGTATACTGTTGCACATGTCTTGTAACCTGATCGGAACTCCCTCCCTGTCTACTGCATGTACTTTGCAGGCTCCCAGGGGGGGGAAGGGGAAAGTGGGATGGGGGTAGGGTGAGGCAGTGGAAAATACCGTGTTCAAAGAAAAGGCATAATCAAAACCATGGGGAACTTTGCGGTGTATCGTTATGCGCAAAGACCTCACTTATCCCTATCACCCCTGTGTATTTTAGCTAGGGGATTCTGACGCTCCTACAGCATTGCCCCGTGACCTACCAAATCTGTGCTGTTACTTGCTCCATAGCCGAGGGCCTCCATTGGGCGAGGAGACACAGGCGGTAGCCATTTCAATTGAGTCTGCCCTGCTATAGAATTGTATGTATACCATATGGTGCATAGACCCTAAACAGTACAACTGCTCCTGCAGCTTTGCCCTAGTTTACGTGAATAACTCCCTCCCTGTCTACTGCATGACCTGTGCAGGATCCCAGGGGGGGAAGGGCGATGGGCAAGCGGGAGGCGGTGGAAAATACTGTGCTTTTGAAATGCAAGTACTGTATGAGTCTGAGTCCCCAGTAGCCTCCTGCTAGCCTATTGCCCTTCCCCCCTGGGAGCCTGCACAGATCATGCAGTAGACAGGGAGGGAATTCAGGTCATGTGCAATACACAAACGCCGAATATCTACTGTATAGTACTGTTTTGCTCACAGTAGCGTCAGAATACACTCATTTCTACTCATTCCCGCTGTTTAGTTGCATTTAGCGTAAAGAATCGCTCCTGCAGATGTACTCTGATTTATATGTAACTTGTGTGCACCTTTCCATTGACTGTCTTACAATGTAGATAAAATAATACAGTGTATTATTACAATAAAAAGAAAAAAAGAAGACACATCACGTCTCGAACCCTGGACCCCCAGCGTGGGAGGTGGGAGCCTTCACCCCTAGCCCACGACGCCTCATGAGAGACTCCCAATTTTATGTGTGAAAGTACTGCAAACCGCGCCCGGCCCCCACCCCATTGGTGTTGGTTTATGCCTTAGAGGACTCGGACGCTCGCATTTGTAAAGCAAGGTATTTTCCACCGCCTCCTGCTAGCCTATTGCTCTTCCCCCCTGGGAGCCTGCACAGATCATGCAGTAGACAGGGAGGGAATTCAGGTCATGTGCAATACACAAACGCCGAATATCTACTGTATAGTACTGTTTTGCTCACTTAGTAGCGTCAGAATACACTCATTTCTACTCATTGCCGTTGTGCAGTTGCATTTAGCGTAAAGAATCGCTCCTGCAGATGTACTTTCATTTATGTGAAACCTGTGTGCATCCTTCCATTGGATGTATTAGAGAGAAAAAAAAATTTTTTTAAATGAATGTCACGGGAACACATAAAAAAATGGTTGGCATTTCCTTCCCATTGGTGTTGGTTTACAGTATGCCGTAGTGGACTCGGACGCTCATGTAATTGCATTTCAAAGGCACAGTACAGTATTTCCCATCGTCTCCCCCTACCCCCATCGCCCTTCCCCCCTGGGAGCCTGCACAGGGAGGGAATTCAGGTCATGTGCAATACACAAACGCTGAAGATCTACAGTACTGTTTTGCTCAGTTAGTAGCGTCAGAATACCCTCATTTCATTCCCGCTGTTTAGTTGCATTTAGCGTAAAGAATCGCTCCTGCAGATGTACTCTGATTTATATGTAACTTGTGTGCACCTTTCCATTGACTGTCTTACAATGTAGATAAAATAATACAGTGTATTATTACAATAAAAAAAAAAAAAAAGAAGGCACATCACGTCTCGAACCCTGGACCCCCAGCGTGGGAGGTGGGAGCCTTCACCCCTAGCCCACGACGCCTCATGAGAGACTCCCAATTTCATGTGTGAAAGTACTGCAAACAGCGCCCGGCCCCCACCCCATTGGTGTTGGTTTATGCCTTAGAGGACTCGGACGCTCGCATTTGTAAAGCACGGTATTTTCCACCGCCTCCTGCTAGCTACTGTAGCCCTCCATTCCCAGACGCTCATGTATTTTAAAAGCACGGTGTTTATACATTGTCCTGTACATTCTTCCTTTTACACAATTACTGTAGTTGCGTCTCCATACACATACAGTACTCCATACTTTTTCCACCGCCTCACGTTACGCCTACAGTATTGCCAGAGCTGTAGATCAATCCGCCGCTATACTGTACGATCGAAAGTACTGGATTAGTGGAGCATTAGCCACACAGTGGTGGAGATGTGTAATGCATGATGAGTATCTAGATCGCCTCAACGCGCCTACCTGTGATTAAACTCAGCTATCGCCTTAGCGTGACTAAACGCCCGTCTCGGCGGAGAAACAGTCAAGATAAAGGTGGCTACATCTGTAGGCATATATCTATGTCATCAATTGTATTTGTATGTATTAATATTAGAAAAGTGTGATCGTTTTTTGTTTACTATCAAAGGGTGGACTGCTGAAGTTAGAAAAAAATATACATACAAACTACACACAGAGTAGCATTTCTCAGTGGTGGCGTAAAAATGCAAGTGACGTATGGAGGCGCATCATGCATCTGTACCGCATGCTGTATATAGAATCGCACGGTGTGCATGTTGTCGCATGGTGAGTGTATATACGGTAAAAGGCACAATCACTGAGAAGTGCCCTCTTGTAAAAAAATTGGTATGTTTGTTTGAAACATCTACAGACCCTTAATATAGGATGAGAAGGACTAAATGATTACTTCACAGACTTAGAAGCTTATTGTAGAAAGACGCATACAAACTTACATTTATAACACACATAGGGGTATATTTACTAAAATTCGTATTTGTACCGATTTGGAGTGAGATTCATCACTAATGACATCGAATGTGTAATTGTGCAACTTTTTGAATTTTTTACGACTAATTTACTAAGCTGTCGTATTTTTCTTTTTCGTGTTTTCCGATGTCGATGTCATTTGTAGTTTTGTAAGGTAGAATGCGGCCGATTTAGTGGTTTTGCGGCCGTGTTATGTGGTTTTTTTACGACTGCGTCACATTTTGGTTACGGCAGTGTTTGTCCGTTCACTGCCGCGTTTTTTTCCTAAGTTTCGTTTTTGTCACTCGTCCGTGATTGGTTTGATTCGTGATGGAGGAGTGTCTGTGCACATTACTATAAAAACGCCCCAAACCGTCAGCACCTCATGGGTTTAGCAAGTAGGAAGGTGTGTTAGGAGTTGGAGAGTTGTTTGGAGTTTGTGGAGGATTTTAGGAGGATTTTTGCGATTGTTGAGTGCTGTACTGTGTGTGTAAGTAGTCTTGTCATACTTGTTGTGTAGTTATTTAAAAGTTTGTTGATTTTTTTGTCATTGTTTTTTATTTCACATCTATTGTCATTGTTTATGAGTGAGTGAGTGAGTGAGTGAGTGAGTGAGTGTGTGTGTGTGTGTGTGTGTGTGTGTGTGTGTGTGTGTGTGTGTGTTTGGTGTGTGGTGTGTAGTGGTAGTGGAGGAGTGTGTTTATGAGTTTTTTTTCTCAGTGTTATTTGTTGTTTGACCTGATTATGTCCCAGTCAGAGGTGAGTGAGGTGGAGGAGGTGAGTGAGAGGGAGGAGGTGAGTGAGGTGGAGGAGGTGAGTGAGAGGGAGGAGGTGAGTGAGAGGGAGGAGGTTAGTGAGGTGGGGGAGGTTAGTGAGGAGGAGGGGGTGGCTGCTGCTGTGGCCTCCAGTGATAGTGATGGTGTTGTGGCTCCGCAGCCACGCACCACTACAAAGACTGGCCGCAGTGTCAAATTTAGCTATGCTGAAAATATGGCTTTGGTGCTTGAGCTGATGAGGCATCATCGGCAGTTGTTTGGCCATGATGCTGCAAAGGTGTCGTCACGCAGGAAGAGTGTTCTGTGGGGGAAGGTCATTGCGGCTGTGAAAAGTGAGGGTGTGGTGAGGCGGACCGAGGACACGTGCCGTAAGCGTTTTTACGATATAAAGCGCCGTGTCAAGGCGAAGATGGCCAAGGAGGCTAAATCGGCCCGCCAAACCGGAGGTGGACCCCCCTTCCGTGCATCTTACCGCGTTTGGGAGGATCCTGGGCGTGCACTCATTCCGCAAGAAGTGGTTGGTGCCACTTATGTCCGGGATTCGGATCGGCCAAGGCAGGATGGTGAGTTATTTGTGTTTTTTTAAAAACAATCTAAGCATGTGTGCTTTGTCCTTAGTTGTCTGAAATGTCTTCTAGCTAATTGTGGTTGTCAGTTTGTTCATTCTTCTAATGTGTTGGTGATGTAGTGCAGGCCTGGCCAACCTGTGGCTCTCCAGCTGTTGTGAAACTACAAGTCCCATCATGCCTTGCCACAGTTTTGCTATTAGGGAATTATAAAACTGTGGCAGGGCATGCTGGGATGTGTAGTTTCACTACATCTGGAGAGCCACAGGTTTGCCAGGCCTGATGTGCTGTTTTTGTTTTTTTTTTGTTAAAAATATTACTGGTTGCCTTGGAGTTTTTCTGGTGTTGTAAGTCAAAAGTAAATGTTTGTTGGTGTGTTTTAATGATTTTAAAATTATAAATTTTAAACAAAGGTTTTTGGTAAATACATTTCATCTCATTTATGATTATTGTGTGTTGTTATGGGTTGCCCTTTGTGTGCTTTATGTGTTTTTGATTGCATATTTGGTTGTGATGTTTCCATTTTATTCAAGATATTTTGGACTAGTGTTTTATTATTATTATCCCAAATTGTGTCCTTAGCGTGCAATATTGTGGTTGTGTCAAGCTACGATGGTTTTTTTGTAAGTAGTATAATTGTTTGCATTATGCGCCTTTGTGTTTTTTTTATTTACATAATTTATGCTAATTTAAAGAATACGCACCTAAGAATACGCTAATTTAAAGAATACGCACCAGAAAAGCATAAGCATCGTTTAGTTTAATTCTCATCAGGTACCACATATGTTTACATCACATTAAGGAATTTGCAAAAACATATCACCAAAATAGTATGTTCATAAGGACATTCTTCATATTTCTACAGTACGCCAGAGAAGCAGCACAGCCAGGCCACAGCCAACACTGCCAAGAGATGCAGATGGTGGCAATGCCGGTAAGATTTAACTGTATACACATATTCTGCAAACACATAGAAAGACAAAATTTTAATGATTATCTTATCACACAGGTTCTTCTTCGGCAAATCCACCAACACTAAGGCGCCCATCACAGGGCTCGGTTACTGTGGCAACGAGGCCACCCAAGAGACGCCGTCTTGAGGCTCCAGCTCCAGCACCAGCATCACCACCCCAACGGCGCATCTCCGCAGTGTCGGCCGTGCCACCACTAGCTCTATTGGCCAGCCCCCAAAGTGAGGATCCACAATCCCCTCAGTTGTCTGGTGAGTAAACATATCAATTACGTGTAAATAAGTAAACAAACAGTGTTGTTGATTTATTAACCTGGAGAAGGCATAAGGAAGTGAAAAAACACTGATATGTGCAAGGTGATAAAGGCATCAGTACAAAACAAACACAACTGTTAATGTACATATTGGATCTGTTTGCCTTGTGCCTTTCTCACCTTGCACATATCACTGGTTTTTCACTTCCTTATGCCTTCTCCAGGTTTATACATCTGCCCCACTGTTAGTACATCGAAAATTATAATACACTAATGACCAGTCATCCTTGCAATAATCAACAACAACAAGCAGATGTTGTTAAGATATTTTTAGATGGATAATTGTCAGATGGGATGTTGGCCTTATCAACACATTTTTGGTACATAATTTTTGAAGTAAAAAAACAACAGAAATGTTAAGTCGCATCCAATTGTTTTGCATGGCCAACAACGCCACTTCTAAACATAGGGCACCTTAATACTTTTTCAGCCATTGTTAATGTGTACATTTTAGGCCACTATATTTTTAGGCCACTATATTTTTTTTCGCTTTTGGCAGACCACTGACTGCCCTGAACAATGTATGAGTGTATTGGCCAACACATTTATTGTATTGTGTGTGTTGTTCCAAAGGAAGCTTCATACCCAATATGTAAATGTAGTACTTTGTATTTGTTAGAGTTCTTCGTGCTTAAACAGTAATTATGGCTCAGAATCCTACTATCCCCCCCCCCAAAAAAAAGAGTAGTGAACGTTAGAAGACACATATTTTTCAAAAAAGGTGAGCAACATAGTTAAGTTTATTCCACAATCTATTTAGCAATTACAACATTAATATTAAGAAGAAATGCATGTTGAGGTAAAGCTATAGTAAGACCAATGCTACATATTTACTAAATAGTGGCTATCTTCAACCCCATACAGACCCAGGTATCATCACCGAGGATGCCCAGCAGGAACGTGACCAGGAGACCTTCACACTCCACCTGCAGCCCATCGATCCGACTCAGACAAGCACGCCGCAGGACATACCCCAACCACCCCAAACAGCCCCCAATTGAGCACAACCCAAGTTGACACACAAATGGGCCCTGAGTTTTGGAGCCGTTGGTCATCACAACAGGCGCAATACTGCGCAAGCCTCAACACCCAAGCCAATACCTGTCAAGTCTGCCCCATCATTTGCCTAGACTGAGCCGCAACTCAGGCAGACTTATAGTGCAGGTGGGCCGAATCGCGAACTCCATGGAACAGATGAGGGCAGACAACACTCAAATGCAGTCAAACCTCCAACGCATCTTGGATGATCAGCAGCGGCAGCAACAATCACTTATACAGATCATACAACACAACCAAATGATCAACGACAACCTCTTACGCATGATAGCTAACAACACTGCCGCTAACACTCAGCTCACAGCAAGCTTGACCAATCTAAGCCAAAGCCTTAGTGTGTTGGCATCACACCATGCCACATCTAGTTCTGGGACAACGACACCAAGCCACACCCCAGTTCATTCCCCAGTCCGACGCTCAAGTCGAACCCGCACCAACGAGCCAGCACAATCCTCGGCACCCAGCACACAAAGAAAAAAACATTAATAATGTTCAGTCAGAATATATTGACCATTACAGTGTTTTTTCTTTTAGATTGGTCGCAAAAAGTTGTGTGTTAAAATTAATAAATTGTGAACACGCAATATGTGTATTGTTTAATTAGCTCCACAAACCACATGTACATTAGTGTCTTGGGCCAGATGTGGATTGTTAGAAATATATTGCCTGCCCCTAGGTGTACTCAACTCAACATGTGTGTAAGCTATGTCACCCAGCACATTGACCATGGCCGCAAGATCAGATAAAGCTACCCTGACTGCATACCACTGCGACTCCTGGGTAGGGAAGCAGAGAGAGGCATCTATGTAGCCATTCAAGACATCCAAAACCTGAGTGGCCCTTCAAAAATTAAAGGTGAGTGTCATGACCTGTAATCAATACAATACTGTTTTCTATTACATTACAGAAGCACCACTTAGACATAGACGTGTATGTATGTTTTAACTCACCTGAATTAAATATTTTTAAAAGGTGGCCTGTGAGATACTAATTACATTGCCAGTCACAGGCTGGAAGCTGCCGGTAGCCATAAAGTGCAACACAGGCAGGAGTTTGGGCAGGCCTGAGACAGAGCGAGAGCGTACTGTCTCAGGGTCTAGGGTCAGTTTGACAAGGTCATACAGAGGGAAAAAAATTATTACATTTAGTCTGAGCATCTGTTTAACATGGTCATCAGCAATTTTGTTATCGTTTAAAGTCCCAAAAAAAAAACAAGACATGGCCAGCCTATGCGGAACATGTACAACCTGCTTACCCTGTTGATTTTCCTGGCCAGGGTTTATGGTAGCCTCATTGAGCAGTGTCAGGTATCCCCCAGCAAACAAGACAGCAGTACTACACACAGTAGCAGCCATTTCAGATTGAGAGTGGTGAAAAATGTGCTTGGGCCCCTTTTAAAGGTCCAAAAAGTCAGGTGTGACTAATGTAGAATTGACAACACATGTAAACACGCTTCTCAAAAGCAGGTCTACTTTTTTTTAGGCTTTTTGTACGATTAGTAATTTTTTCCGGCCGCAAATCCATTTTCACGGTAGAGATTTCAAATACGAATGCTTAGTAAATGACCGAGTTCTAGATCTAAACAGCCGCGCTTGACCGAAGGTGTATTCATTCGTAATTTTACTACACAGCTGTAATAAAAATACGAATGCCCTCATCACTGCCGAGATTTGAGTTTAGTAAATTCCCGAGATGACACTTTGAAGAAAAAACACCATCTCGGTCAAAATCGGGAGCTTAGTAAATTTCCCTAATATTTTGCTCATAGTCCGAATGCATCATACTTATGTTTTAAATTATAAAAAGAAGGTACTATAGAGCAGGAAAACAGTCATATGTGCCATTCAGGAATGGGACAAGTTGACAATATCATGTTTGGGTTGAAAATGGTCAAAAAATGTGTGTAATAATCTGGTAGCTGTGGGTAAATTATCGCACATTGCGACAATTAGTTATGATCAAGGTTAGATTATAAAGTCACATCAATAAGAACAAATGACTTCCAGCACAAGCATTTCAGAGGGCTAATCTCTGTAACAGTATCCCAAGATTAAACATCTCCTAATGTTTGAACTGACCAATGATCCACTGTGAATTGAAAACTTCCTGCACCTGGACCAATAGAAGATAATGAAACTCACTGTTGTATGCACCCATTATTTTACTGTATAAAATAGTGACCCAGAATCAGGCAGCTGGCTCTCTCATACATTCTCATTCACACACACACACACACACACACACACACACACACACACACACACACACACACACACACACACACACACATTTCAAAGATGTATTCTATCTGATGACTGGCTGCCTGGTACCAGGGAAAACTGTGTATGTATATTGGCTTTAATTGTAACTCTCATTTAAACACACTTGTGTGTTATACCTGCATTAGTGTTTTATACCTGTAATGGTGTTTAATACTTGTACTTGTTAAATTAAATCTGATTGTGCGTTGGACCACAATTATCAGTATATGATACCGTACTCTCTTACATTAAGGTATTGGCATGCGTATTACCACACGGGGGGGGGGGGGGGGGGGTTATGCAAATAGACGCAGCTTGTGTCCGCAGCAAACTATTTTGTATTATTAAAACATAGTAACTTTTACATTAGCTACTGTACTTCACGATATGCAATGCTCTCTGAATTGGTCAGTCTCTGACACTATTAGTTAGCTCGCACCTATTTGTACTGACAGACATGTATTGTGAGATTTTCCTTTGGTACAACAGTTCAAATGTTTCGGAGGGAGTGTACTCGCAGCCTATTTATACACTGCTTCTCCTGAGTGGACTATTGCTTAAGATAAAGAGATATCAGCTTTTTACTAAACAAACTGCTTGTTCACACACTGACTGAGGGCATCAGCAGTCTCTTAATAACATAAAAGTTGAGGCTTCAGGGCTCCCATATAGTGTGCCTGTCTTTTTTACTGAATGTTAAGCTGTGGTTCAATGAATATTTGTAGACCTGATCCTGGATGACAGGTTCACTGATGCTCAGCACCATAAACACACAGGGAGAGTGTTCTTTCCTCCCTCCTATAGCTCAGCTGTCAATTAACAGTGAGAGGCAGCTTTAGGGGCAGCTCTGTGCTCCCTCTCACTGGTGCAGCTCCCTGCCAAACCCTCAGTCACTCTGTGTAGCTGGGTAGGAATGGGCAAACTGAGACACTGAAGTGATTCGGCTCAGTGGAGTAGCTCGATACAGTGTCTCGGCTCATGACTCTTCTGCAATGCATTGCAGACTTCTGGGACTCGGGAACTGACTGAGCGACCTGTGTCACTAACACTCAGGACTCAACAGCAGCAGATTCGGAGTCCAGAGGAAAGACGAGGGGGATGCATTGTGCTGCAAAGATAACTCAGCTCTGCGGTGTTAGGGCAAGCTAGAAGCAGGAAGTTTAGTGTGTGTCAGCAGGTGTTCTGGGAGTGTATGTGTACTGTGGAGGGAGGCTGCTGCACCGAGTATCATGTCTCAACACATCAACTTTCCAGTCTCAAGTTATTCGAACATCTACAAGATTCGAGTCAATGTGTTGAGACATTCACTTAGTAGCCATCTCTATAGCTGAGTCCCAGCATCAGCTCCCTCACAGCATTGGTAAGTAGTCACAGTCTTTTCCAGAGATAGCGCTCAGTCAGCACAGCTCCCATCCACTTGTCTACTCCCTCAGGAGTTCTCCTGACAGGATGAATCACCCTCAGGCTAAATCACTCCACCCCTTGCCTCAGAGACACTCTCCAAATGTCCTTGGTATCTTACCAGGTCAAGAGTGAGTCAGTGTTTTTCCAGGCAAGTCCAACATCTCATTAACATTTATTCCCCTATTTATACCTCCAGGCATAGGAGCCAATTTATTACCATCTGAATCTGAGAAGGTGGATGTGAGAAAATGATCCCAATCTGCAATGCGATTATTGAATACATTGCATGGAATTATCAATAAACGCATGAAGGAACAGAGCTTGCAAGAAAGCTCTGCCCTGCGAATGCACTCCACAGTATTATCAGGGTATTTTTCACAAAAAATACCCTTAGTACTGTATGTGCTATGCATGCACTGCTGACATTGCTGGCACTACCGCCACTGTAGCCCTCCTCCCCCCACCTACTGCTCATACTCACCTATACACAAAGATTGGTGATCAGTACTCTGAAAGGGCTGACTGTCATCAGATCCTCTTCCTGCTGTGACTCCCGGTGCTATAAAGTGAGCTGCTGCTTCACAGCATCACTTTACTGTAGCGGGGGCCATACAGCAGAGCAGAAGGATTCAGTGAGTAGCAGCCTTCACAGGAGCACCGACTGGCTGTCCTTGGGTGCTGGTAAGCATGTTTTTTTTTCTAACACTTTGATGAGCTTGTGTGTCCATCGGACACACATAGCTGATCACTCTGGTCAGGACCCTGTACATCATTCTCTGTCAGTGGGCAGAGAAAGCTGTGCAGGAGTAGTACAGGATCCACAATGAGCCCTGTGATTACGCTATCTGAAGTACTTAAAAAAAATAGTAGATTTGGCCCAATCGCATTTCCCTTTATAAGTATTGGAAATGTAATCTGATTGCTAAAAAAAAGAGAATTAAAGGGTTTGGAGCAGTTTTTCACGAAAAATGCTCCAAAATCCCTTTAATGCATTTAGGTGATACTAAAATAATGTGAAAAGAGTGTGAAAACACCTTTTTTCACATTATTTTAGTTTAAAATAATGTTAATACATCTGCCTCATGGTCACAAAGAGGAGTTTAACAGAAACAGTACTGTAAAGCTGTATAGTGGATGAAGTGGGTCTTGCCACATCACTGAGGCCACCAGACAGGATGTACAGATTGTGTGCTGCCATAATAAATGTAAAAAATATATACTTTTTTGTACTCAGAAAACAAAAAAGAGAATACACCATGCCGCCTCTGGAGGAATGTTGGAGAAATTCACACTAATATGCCACTGACTAGAAGGTCAGTTACATAGTATATAATGGCTGTCCAAGTCTATATGGGGGCTAGACCTCATGCTGTGATAACTGACCACACCCCATAAGCATGGGCTATTACCACTGCATTACCCTGGTAGAACCTTCATGCCCCAGTCTGACACTAAGCGTAATGTCATTTAGGGATGAAAGAGGTATGGTGAGATTAGTGTTTAGAGTAAATTGTTTGAGTATTTTGATTGATAACTTACCTCACCAGTGTGAATCATGTAGGAGTAAAGAGGAAATGCAACATAGTGGTTATATATAAACTGAGTTTTATAGGTTAATTCCTCTCTTCTTAGAAGTTCCTCACCAATCCTGCACCATTTTTGGTTTACTTTATTTGATATATACATTTTCAAATTTTGCTCTAATTTTTGCATTGTAGAGGAGGAGTAGCATTATGGGAAAAGATTGTTGCTCATTAGCCACAAGTAAAAAGTAATGGTTATTTGTGTAGTGCCTAAGCTTCTATACAGTAGGACCGGGCATGATTAAACAATTGTTTTATTTGCATTGCCTGATGTATCAACGTATTGTACAAGTTAAATATATTTGCATGTCAAATGGTAGAATGTTAATTGATATGCTGGAAAGTGCTTATATCCTTAAGAAGTCCAGAGACAGATGCTAATCAGCCCTAGAATCTTGTGTATGAGACAGGAATGTGCAAATAAACACAGCAGATGTCAAGCCTGCAGTTCAAGGAAGACACATTGTCTACCCAGGTGTGAAATGGTCTTCCTGGCTTGGTGTACCAGAATGACATTTTATTTGCCCAGAATCCAGGTCCAGGGCCTTAAAGCAAGCCATAAAGATGAAAATATGGGAAGTGTAAGCTGAGACTCAATCCACTCTGTTTTTGGGAGGGTTAAAGGAATCCCAAAAAGGTGGGGGCTGAGGGAAGCTGAAGGTGGCATCCAGGGAGAGACTGTGCCCTATAAAGTCCAGAATATGAAAAGAGACCTTACTAAAGCAGCGTTTGACTCTGCAGGTGATTAAAACATTGTCTTTTTTTTCCTTATATTTATTTCTTGAAATTGTGATTACTGATGTGACTATTTGCACAATTATATTTTGTTAACCATTCATTTTCTGTAACTATAAGCTTTGAAGTTTTTACTAGAATTAAAAATGTTAATTTTATTTCTGAATTATGTGTTATCAAACCCAAACCCCGAGAAGCTCATGTTACCTAATATTTTATGTATTAATAATTGTGTGTGCAGGTGGGAACAGAAGCAAGCCCTGGGGATGGTCAGTCAAAGTCAATTGGCCTGACTGGCGCAGTGACCGGTACTTCTGCTGGTGGCAGTAACTGCTTTGATTTAACACACACGCTGAGTTAATCATTAAGGTGTCACGGGCATTGGATCTCAGATTAGCGTATCTGGAGAATCACTATTCCAGAATCATGACAACTTGTCTTCCCTTTCACTGAATAAGTTGCCACTGCTCTAAAGGAGGGACTTGGGCTTTTTAGTAGAGGTTGGGTCCAATAATACAAAAAATAATTAAATATTAATTCCATTATTGCTAGAACTGACAGTTGCAATGCTTTATTGCCACACATTCATTCATTCATTCATTCATTCATTCATTCATTCATTCATTCATTCATTCATTCATTCAAGTATTTATTATTTATAAAAGCTGCAGCCCTATAACCTAACTTCTATGGTTCATCTAGTTCTTTCAAGTTTAATTTTAAGGGTTACCTTTGGTTTTAATTGATCTCGATACATTCTTGAATTCATCAAATAATAGGCAGCTCAACCAAAGTGAAGTCCTTCTCCTGAACCAGAAAAGGCAAGGAGTTTGGTTAATATAAATAGTGAAGAACTCTCATGATTGCCAGCAGCTGCCTATTTAGTATGGGTTGCAGGTATGCTTGCAGTAACCACACACTTTTTCACCAACAGCTACAATTGTTATTATGCTTATTTATTAAATATATTTCCTGTACACAGATTGCAATCTCATTTGAGTACGACCACCATACCTTCTATTTCATAGCTTTTGGCTTGATTCATATTTGTAATTAAAACAAATATGCAAACAAGTGTGTAAAACCATGTAGCACTGCAGGTGGGGCAGATGTATAGTATGCCAAGAGATTTAGATTTGTATGGGGTATGTTCAAACTGAAATCTGAAATGCAGTGTACAAAAAAAAGTTGTCTATTATTTTTGGGCTACATGCAAAAGTAGCCAGTATTTACCATGCATAGAAAAAATATAATTCATCCAAATGTATATCTCCTGTCATATGTTACATCTGCCCCACCTGCAGTGCAACATGGTTTTACCCACTTGCTTGCATATTTTATTTCACTTACAAACATGAATCAGCACATTATATGTAATTTGTTTGTATTATGATCTCCTGAATGTACTGTACAGCATTATGCAAAATGACAGGGCTTTAGTAAGAAATAATAATAATAATAATAATAATAATAATAATAACATATTAATAAATACAGATATGTACTGTAATTTCTCTTGAAATTAAAGTGATTTATTACTACTTTTAATTGATAGTTTTCAGATTGTGCAGCAAAATAGATGTCAGATACAGATGTAGCCATGATCATCCATCCTGCAGCTTGGCATATTAGCTACAATCCAGGTGCTGCAAGTGTGCAAGTGTGTCCATCACAGGGGCAAATGCAGGATTTAGCGAGGGGGGTTTCCGTGGGTGCGTATGTATATGTTCATGTATGTGTACTATATATATATATATATATATATATATACACAAATAGAAAACCACAGCACTCACCACCCCAGAAGCGGGGTACAGCAATGCACCAACCACTCAAAGGGTGGGGTGCACGTAACACAGCACTTGCCACCGCAGAAGTGGGGCACACAGCTGCAATTACCACTTACAGGGTGGGGTGCATGTAGCCCATGACCAAATCACTCTAATACATACAAACAGAAAACCCTGCACTCACCAAAGTAAGCTCACTTATCCTCAACAATTTTGTTGTGGCGCCATCTCTTTTGTCATGATGGATTGCACCTGAATGAGGAGGGGGCGGCGGTGCTGGGGGGAAGGATAGTTAGAAGGTTGGAGGAGATTTTAAACTAGGAGCCTGGGGAGAGGGTTCAGCTAGAAACTACGGGTCATGCAGTGAGAATAGTGGGGATGGCGGTAGTATACAAAATGGGGGAGAAGTTGGGGGGAGGGTAAGAGCAAGCGGTAAGGTTACTAACATGGGTAATAAAAGAGATTTTACCAAAGCACTAACTAATGACGATTACAGGTCATCGTTGCTACATAAGGTGAAAGATGTTCCTAACGCAAGGGGAAATACTTATCTTAGTTGTATGTATGTGAACGCTAGAAGCCTAAATGGCAAAAAGGGCGAACTAGAAATACTTGCAGCAAATAAACAGTATGATATTATAGGCATTACTGAATCTTGGTGGGACGAATCTCATGATTGGACAGTCAATCTAGAGGGCTATACGCTGTTTAGTAGAGACAGACTAAATAAAAAGGGTGGAGGGGTGTGTCTTTATGTAAAGCTGTTTTTAAACCCTGATATATGGGAAAATATTCAGGAGGGGACTGTAGACACTGTCGAGACATTATGGGTAGAAATTGCATGCGGGGATAAAGGAATAAAAAAGTTAGTATTGGGTGTATGCTACAGGCCGCCTGATATTAATGTATATGACGAGGAATTGTTACTGAAGCAAATTGAAAGAGCAGCAGGAGTAGGTAACATGGTAGTGATGGGAGATTTTAACTATCCAGAGATAAACTGGAAAAAACGATTCATGTGACACTGCTAGGGGTATTATGTTTTTAAAAACACTAAATGATAACTACTTAGTTCAATTAATTGAGGAATCTACCAGGTACAATGCAATCTTAGACTTCGTATTAACAAACAATGGGGATTTGGTGTCAGGTATTATAGTAGGGAACCCATTGCAAACAGCGACCACAATATGGTCACATTCAATATCAGTTTTCATAAACAGTCCTAAACTGGCTCAACTAGGACTCTAAGCTTTAGCAAAGCCAACTTTGAAATTATGAGGGTATTTTTCAGGGATTTTGAATGGGAAGGTTTGTTTCCAGGAAAAAATACTACGGAGAAATGGGATGTACTAAAATTCCTGCTAGCCAAAAATACTCTCAAATTTATTCCTACGAGCAGCAAAAAATGGAATAAAAATCATAAACCGATGTGGCTTAACAAAAAGATAAAGGTACTTAGCAAGAAGAGTTAAGCATTTAAAAAATACAAATCTGACGGGGAAGCGGAGTCATTTCAGCACTATAAGGACTGTAACAAAATATGCAAAAAGGAAATAAGAGCAGCTAAAGTAGAAACTGAAAAATTAGTAGCAAAGGAAAGCAAAGCGAATCCCAAAAAATGATTTAAATACATTAATAGCAAGAGATTAAAGAAGTAGAGTATAGGCCCTTAAAAAGACAAGTTGGGAGTCTTAAGCAAAAATGATAATGACATAGGGGACACACTAAATTAGTTTTTTCAACGGTATTTACTAGACAGGACCCAATTCAGGGAATAACACACAATCTCAATAATGAGAATATCCCTCTGTTAGGTACTTATTTAAGCGAGGAGGTAGTCTGTGACCGATTAAAACATTTAAAGATTAATAAGTCACCGGGTCCCGATGGAAGTCACCCAAGGGTTCTAATGGAGCTTCACTCTGAACTTGCAAAACTGCTATTTTTGATCTTTAAGGATTCAGTAATATCAGGTATGGTTCCCAAAGACTGGCGTATAGTGGAAGTAGTGCCTATATTCAAAAAGGGAAGTAAAGCTGAACCAGGTAATTATAGACGAGTTAGTCTTACATCTAGAGTGGGGAAAGTATTGGAAGGTATTCTAAGGGATAGTATTCAGCAGTTCCTTGAAGTCAATAAAGTAATTAAAAGGAATCAACATGGATTTGTGAAGGACAGATCTTGTCAAACCAACTTACTTGGCTTTTATGAAACAGTAAGTGCAAACCTCGATCAGGGTAAAGAAGTGAATGTAATATTTTTAGACTTTGCCAAAGCTTTCGACACTGTACCGCACATGAGACTTATCTACAAGCTACAAGCAATAGGGCTAGGAAGCACAATATGCACTTGGGTCAAAAACTGGTTAGATAATAGGGAGCAGCGCATTGTGATTAATGGATCTTTTTCAAATTGGACTGAAGTGCTAAGTGGTGTGCCACAAGGCTCAGTATTAGGACCGCTATTGTTCAATATTTTCATTAATGACCTAACAGAAGGTCTAGAGAGCATGCTGTCAATTTTTGCAGATGATACCAAATTGTGTAAGGCTATAAATACGAAAGAGGATGCTGAGTCGCTTCAGAACGGCTTAGTTAAATTAGAAGCATTGGCAGCAAAATGGAGAATGCGCTTCAATACAGAGTGTAAGGTAATGCACTGTGGTAGCAAGAACAAATATAACACCTACATACTAAATGGGGTTAAATTAGGGGATTCTGCACTGGAAAAGGACTCATAGATAGCAAACTAAGTAGCAGAACCCAAAGTAGGATTGCAGCAAAGAAGGCTAATAAGATATTAGCATGCATAAAATGGGGAATTAATGCAAGGGACGAGAGTGTTATACTCCCATTATATAAATCACTAGTTAGGCCACACCTTGAATACTGTGTACAATTTTGAGCACCATACTACAAAAAGGATATCCTGGAGCTAGAAAAGGTTCAGAGGCGGGCGGCCAAACTAATTAAGGGCATGGAGACGCTGGAATGTGAGGAAAGGCTTGCAAGACTAGGCATGTTTACACTGGAAAAGAGGAGAATAAGAGGGGATATGATCAACATCTACAAATATAGAAGGGGACAATACACAGATCTTGCGCAGGACCTGTTTTTGGTTAGATCAACACAGAGGACTCATGGACACTCGCTCAGGTTAGAGGAGAGGAGATTCCACACAATACGGCGTAAAGGCTTTTTTCACAGTAAGGTCAATACGTGTTTGGAATTCCCTGCCTGAGGGAGTTGTAATGGCAGACTCAGTCAACA
Organism: Pseudophryne corroboree; assembly: GCF_028390025.1. Lineage (NCBI taxonomy): Eukaryota > Metazoa > Chordata > Amphibia > Anura > Myobatrachidae > Pseudophryne > Pseudophryne corroboree. Next base: position 243,195,513 of record NC_086452.1, read on the forward strand.
CCTTTAAGAATGGGTTAAATGAAATTCCTAATGGATAAGGATATCCAGGGTTATGGTGCATAGTAACGCACTATAGTTACTATAAAAAGAAGGATAAAACGCAACGGCAGACATCAGCATCTGTCAAAATTTTAGACCAAATAATCCTGCATAGGAGACCACAAATAGGTTGAACTCGATGGACAATTGTCTTTCTTCAACCTTAGATACTATGTTACAATTCAATAAATAAATGATGGGGATTTAGTTAGTGGATTGGCCAATGCACGGAAGCCTGCATACCGATCTCCAAGGTACCCCACCTTCATGCAGGTCCTACACTATCACAGAGTCTCAAAACCTGAATACTTCACTGCTGTTACACACATCATCTGCCTGCTAGATTTAATGTGCACCTGCCACAGACTTTATGGCTTTTAAAGGTACACTAGTCACCTTACACTGGCTTAGATAGATTGCTAAGGAACAGCTGAGACAGGTTCAGTATAATAGAGTCCACACAGGGGTGCATGAGAAAGCTAGTGGCCATGGTTAATAAAAGTTAACCATAGATTAACCCTGTCATATACACAAATAGAAAACCACAGCACTCACCACCCCAGAAGCGGGGTACAGCAATGCTCCAACCACTCATAGGGTGGGGTGCACGTAACACAGCACTCGCTACCCCAGAATCGGGGCACACAGCTGCAATTACCACTCACAGGGTGGGGTGCATGTAGCCCAAGACCACATTACTCTAATATAATACATACAAACAGAAAACCCAGCACTCACCAAAGTAAGCTCACTTATCCTCAACAATTCATTAAATAAATGAAGGGGGTTTAGTTAGTGGATTGGCCAATGCACGGAAGCCTGCAAACCGATCGCCAAGGTACCCCACCTACAAGTAGGTCCTACACTATCACATAGTCTTAAAACCTGACTACTTCACTGCTGTTGCACACATCATCTGCCTGCTAGATTTAATGTGCACCTGCCACACACTTTATGGCTTTTAAAGGTACACTAGTCACCTTACATTGGCTTAGATAGATTGCTAAGGAACAGCTGAGACAGGTTCAGTATAATAGAGTCCACACAGGGGTGCATGAGAAAGCTGGTGGCCACGGTTAATAAGAGTTAACCATAGATTAACCCCGTCATATACACAAATAGAAAACCACAACACGCACCACCCCAGAAGCGGGGTAAAGCAATGCACCAACCACTCATAGGGTGGGGAACATGTAACACAGCACTCACCATCCCAGAAGCGGGGCACACAGCTGCACTTACCACTCACAGGGTGGGGTGCATGTAGCTCATGACCACATCACTCTAATACATACAAACAGAAAACTCAGCACTCACCAAAGTAAGCTCACTTATCCTCAACAATTCAATAAATAAATGATGGGGGTTTAGTTAGTGGATTGGCCAACGCTAGAAGCCTGCAAACTGATCACCAAGGTACCCCACCTTCAAGCAGGTCCTACACTATCACAGAGTCTTAAAACCTGACTACTTCACTGCTGTTACACACATCATCTGCCTGCTAGATTTAATGTGCACCTGCCACACACTTTATGGCTTTTAAGGGTACACTAGTCACCTTACATTGGCTTGGATAGATTGCTAAGGAACAGCTGAGACAGGTTCATGATAATAGAGTCCACACAGGGCTGCATGAGAAAGCTAGTGGCCACGGCTAATAAGAGTTAACCATAGATTATCCCCGTCATATACACAAATAGAAAACCACAGCACTCGCCACTCCAGAAGCGGGGTACAGCAATGCACCAACCACTCATAGGGTGGGGTGCATGTAACACAGCACTCGCCACATCAGAAGCGGGGCACACAGCTGCACTTACCACTCACAGTGAGTCGGGTGACAATAGATTGGCATGGGTTAATAAATACACAACTGCTAGTACACGGGTGGTTAAAAAGGCTAAACAATTGTGGCCCATCATTCAGACAGACCAGGCCCTTACATGTTTAGATGAAACTCGTATTATGGCCAGTTTTACACTGGGTAGGAATTTGGGTGATTACATCATGAAATTGGATATTGATAATCTAACTAGGGGTAATGAGTCCCACTTCTTGCGACAAAAACAGGGATGCTTCAGATGTTTGGGGTGCTCTACATGCAACACCCTTATCACAGGGGCCTCCTTTAATCATCCACATACGGGTCGCAAAATTAATATCAGACACAGGTTGACTTGTACTACCACCCATGTTGTGTACCACCTTATTTGTCCCTGTGGTCTTGCCTATGTAGGCAAGACCATACGACAGTTTAGGGAGAGAATGGCTCTTCATCGTAGTGCTATCAAAAAGGCCCACAAGAAGGGGCAAAGTGAACAACCATTTGCCCGTCACTGTCTGGAGGCCAAACATGGAGTGGCGAGTATTAGAGCCACCTTAATTGACCATGGGGGGTCATTCCGAGTTGATCGCTCGGTAGCTGTTTTTAGCAGCCGTGCAAACGCTATGCCGCCGCCCTCTGGGAGTGTATTTTAGCTTAGCAGTAGTCCAAACGAAAGGATCGCAGAGCGACTACAAAAAAAAAAGGTGCAGTTTCAGAGTTGCTCCAGAACTACTCAGCGCTTGCGATCACCTCAGACCAGGGCCGGACTGGCCATCTGGCACTTCTGGCAAATGCCAGAAGGGCCAATGGCCACGTGGGCCGGTCCAGCGCTCACTGAGACAGCTGCCGCTCAGTCCGGCGGCAGCGTGTCTCAGCTGTCAGGAGAGGAGAGCGCGTCAGCACGGCTATGTCTCTGGCGGCGTATACTGGACTTCAAACCAGCCGCCGGTTCGTGAGCCAATCAGAGCTTGCAGACCGGCAGCCAATCAGGAGCCGCCGCTGCTGGTCCGCGAGCTCTGATTGGCTCACGAACCGGCGGGTGGTTTGAAGTCTGCTACACGCCGCCAGACATAGCCGCGCTGGCCCACTCTCAGCTCCTGAGTCCTGACAGCCTCACTTAGCCCACTTGGATCTAGCTTCAACCTCAGTCACATCCCAGCTGGAGGAACCGGAGCAGCAGCAGCAGCAGTGGTAAGCAGCTGCAGCACTGCTGTGGGGGCAATTGGCTGGCACTGTGGGGGCAATTGTTTACCTGGCACTGTGGGGGCATTTGTATACCTGGCACTGTGGGGGCAATTGGCTGGCACTGTGGGGGCAATTGTTTACCTGGCAAACTGGGGGCATATGTATACCTGGCACTGTGGGGGCAATTGGCTGGCACTGTGGGGGCATTTGTATACCTGGCACTGTGGGGCATTTGTGGATCTGGCTCTGTGGGGGCATTTGTGGATCTGGCACTGTGGGGGCATTTGTATACCTGGCACTGTGGGGCATTTGTGGATCTGGCACTGTGGGGGCATTTGTATACCTGGCATTTGTATACCTGGCACTGGGGGGGCATTTATATACCTGGCACTGTGGGGACATTTGTATAGCTGGCACTGTGGGGGCAATTGTGGATCTGGCACTGCACTATTGGGGGCATATGTTTGTGTATCACATCCCATTTTAATTGGCCACACCCATATTTGTGGCGCGCTCTATGGGACACTCTCTGTCTGATTGGTCACTGCTTAGCCCTGCCGGTAGTGCCGGGAGTGCGTGTCCATGCCCCCTTTCTGGAGCGTGCGCGCTTAGTTACAACCTTTATTTTTCCATACCCCCACTTTAACATTTCCACTTCAACCAATGGTTGTGTGTATTTCAATACAGAATGATGTACACTTGTATATTGTTATAATATTAATTATATTTGTAAGCGCATAGACTAAGAAGTAGGAGGAGTCGGGAATAGTAAGGGGAGGAGTCAGATGCTGACACCGAGGTGGGCCTGTATGCTTCAAAAATGCCAGGGCCTATTTTTGGTCCCAGTCCGGCCCTGCCTCAGACTGTTCAGTTCCGAATTTGACGTCACAAACACGCCCTGCGTTCGGCCAGCCACGCCTGCGTTTTTCCTGGCACGCCTGCGTTTTTTCGAACACTCCCTGAAAACGATCAGTTGACACCCAGAAACGCCCTCTTCCTGTCAATCACTCTGTGGCCACCAGTGCAACTGAAAAGCTTTGCTAGACCTTGTGTAAAACTACATCAGCTGTTGTGAAAGTATATTGCGCGTGCGCACTGCGCCGCATACGCATGCGCAGAAGTGCCATTTTTTTTGCATCATCGCAGCGCAGCGAACATTTTTATCTAGCGATCAACTCGGAATAACCTCCCATGTACCTAAGTCCCTGAGAGGCAGCAATAGGGACAAATTATTATTACAAAGGGAGTCAAGGTGGATTTATGCCCTGGAAACTATTTTCCCTAGGGGTTTAAATGAAAACCTAGGACTTCAGTGCTTTTTGTAGTTAACCCAAAGGAGCCAGGATCACTACTATAGGAGCCATAGGGCAGTCATTTCTTGACATTAGTAACTTCATCTGTTTGGGTGACCAGGATTTGATTCTTGTCAGTTTTATAGTTAGATATATTTCCTATTAATTGGTTTTCGATAACTGACACCCTTGCACTGCGGGACATGACACCGGTAGCCCGTTGATGTCACATTCAGCCTTTACATTTGTGTTTAATTTATTGTATACGTATTGTCTTTAGTATAACTTGTATTAATATTGGAGGTTCTGAACACATTTGTATGTCTCAACAGCTGGCCTCATTGATACACGCTTTGTGTACTTCGGTTGCCATGGAGCTCACCTGCGACGCGGCGCACCATGACACCACTGTCGAGAGACGCGGATGCGGACCAGGAGAGCAGGTATGCGGGCGCGCCATGGAGCAGGTGAGTGTGATTAGGGCTTTTAGCACTTGATTTCATATGGTATATATATATATATGTATGTTTGTTTTTGTTAATGTGTTTGTCTGGTCGACAAACACATTAGGACGGAGATTATTCTCCGAAACATGTCGGCCTTTGGTCAATAAAATGTTACTTGCATAAACTGCTGGATTCGAGACTGCTGAGTGCCGCCTAAAGACTCTCTACATATATGGTGGAGTATCTATACCCCACGAGGAGGGCACCGCAGCACTATACACCATACTGGTATGAGTGCCGGACATCCTTTGGATAAAGCATATATATATATATATATATATATATATATATACCAGTGTTGTGCAGTGAGGATAGTAGCTGGAGAGGCACACATGGGGGTGTAAAGGGGAAGGGGGGTTATGCTTTCACTCACCCCAACTCCTCACATTTACTGTCTCCCACTGTCTGCGGCTGTAAGCTCCGGGGAATGATGGAAGAAGATCCAGGGAAGGATGATCCCTGTTGGCCACGGCTGCATGCTCCGGCGAGGGGGGTCGGGTCTAAGTACCAGTGGCTGCATGCTCAGGTGCGGGAGGTCAGGTCTCCAGGGGAAGGGGATTAGTGCCCGCGACTCAGCAGCACTCTGCGGTCGCGATCTCGGCTTTTACTGAGGTGGAGACACTGCTGTCTCCATCTCAAAATAGAAAATTTTATCTCTTCAGGGGGGGGTTTCCAGGTACTCGGAAACCCCCCTGCGTTCGTCATTACATCAAAATACATGGGAGGCCTACTAATCCTCATCTCGATGTACTAAGTCGCATCCTTGCCTCAGCACATGTGCTTGTGCGGCCGAGCTGCAGGATGGATGAGCATGGCTACATCTGTATACAGTCACTGCTTCCCCGTAAATTGCAAACTTACACAATTCTGTACACTGTGAAAGGAAATAGTTTATTTCATGCAATATACATATTGGACAGACTTCATTTTATTCTTTTTGTTTTTGTAACATGAAATATTCTTAGACAGATTTCTATCGCAGAGGAAGCAATGATTCTGGTTTCCTTACACAGAGAAGTTTATTTTAGAGAGACAAAATAATATCTACTTGAACATGCTTTGTTAGCTGCTTGTTTTGTTAAAAGTATTTTATATAACAAATATATTACACTAATATTACACTATCAGACTAGTGGTCAATTCCTATTTCTCACTAACAAAATATATCAATTGAATTTATTCTAAAATGCTATTGCTAAAATGTTATGCCATACATCAAAGACTCCTATAGGTATAGGTATCCCTATTTGACTCGGACTAGGGCCCTCATTCCGTGTTGATTGCTAGCTGCCGTTGTTCGCAGCATAGCGATCAGGCTAAAAATTGGCACTTCTGCGCATGCGTACGGGCCGCAGTACACACGCGCCAAGTACTTTCACACAAAACTATGCAGTTTTACACAAGGTCGAGCGATGCTTTTCTGTCGCTCTGTTGATCGGGGAGTGATTGACAGGAAGTGGGTGTTTCTGGGTGGTAGCTGGCCGTTTTCAGGGAGTGTGCTAAAAAACGCAGGCGTGTCAGGTAAAAACGCAGGAGTGGCTGGGGAAACGGGGGAGTGGCTGGCCGAACGCATGGCGTGTTTGTGACGTCAAAGCAGGAACTAAACTGACTGAGGTGATCGCAAGGTAGGAGTAGGTTTTGAGCTGCTCAGAAACTGCATGAACATTTTATAGAGCATTTCTGCTAACCTTTCGTTTGGACTTCTGCTAAGCTAAGATACACTCCCAGAGGGCGGCGGCCTAACGTGTGTACTGCTGCTAAAAGCAGCTAGCGAGCGATCAACTCGAAATGAGGGCCTAGGTCAGAGCCAATAACAGTATTCCCTGATTGGCACTACACTAATGTCAGGACTGCAGTCGTGCAGATCCCCAAGCCCTGATTTAGCAAGCGCAGAGCCTATTTTAATACTCACAATTAATATTCTATTACTGTGCCCTTTATATCATACACCTGTCTTGCTTTCATGGAGAAAAAACAACCACACTTTCCCAAACATTCTATCACTATTGTGCAGTCTCTGTGACACAAACTAGCCATCAGTTAGCTGGTCTCCTCCTATTTCTAGCAATAATAGTAATATCATAGCCTTAGTGATCTAATGGCTTGAACAAAGACTGGGTCCTGGTACATATGGTATATGAAAATAAACTAAAAGGAACATTTTATTTTCAAAAAGGAGAACAATGCATAGTTACAAAAGTAATATTAATAAAAAGGAGTACAGAATACATAGACTAAAGTGTGTCACAATTTCAAAATAAAAACAAAAACGTATACAGAATTGCACTGGGCTTATTCTGGGTCGGGGTACACTACATAAAATAAAGATCCAGGCTTCAACTTAGAATTGATCTCCCAAAGTACTCCCATTTGATTCCCCAAATTACTCCAATACCTTTTATCAAATTTTCCACCCCAATGGTGATGTCATGACCAAGTTCCTGGTGACCAGCTAGCTGGGTAATAACCCAGGGTCCATGCCAGGACTGCCCATTTAACTTATAACTAGAGATGAGTGGTTTGGATCTCAGAGATCTGCCCCCCCCCCCCCCCCCCACTAAACTTCATGATCCAAGCTGGGAACCGAGTTTGGCTTAGAACTTCCCACCAGACTTGGATCCCAGAACAAGGCAAAAAGTAATCATCCCACTGTCAGATTCTCACGAGTTTTGGATTCCATCTAAAGACATGCATGTCACCACCATTTTCAATCCAGACTTGGAGAGTGTGGGAGACAGACCTCTGTCTCTCTGTGGGTGGTGGCATCAGGTGGGGTCAGTGTGTGCTATTTAGGGGTGCTTCCCTGAGTGCTCTTGGGGGTGTTGTCCTGTGCTGTTAGAGTTGCTGTACAGGGTTGCTGTCCTGAGGTGTCCTGCGCTGTACAGGGGTGTTGCTGCCCTGTGCTGTACAGGGGTGCTGTCCTGTGGTATTCTGTGCTGTTTGGGATGCTGTACAGGGGTGCTATCCTGGGGTTTCCTGTGCTGTTAGGGGTGCTGTACAGGGGTGTTGATGCCCTGTGCTGTACAGGGGCACTGTTCTGTATGCTGTAAAAATACAGGGGTATGGAAAAATAAAGGAACACTGGCCCTGTCCTGTATGCTGTAAAAATACAGGGGTTTTGTTAAAATACAGGGGTGCTGTGTCCCTGTCCTGTATGCTGTAAAAATACAGGGGTAGTGTTAAGATACAGTGGTGCTGTGAAAATACAGGGGTGCTGTGTCCTAGTCCTGTATGCTGTAAAAATACAGGGGTGTTGTATAAATAAAGGAACACTGGCCCTGTCTTGTATGCTGTAAAAAAACAGGGGAGTTGTTAAAATATAGGGGTGCTATGTCCCTGTCATGTATGCAGTAAAAATACAGGGGTGTTGTAAAAATAAAGGAAAACTGTATGCTGCAAAAATACAGGGATGTTGTAAAAATAGAGGGGTGCTGGCCCCATCCTGTATGCTGTAAAATACAGGGGTTATGTTAAAATACAGGAGTGCTGTGTCCCTGTGCAGTATTCTGTAAAAATACAGGGGTGTTGTTAAAATACAGAGGGGCTGTGAAAATACAGGGGTGTTGTGTCCCTGTCCTGTATGTTGTAAAAATATAGGAGTGTTGTAAAAATAAATGAACACTGGCCCTGTCCTGTATTCTGTAAACATACAGGGGTGCTGTTAATATAAAGGGTCACTATTCTGTTTGCTGTAAAAATAAAGGGGCACTGTTCTGTGTGCTGTAATAATAAAGGGGTGCTGTCCTGTGAAATGGAGATCAAAAATTTGGAGGAAAAAATAGTGGAAGATGAGGAACCACTTCCAGTTTCCAGTACTAGTGCTGAAGCTGCTGCCACCAGTCATGACATTGACAATGCAATTCCATCAACTTTGTGTGCTAAGCCAAATGCCCAATGTCATAGAGGGCATGTAAAATCCAAAAAGCAAAAATCAATAGCAAAAAAAGAAATTATATGATGAGAAACATAAAATTGGCAATATGCCATTCACGGCACGAAGTGGCAAGGAAAGGCTAAGGCCTTGGCCTATGTTCATGACTCATGAACATGTTCTCATGAAGATGAAATCACTCCTTCCTATAGAAAAAAATTAAAAAATAAAGCTTGTTAAGGCACAGAAAAAAACTGCTTTCAGAGATATCACAAATCTCCAACAAGAGTCCTAGTGTGCCCACGGTTGCAATGTCTAGACCTGACCTTCATAGCACTGTATGGAAGAGGAGGCTTCTACTACCATTTGCATGCCCCCTTCAAGTGCTGGGAGGATCACCACCAGTCCAGTAGCTTATATTGAGATTGAGGATGTCACTGTAGAAGTACACCAGGATGAGGAGGATATTGGTGTAGCTGGCGTTGCGGAGGAAGTTGACGATGAGGATTCCAATGGTGATGTGATTTGTTTGAATAAGGCACCAGTGGAAACAGTGTTGGCCATGGGATGAAAAAGCCCATTGTCATGCCTTGGCAAAATACAAAAAAATCCACCTCTTCAGTGTGGAATCATTTCTCTGTGAGGATGAGGATGTAAACACTGAAAGGTGTGAGGAATCTGAGGATGAGGACGACATCTTGCCTCTGTAGAGCCATTTTGTGCAAGGAGAGATTAATTGCTTCTCTTTTGGTGGGGGCCCAAACAAACCAATAATTTCAGACACAGTCGTGTGGCAGACCCTGTCACTGAAATTATTAGTTTGTTAAAGTGTGCATGTCCTGTTTATACAACATAAGGGTGGGAGGGCCCAAGTACAACTCCATCTTGCACGTCTATATGGAGTGCAGCCCCTCTGCACTATCAGTCCAGGGGTGCTGCTTGTCTGCTGTGCTGTATAATTCTTTAGGGGTGTTGCCTGTCTGCTGTATAAGTCCAGGGGTGTTGCCTATCTGCTGTATATGTTCAGGGATGCTGCCTATCTGAGGTATAAGTCCAGGGACACTGCTGTATAATTCCAGGGGTACTACTGTACTTGATCCTAGGTTTAAAGTTTCAGCTAAAGCCAAGAGCAGAATATTAAACAAGCTTCAACATCACAGGCAGATTTGTGAAAAACATATAGCCGCAAATGTGGAAATGGAAATTCCAAGTTTGACAAAGTGTTTTCCAATAAAGTGGGAAGAGACCACATTTGTGGCCAATGTCAGTCAGACTCAGAGGAGACTAGTGATGAGCGGGTTCGGTTCCTCGGAAATCGAACCCCCCCGAACTTCACCCATTTTACACGGGTCCGAGGCATACTCGGATTCTCCCGTATGGCTCGGTTAACCCGAGCGCACCCGAACGTCATCATCGGATTCTCGCAAGATTTGGATTCTATATAAGCAGCCACGCGTCGCCGCCATTTTTACTCGTGCATTGGAAATGTTAGGGAAAGGATGTGGCTGGCGTCCTCTCCGTTTATTAATGTTGATGCAAATATTTGTGCTTATTGCTTAATTGTGGGGACTGGGGAGCAGCTGTATTATATAGGAGGAGTACAGTGCAGAGTTTTGCTGATCAGTGACCACCAGTATTATACGTTGTCTGCCTGAAAAACGCTCTATATCTGTGCTCAGTGTGCTGCATATATCTGTGCTCACACTGCTTTATTGAGGGGACTGGGGACCAGCAGTATTATATAGGAGGAGTACAGTGCAGAGTTTTGCTGACCAGTGACCACCAGTATTATACGTTGTCTGCCTGAAAAATGTTCTATATCTGTGCTCAGTGTGCTGCATATATCTGTGCTCACACTGCTTTATTGTGGGGACTGGGGACCAGCAGTATTATATAGGAGGAGTATAGTGCAGAGTTTTGCTGACAGTGACCACCAGTATACATAGCAGTACGGTACGGAAGGCCACTGCTCTACCTACCTCTGTGTCGTCAAGTATACTATCCATCTAGATTCTATACCTGTGGTGCATTTTAGTTTTGCAGTTTGCTGACAGTGACCACCAGTATATATAGCAGTACGGTATGGAAGGCCACTGCTCTACCTACCTCTGTGTCGTCAAGTATACTATCCATCTAGATTCTCTACCTGTGGTGCATTTTAGTTTTGCAGTTTGCTGACAGTGACCACCAGTATATATAGCAGTACGGTATGGAAGGCCACTGCTCTACCTACCTCTGTGTCGTCAAGTATACTATCCATCTAGATTCTATACTTGTGGTGCATTTTAGTTTTGCAGTTTGCTGACAGTGACCACCAGTATATATAGCAGTACGGTACGGAAGGCCACTGCTCTACCTACCTCTGTGTCGTCAAGTATACTATCCATCTAGATTCTATACCAGTGGTGCATTTTAGTTTTGCAGTTTGCTGACAGTGACCACCAGTATATATAGCAGTACGGTACGGAAGGCCACTGCTCTACCTACCTCTGTGTCGTCTAGTATACTATCCATCCATACCTGTGGTGCATTTCAGTTGTGCGCAGTATATATAGTAGTAGGCCATTGCTATTGATACTGGCATATAATTCCACACATTAAAAAATGGAGAACAAAAATGTGGAGGTTAAAATAGGGAAAGATCAAGATCCACTTCCACCTCGTGCTGAAGCTGCTGCCACTAGTCATGGCCGAGATGATGAAATGCCATAAAAGTCGTCTGCCAAGGCCGATGCCCAATGTCATAGTAGAGAGCATGTAAAATCCAAAAAACAAAAGTTCAGTAAAATGACCCAAAAATCAAAATTGAAAGCGTCTGATGAGAAGCATAAACTTGCCAATATGCCATTTACGGCACGGAGTGGCAAGGAACGGCTGAGGCCCTGGCCTATGTTCATGGCTAGTTGTTCAGATTCACATTATTTATTTATTTTATTTATTAGCAGTTTCTTATATAACGCAGCATATTCCGTTGCGCTTTACTATTAGAACAACAGTTATAGAACAAAACAGGGCAAAGACAGACATAGCGGTAGGAAGGCCCTGCTCGCAAGCTTACAATCTATAGGGAAATAGGCATTGATACACAAGGATAGATGCAACCTGTTACATAATGTATCCCCAGATTGCTAGTTTCTTAGTGGGTTGTATGATATGATCACCCAGCAATGTTGGAAGACAAAATGTGAGGTTATGGGGACTGTGCAGAGGGAATGTAACTGGATAGGGAAGCAATGCAGGTTATGTGTGTGGGTCAGGAATTTGGTAGGCTTGTCTGAAGAGATGAGTTTTCAGGGAACGTTTAAAGGTTTGGAGACTAGTGGAGAGTCTTATTGTGCGTGGGAGGGCATTCCACAGAGTGGGTGAAGCCCGGGTAAAGTCCTGTAATTTTGAGTGGGAACAGGTAATACATCTGGATGAGAGACGCAGATCTTGTGCAGAGCGGAGGAGTCTGGTAGGGAGATATTTTGCGATGAGTGAGGAGATGTATGATGGTGCAGTTTGGGTAATAGCCTTGTATGTAAGTAAAAGTATTTTATATTTGACACGGTAGAATACCGGTAACCAATGGAGGGACTGACAGAGCGGATCAGCAGACGAAGAACGTCTGGCGAAGAAGATTAGCCTCGCAGCTGCATTTAAAATGGATTGAAGTGGTGAGAGCCTATGTTTAGGAAGACCAGTAAGGAGACTATTACAATAATCAATGCGGGAGATGATGAGTGCATGGATCAGAGTTTTTGCAGTGTCTTGTGTAAGATAAGGGCGTATTTTGGATATGTTTTTAAGGTGCATGTAACATGATTTAGAGACAGATTGAATGTGTGGAATAAACGACAGTTCAGAGTCAAGGATGACACCTAGGCAGCGAGCTTGTGGGGTAGGGTGGATAGTTGTATTGTCAACAGTTATGGCAATATCAGGTTGGTAACTACCCTTAGCTGGTGGGAAAATAATTAATTCTGTTTTGGAAATGTTGAGTTTGAGATGGTGAGATGACATCCAAGATGAAATGGCAGACAGGCATCCAGTGACACGAGCCAATACAGATGGTGATAAATCTGGGGAGGATAGGTAGATTTGAGTATCATCAGCGTACAAATGATACTTAAATCCGAAGGAGCTGATTAGTTTACCAAGAGAGGAGGTATAGATTGAGAAAAGCAGAGGACCTAAGACTGAGCCTTGCGGTACTCCAACTGATAGAGGTAGAGAAGAGGAGGTAGAATCAGAGAAGCGAACACTGAAAGATCGATTAGATAGGTAGGATGAGAACCAAGTAAGGGCTGTGTCCTGAAGACCTAGGGACTCTAGTGTTTGTATGAGAAGAGAGTGGTCAACAGTGTCAAAAGCAGCAGAGAGATCTAGAAGAATAAGTAGTGTGTAATGGCCTTTTGATCTAGCAGTGACCAGATCATTCACTACTTTGGTCAGTGCCGTCTCTGTGGAGTGTTGGGCACGAAAGCCTGGCTGAAGTGGGTCCAGTAAGTTGTGGGAGTTAAGAAAGTGTGTACGGCGAGTGTAGGCAATGCTCTCAAGTAGCTTGGAGGGACTGGGTAGCTGAGAAATGGGACGGTAGTTAGAGAGTGTGTTTGGGTCAGAGTTGTGTTTTTTCAGTATGGGAGTAATCACTGCATGTTTAAACAGAGATGGAAAGATGCCAGTAGAGAGAGAGAGATTACAGATTTTAGTTAAGGTTGGGATAAGCACAGGAGACAAACTGCTGACCTGTGAGGGTATAGGATCAAGAGGAGAGGTAGTGGAGTAGGAGGATGAAAAGAGTGTTGATACTTCATCTTCACTTGTGGGATCAAATGAAGAGAAAGTGCCAGAGGGTTCAGATAAGGATTTGAGCAGGTCACTGGCTGAGTTAGAGCATACCATTTCATCTCGGATTTTATCAATCTTATCCTTGAAGTAGGAAGCAAGTTCTTGTGCACTGATAGTAGCTAGTGGGGGAGGTGAGGGAGGGTAAAGAAGGGATTTAAATGTATTAAAAAGTCGTTTGGGGTTGTTGGCATGATAAGAGATGAGAGATTGGAAATATGTTTGTTTGGCAGTGTCCAGGGCCTGACGATAGGAGTGGTAGGTAGTCTTATATGTGAGAAAGTCACTTGGATTCTGAGATTTCCACCACTGACGTTCTACCTTACGTGACAGTTTTTGTAGGTGTCTTGTTGATTTAGAGTGCCATGGTTGGCATCTAAGCCTACGTGGAGTGTGATGTGTAGCTGGAGCAACTTCATCAAGGGCACTCTCTAGGGTCTGGTGCAGGTGGGATACAGCAGTGTCAGGTGTGGTGAATGTAGAGATTGGTGAGAGACGTTGTTGCAGAGAAGTGGAAAGTTGTTGAAAATTTATATTGTTAGTATTTCTGCATGTTAGAGGAGGCTTGCTTGGTTTTAGTGTCCTAGAATTTAAAGTAATAGAAGAGATTGTGAAGGTGATCAGGTTGTGATCAGAGAGAGGGAAAGGAGTGTTAATGAGTTGGGAAACTGAGCAGAGCCTGGTGAACACAAGATCAAGGCAGTGGCCCTCCTGGTGAGTAGAGTAGTCGGACCATTGGGTTAGGCCAAGAGAGGATGGAAGCACTCATCCTCTCGCTAGAAAACTGCAGTGCCACTCCTAGATGGGCCAGGTGTTTGTGTCGGCCACTTGTGTCGCTTAGCTTAGTCACAAAGCGACCTTGGTGCGTCTCTTTTTTTCTTTGCATCATGTGTTGTTTGGGGACTATTTTTTTGAAGTGCCATCCTGCCTGACACTGCATTGCCACTTCTAGTTGGGCCAGGTGTTTGTGTCGGCCACTTGTGTCGCTTAGCTTAGTCACACAGCGACCATGGTGCGCCTCTTTTTTTCTTTGCATCATGTGTTGTTAGGGGACTATTTTTTTGAAGTGCCATCCTACCTGACACTGCATTGCCACTTCTAGTTGGGCCAGGTGTTTGTGTCGGCCACTTGTGTCGCTTAGCTTAGTCACACAGCGACCATGGTGCGCCTCTTTTTTTCTTTGCATCATGTGCTGTTTGGGGACTATTTTTTTGAAGTGCCATCCTGCCTGACACTGCAGTGCCACTCCTAAATGGGCCAGGTGTTTGTGTCGGCCACTTGTGTCGCTTAGCTTAGTCGCACAGCGACCTTGGTGCGCCTCTTTTTTTCTTTGCATCATGTGCTGTTTGGGGACAATTTTTTTGAAGTGCCATCCTGCCTGACACTGCAGTGCCACTCCTAGATGGGCCAGGTGTTTGTGTCGGCCACTTGTGTCGCTTAGCTTAGTCACACAGCGACCTTGGTGCACCTCTTTTTTTCTTTGCATCATGTGTTGTTTGGGGACTATTTTTTGGAAGTGCCATCCTGCCTGACACTGCATTGCCACTTCTAGATGGGCCAGGTGTTTGTGTCGGCCACTTGTGTCGCTTAGCTTAGTCACAAAGCGACCTTGGTGCGTCTCTTTTTTTCTTTGCATCATGTGTTGTTTGGGGACTATTTTTTTGAAGTGCCATCCTGCCTGACACTGCAGTGCCACTTCTAAATGGCCCAGGTGTTTGTGTCGGCCACTTGTGTCGCTTAGGTTAGTCACACAGCGACCTTGGTGCGCCTCTTTTTTTCTTTGCATCATGTGCTGTTTGGGGACTATTTTTTTGAAGTGCCATCCTGCCTGACACTGCAGTGTCACTCCTAGATGGGCCAGGTATTTGTGTCGGCCACTTGTGTCGCTTAGCTTAGTCACACAGCTACCTCATTGCGCCTCTTTTTTTCTTTGCATCATGTGCTGTTTGGGGACTATTTTTTTGAAGTGCCATCCTGTCTGACACTGCAGTGCCACTCCTAGATGGGCCAGGTCTTTGTGTTGGCCAATTGTGTCGCTTAGTTTAGTCACACAGCGACCTTGGTGCGCCTCTTTTTTTCTTTGCATCATGTGTTGTTTGGGGACTATTTTTTTAAGTGCCATCCTGTCTGACACTGCAGTGCCACTCCTAGATGGGCCAGGTGTTTGTGTCGGCCACTTGTGTCGCTTACCTTAGCCATCCAGCGACCTCGGTGCAAATTTTAGGTCTAAAAATAATATTGTGAGGTGTGAGGTGTTCAAAATAGACTGAAAATGAGTGTAAATTATGGTTATTGAGGTTAATAATACTATGGGATCAAAATGACCCCCAAATTTTATGATTTAGGCTGTTTTTGAGGGTTTTTTGTAAAAAAAACACCTGAATCCAAATCACACCCGAATCCGACAAAAAAATTTCAGGGAGGTTTTGCCAAAACGCGTCCGAATCCAAAACACGGCCGCGGAACCGAATCCAAAACCAAAACACAAAACCCGAAACATTTCCGGTGCACATCACTAGAGGAGATAGAATCATAATCCAGCAGAATGTGACATGGCAACATCTCCTACTTCACTTTCTCTGACAACTGCTGGAGAAAACTAGATTTTCCAAACACACTTATATCCAGGGGTGCACTGTCTGATCCCGCTCATCTCTAGTATATATATCTTCTAGTGTGCACTGTGTACCTAGCATTAGAGAGAGGTTCTTCTCAATTATATAATGTTCTACATTTTGGGATTATTTACAAGATGCACATTTGTTGTACGGGGTTCTTATCCTTTATTTTGTTTTCTCCTCAACAATTGTGCAATGTAAGTGCTGCGTAGGGTAACCGCAAGACCTTGCAGTGTTAGAAGAACAGAGTTTCAGTGATCTTGCATTGCATCAGCTTTCCATTGCACTGCTGCACTAGATGGGCCAGGAGCTCCTTGGAGGCACAAACAGTTAATGAATAATGGCCCAGTATGGGGTCTCATGATCGCTTACAGCCAGGAAGCTGTCTGGCTTGCCAGGTTGAGGAATGCTGGTGGCAAAGAGGTTAGCACAGTCCTACTTGTAATATGAAATGAATTTGGACTAGAGTGGTAAGCTCCACTAGGGCAGGGGCTCAATAACAAAACAATTCACTGCACAGTCCTGCTTCATACTGTACCAAACCCACTCAAATTCAACTTGTCCAATCTGGGGCTGCTGTGGGGGCTCACTAGGGGCAGCTAAAACATCTAAGGGGATGGTTTATTTATTTAACCTAAATAAAATAAACAAGACACATACGTGTAACTGGGACACGCAAGTATGCTCACATACGTGTAACTGGGAGCTGTGAAAAATGAAAAAAGGCATTTGCCAAAATATGTAAATAAAAATGCAATAAAAAATGGAAAAAAGAAACCCACAAGATTTTCACAAAATAAGTCTCCACACTCCGTCGAGGGGAAAATATCCAAAATCCTGTGGTATACACCAGTTTATTTGCATCCCAGTATTAAATCAGAGATTATCGTAATCCCTGATTATAGAGAAGCGGGTAGAAATTCAGAGGCTTTGGTCCCTAGTTTTTCAGTTTGTCCAGTAATGTGGTAATTACAGTATATATTTGCTTGGTTAAAGTCCTGGTCCACACCAAGATAGGTGAAAGCCTGTTTGTTGTTCCCGATTGCGTGTGCCTCTCTAATTTTGAATCCCCTTCTTGACACTGTCCTCTTCTCACTGCCTCTTCTCATAATGTGAAAAGTTATCAAATATGGAGGTGGTATGTTTGTAGCTAGTTATGATTCGGAGAACTTGACGAGATTTTTCCAGGGGGACCACCTGTCGCTGAAATGATGGGTTTATTAAACTGTGCATGTCCTGTTTAAACAACATATAGGTGGGTGGGAGGGCCCAAGGTCAATTCCATCTTGCTCCTCTTTTTTTGTCTTTGTATTATGTGCTCTTTGGGGCCTAGTTTTTAAAACTGCCATCCTCTCTGCCACAGCAGTGCCACTCCTAGAGCGGCCACGTGTTTGTAACACCTACTTGTGTCGCTTAACTTAGTCATCCAGCTACCGCGGTGCTACCTTTTGGCCTACAAACAATATTGTGAGGTGTAAGGTGTTCAGAATAGACTGGAAATGATTGGAAATTAATGTTATTGAGGTTAATAATAATATAGGAACAAAAGAAATCAAATTCTGTGATTTTAGCTGTTTTTATGGGGGGGTTTCAAAAAAATTCAGATCCAACACCAAAACCAAAACCCTAAAGGGTGGTTTTGGCAAAACCAATCCAGATCCAAAACCCAAACATAAAACCACGAAAAAGTGTCCAGTGCACATCTCTACTTATATCCTAAGTACATTAAGGCTACATTATCATAAATATTAAAATATGGTATGTTCACATTAATCTCCATTATTTAAGCTACAAAAAGATTGTTAACAAGACCTTTCTGGGATGTGTGATGGTGAGATACCTAATTTCTCACAAATCATTCATCCCAGATGTTTTCCAATCACATTGAAGCAGCACACAAATATCATGTATTTTCCTATGATTTCTGATGCTCCCAGCTACCACCTATGGTTTTGGTCTCTGCTTCTGCTTAAAGTTTGTTTAAACATGGACACACTGGGGTAAATTTACTAAGGTCCCGATTTTGACTGAGATGCCGTTTTTTCATCAAAGTGTCATCTCGGTAATTTACTAAGCAATAATCACGGCAGTGATGAGGGCATTCGTAATTTTTTGCAAGTCCAAGAAAAAAATTACGAATGAATACACCATCGGTCAAAACGCGGCTGTTTAAGTATGAATCTCGGTAATTTACTAAGAAGTGCAAAGCAAAAAAAAAACAAACACTGCCGTGAAAAATTACAACTCGTAAAAAAGTGCTAAAAAAAACCAGACCTGCTTTTTTTTTCCGTGATTGGATAGGCATGCATGGATCCATGAGATCCGTGCATGTATATCAGTGGGAAGGGGTGGGAAAGTTGTTATTTTATTAAAAAAAATTGCGTGGGGTCCCCCCTCCTAAGCATAACCAGCCTCGGGCTCTTTGAGCCGATCCTGGTTGCAGAAATATGGGGAAAAAATTGACAGGGGTTCCCCCATATTTAAGCAACCAGCATCGGGCTCTGCGCCTGGGCCTGGTTCCAAAAATACGGGGGACAAAAAGAGTAGGGGTCCCCCGTATTTTTAAAACCAGCACCGGGCTCCACTAGCTGGACAGATAATGCCACAGCCGGGGGTCACTTTGATATAGTGCCCTGCGGCCGTGGCATCAAAAATCCAACTAGTCACCCCTGGCCGGGGTACCCTGGGGGAGTGGGGACCCCTTCAATCAAGGGGTCCCCCCCCCAGCCACCCAAGGGCCAGGGGTGAAGCCCGAGGCTGTCCCCCCCCATCCAATGGGCTGCGGATGGGGAGGCTGATAGCCTTTTGTGATAATGAAAAGATATTGTTTTTAGTAGCAGTACTACAAGGCCCAGCAAGCCTCCCCCGCATGCTGGTACTTGGAGAACCACAAGTACCAGCATGCGACGGAAAAACGGGCCCGCTGGTACCTGTAGTACTACTACTAAAAAAATACCCAAAAAAAGACAAGACACACACACCGTGAAAGTAAAGATTTATTACAAACATGCACACAAACATACATACATACTTACCTTATGTTCACACGCAGGTCGGTCCTCTTCTCCAGTAGAATCCAAGGGGTACCTGTTGAATAAATTCTACTCACCAGATCGCGGGTCCCAGGCTCCTCGGGGCATCCATTTGTAATCCACGTACTTGCATAAAATAAGAAAACGGAAAGCCGAGCCACGAACTGAAAGGGGCCCCATGTTTTCACATGGGACTCCTTTCCCCGAATGCCAGAAACCCACTCTGACTGATGTCTAAGTGGGTTTCTTCAGCCAATCATGGAGCGCCACGTTGTAGCACCCTCCTGATCGGCTGTGTGCTCCTGTACTGAGTGACAGGCGGCACACGGCAGTGTTACAATGTAGCGCCTATGCGCTCCATTGTAACCAATGGTGGGAACTTTCTGCTCAGCGGTGACGTCACTTTAGGTCAACCGCAGGGCAGAAAGTTCCCACCATTGGTTACAATGGAGCGCATAGGCGCTACATTGTAACACTGCCGTGTGCCGCCTGTCATACAGTACAGGAGCACACAGCCGATCAGGAGAGTGCTACAACGTGGCGCTCCATGATTGGCTGAAGAAACCCACTTAGACATCAGTCAGAGTGGGTTCCTGGCATTCGGGGAAAGGAGTCCCATGTGAAAACATGGGGCCCCTTTCAGTTCGTGGCTCGGCTTTCCGTTTTCTTATTTTATGCAAGTACGTGGATTACAAATGGATGCCCCGAGGAGCCTGGGACCCGCGATCTGGTGAGTAGAATTTATTCAACAGGTACCCCTTGGATTCTACTGGAGAAGAGGACCGACCTGCGTGTGAACATAAGGTAAGTATGTATGTATGTTTGTGTGCATGTATGTAATAAATCTTTACTTTCACGGTGTGTGTGTGTCTTGTCTTTTCTTGGGTATTTTTTTAGTAGTAGTACTACAGGTACCAGCGGGCCCGTTTTTCCGTCGCATGCTGGTACTTGTGGTTCTCCAAGTACCAGCATGCGGGGGAGGCTTGCTGGGCCTTGTAGTACTGCTACTAAAAACAATATCTTTTCATTATCACAAAAGGCTATCAGCCTCCCCATCCGCAGCCCATTGGATGGGGGGGGGCAGCCTCGGGCTTCACCCCTGGCCCTTGGGTGGCTGGGGGGGGGGACCCCTTGATTGAAGGGGTCCCCACTCCCCCAGGGTACCCCGGCCAGGGGTGACTAGTTGGATTTTTGATGCCACGGCCGCAGGGCACTATATCAAAGTGACCCCCGGCTGTGGCATTATCTGTCCAGCTAGTGGAGCCCGGTGCTGGTTTTAAAAATACGGGGGACCCCTACTCTTTTTGTCCCCCGTATTTTTGGAACCAGGCCCAGGCGCAGAGCCCGATGCTGGTTGCTTAAATATGGGGGAACCCCTGTCATTTTTTTCCACATATTTCTGCAACCAGGATCGGCTCAAAGAGCCCGAGGCTGGTTATGCTTAGGAGGGGGGACCCCACGCAATTTTTTTTAAGGATTTTACAGTGTTTAATAAAAAAAAAAAAAAATTAACCCCAGCACGGATCACACAGATCCGGCCGAGATTCATTGTAAAAAAGTCGGCAGTGTTTTGCTAATCACTGCCGTAAAAATATTAAAAAAAACACGAATGACATCGACATCGGAACAAAAGAAAAACCCGAATACGGCAGCTTAGTAAATCCGTCGTAACAAATTCAAAAAGTTGCAGTTTTACACTTTCGATGTCATTCGTGATTGAACTTTGACCTGAAACGGGAAAATACGAATGTTAGTAAATTTACCCCACTGTATGTAATTCTGCACAAGTGCTTTTTCAAATTACTTGCAATCTTTAATCTATCTCATTCACCATGAAAAAGATAAAAAAACAGAAAAACATACATAGTCTAGATTTCATTTTTAATTATACACCTGTATGCGCATAAAGATGAGAAAACAAGAAGAGACCATGCAGTCTATTGATAGAAAGAGATAGTGATCCCCTTTTTGAAAGCTCCTTTCTAGCTTCTCTCTTGCATGTACTGTATGCACATAACATTCTGCTGGTCTTTCTATCCTTCAAGTACTGTAGTCATATTACACTGTTAATATCCTGGTAACAGTTTTATTCTGTAAAAAAAAAAAAAGCTCTAGTATGTAATAATCTGCTGGTCGTACTGCCAAAATCCTGGAGCAGCTGGGAGATGTAGTTCTATTTTAAGTTCTCAGGTCATCACTTACACCCCTAACAGCTACACAAAACAGCATTCTGATGTCACAGTCTTAGCTACTGTAGTTCTATCTACAGCATATTAATATCCATTTCTTGTTCTAGTCCTACTTGAAGTTTGGGAATTGGTATGTGTTACCAACAGACAGAATGTCGGCTGTCAGTATACTGAAAGCGGCATTCCGTCTGTTGCAATCTTGGCAGCTAGTCCCCTCGCGGGCTTGCTGCACTCACCACAGGTTATATTTCCACTCAGTTGGTGGCGTGTACCCACCAACCTATTTTTGTAGCTGTACATCACTAGTACCAACTCGAGTTCTCTAGAAAGGTCTTAATGGTCTTCTCTGAATGAAGAAACCATGTGAACCATATTATCCTGCTTGAGAAATGCCCTTCTGCAGTAGTTATAACCTGACATACAGTACTGTACAGGAAGGGTGTGCTAAGAAATTTGCAAAGCAATTTGACAGTATGTTTGTGAACTGAATCTCTGAAATTCAGTTGCTGTAAAGTGATTTTGGAAAGATCAATAACAAATTGAAATTACATACACAACAAATCAAATGCAGGAATTTATCACATGGTGTCAGATTTTAATATCCGCTCTTTCCAGTGGGTACCATTATCTATTTAAGTGTACCTGAAAGAATGGAAAGCAATTGGTTGCTTGAGGCAAAATAAGGGAACAAGGAATAGATTCAAAGGTTGAAAATTGAAAAGTCTAGTTTGTCTATTTCCATCTGCTCCTACAGAACATTATTCATCATGTACTGATTTGTAACACTATCCAACTGCCTATAACTTCACCATGATAACCTTCATCATTTTTTTTCTCTCACGTAAATCACAAAGGTTTTTCATATCTTTTATTTACATTGCAGCAGGAGAAAATCATTTTAATCCTAAATACATACTGTAGCAATATACTGTTTTCCTCTGCATTAATACACTGAATACAATGGGTATACAGAAGTGACTTCTAATTCAGTATGTTAACACTTATCGTACGTATATTCACTTATACACTGCGTTAACTTTTTATGTTATAGTGTGTGATTCTCCTATAATGCTTTGAGGGTAAAACCCCACAAATTGCTGAAGTCTACAGAAAATTCACTTAAAATAATATTATTGCCACACAATGCAACCTATAGGGGCATATTTACTATTAATTGAGTCTCTCACCGGATAATTATAATTTCTTATTGCTGCTATTCGTAGCAATAAAAAACGTAAGTACAGATGGAGCCACACTAATCTTTGCTCCGTCTGTGACTTGGTGCGCTCCTTCGGGAATGAATGGGACGCACGTGCGACATTTGAATGCACTTTGAATGGGAGCGACTGTGGACACTCGTTGGCGGGCCTAGGTGCAGGTGCGCCTAGGCACACTGCTCAGCCCCCACCTGTGATGTAGCCACGCTCAATAAGCGTGGCTCCATCTGTACTAGTGGAATGCACTATGAGTATTGTACATATGATGGGACTGGTTCAAACAGGAGCCCATCGCAGTAGCATCCCAGCCAATAATCAATAAATATTAATAGGATGACAAATAAAGATGCTGTATTTAAACCTCCCATATCATTATATAGCAACTATAACAGAAATGTTACTGTGGTTCTTCTTTACATATATCTTGGGGATCAGTATGTAAAACCGGAGGTTGGGATCCCGGCCTTCAGTATACCGACAGCGGGATCCCGAACACCGGTATGCCAGCAGCTGGGTGAGCGCTAGCAAGCTCCTTGCGGGCTCGCTGCGCTTTCCATGATGCGGGCATTGTGGCTTGCTGCACTCACCACAGGAGTTATTCTTCCTCTATGAGTGTTGTAAACACCCATAGAGGGAGAAGAGCCTGTGGCACCGGGTTTCCGGCGGCGTTATTTCACTGCTAGTCTGGATTCCGGCATCTGCATTTTGCAGTACATATACAGATTAAGACTCAGTCGC
This sequence comes from Pseudophryne corroboree, assembly GCF_028390025.1. Classification (NCBI taxonomy): domain Eukaryota; kingdom Metazoa; phylum Chordata; class Amphibia; order Anura; family Myobatrachidae; genus Pseudophryne; species Pseudophryne corroboree. Next base: position 243,218,852 of record NC_086452.1, read on the forward strand.
ACACAAATATAAAATTGTTTTCTTAATAATTGGCACAGTCTCCGCTTGCATCCTATCTGCATAGCATTGTGAATAGAGATGTGCATCGGCCCAAATCTTGGGTTTTGGTTTTGGATAAGTATTTCCTTCGTGTTTTTGATCTGTATTGGTTTTGTCTAGAGATGAGCGGGTTCGGTTCGTTGAGATTCGAACCCCCCTCCCCCCCCGAACTTCACCTAATTTACTCGGGTCCGAAGCAGCCTCGGATCTTCCCGCCTTGCTCGGTTAACCCGAACGAGGCCGAACGTCATCATCCCGCTGTCGGATTCTCGCAAGATTCGTATTCCATATAAAGAGCCATGCATCGCCGCCATTTTCACTTGTGCATTGGAGATTGAACGGAGAGGACATGGCTATGTTCTCTCCCTGAAAAGCTCCATGTCTGTGCTCAGTGTGCTGCAAATATCTGTGCTCAGTGTGCTGCAAATATGTGTGCTCAGTGTGCTGCAATTAGCTACGTTCTCTGCCTGAAAAGCTCCATATCAGTGCTCAGTGTGCTGCAAATATCTGTGCTCAGTGTGCTGCATTGTGGGGACCACCAGTATATAATTATAGTAGTACAGTACAGTAGGCCATTGCTGTATCTTGCAGCTCCGTGTCAGACTCAGTTCTAAACAGTATCCTGATCATCAGTGCTCAATATTTGATGCATTGTTGTGTGACCAGTATAGTCTATATATATTATATATAGTAGTACAGTGCAGCATTTTGGTGACAACCAGTATAGTAGTACAGTACAGTAGTTCATTGCTGTATCTTGCAGCTCCGTGTCACTTCAAGTATCCATATCTGTGCTGCATTGTTGTGGGCAGTATATATAGTAGTACAGTGCAGCATTTTGGTGACCAACAGTATATAGTTGTACAATACAGTAGGCCATTGCTGTATCTTGAAGCTCTGTGTCACTGCAAGTATCCATATCAGTGCTGCATTGTTGTGAGCAGTATATATAGTAGTACAGTGCAACATTTTGGTGACCAACAGTATATAGTTGTACAATACAGTAGTCCATTGCTGTATCTTGCAGCTCCGTGTCACTGCAAGTATCCATATCTGTGCTGCATTGTTGTGAGCAGTATATATAGTAGTACAGTGCAGCATCAGTGCAGCATTTTGGTGACCAACAGTATATAGTTGTACAGTACAGTAGTCCATTGCTGTATCTTGCAGCTCCGTGTCACTGCAAGTATCCATATCTGTGCTGCATTGTTGTGAGCAGTATATTAAGTAGTACAGTGCAGCATTTTGGTGACCAACAGTATATGGTTGTACAGTATAGTAGGCCATTGCTGTATCTTGCAGCTCCATTTCACTGCAAGTATCCATATCTGTGCATTATTTTTGTGAGCAGTATATATAGTAGTATAGTGCAGCATTTTGGTGACCAACAGTATATAGTTGTACAGTACAGTAATCCATTGCTGTATCTTGCAGCTCCATGTCACTGCAAGTATCCATATATGTGCTGCATTGTTGTGAGCAGTATATATAGTAGTACAGTGCAGCATTTTGGTGACCAACAGTATATAGTTGTACAGTACAGTAGGCCATTGCTATTGATATAATATTACTGGCATATAATTCCACACATTAAAAAATGGAGAACAAAAATGTGGAGGGTGAAATATGGAAATATCAAGATCCACTTCCACCTAGTACTGAAGCTGCTGTAACTAGTCATGGCAGAGACAATTCAATGCCATCAACGTCGTCTGCCAAGGCCGATGCCCAATGTCATAGTAGAGAGCATGTAAAATCCAAAAAACTAAAATTCTGTAAAATGACCCAAACATCTAAATTAAAAGCGTCTGAGGAGATGTGTAAACTTGCCAATATGCCATTTACGACATGGAGTGTCAAGGAACGGCTGAGGCCCTGGCCTATGTTCATGGCTAGTGGTTCAGCTTCACATGAAGATGGAAGCACTCATCCTCCCGCTAGAAAACTGAAAAGAGTTTAGATGGAAAAAGCACAGCAAAGAACTGTGCGTTCTTCTAAATCACAAATCCCCAAGGAGAGTCCAATTGTGTTGGTTGCGATGCCTGACCTTACCAACACTGGACGGGAAGAGGTGGCTCCTTCCACCATTTGCACACCCCCTGCAAGTGCTGGAAGGAGCACCCACAGTCCAGTTCCTGATAGTCAAATTGAAGATGTCACAGTTGAAGTACACCAGGATGAGGATATGGGTGTTGCTGGCGCTGAGGAGGAAATTGACAAGGAGGATTCTGATGGTGAGGTGGTTTGTTTAAGTCAGGCACCCGGGAAGACACCTGTTGTCTGTGGGATGAATATGGCCATTGACATGCCTGGTCAAATTACAAAAAAAAATCACCTCTTCGATGTGGAATTATTTTAACAGAAATGCGGACAACAGGTGTCAAGCCGTGTGTTGCCTTTGTCAAGCTGTAATAAGTAGGGGTAAGGACGTTAACCACCTAGGAACATCCTTCCTTATACGTCACCTGGAGAGCATTCATCAGAAGTCATTGACAAGTTCAAAAACTTTGGGTGACAGCAGAAGAAGTCCACTGACAACTAAATCCCTTCCTCTTGTACCCAAGCTCCTGCAAACCACACCACCAACTCCCTCAGTGTCAATTTCCTCCTTAGACAGGAATGCCAATAGTCCTGCAGGCCATGTCACTGGCAAGTCTGACGAGTCCTCTCCTAACTGGGATTCCTCTGATGGATCCTTGAGTGTAACACCTACTGCTGCTGGCACTGCTATTGTTGCTGCTGGGAGTCGATCGTCATCCCAGAGGGAAAGTCGGAAGACCACTTGTACTACTTCCAGTAAGCAATTGACTGAACAACAGTCCTTTGCGAGGAATATGAAATATCACAGCAGTCATCCTGTTGCAAAGTGGATAACTCAGGCCTTGGCAGCTGTGTTGGTGTTAGATGTGTGTCCGGTATCCACCGTTAATTCACAGGGACTTAGATAATTTCTTGAGGTAGTTTGTCCCCGGTACCAAATCCCATCTAGGTTCCACTTCTCTAGGCAGGCGATACCGAGAATGTACACATACGTCAGAAAAAGAGTACCCAGTGTCCTAAAAAATGCAGTTGTTCCCAATGTCCACTTAACCATGGACATGTGGACCAGTGGAGCAGGGCAGACTCAGGACTATATGACTGTGACAGCCCACAGGGTAGATGTATTGCCTCCCGCAGCAACAACAGCAGCAGCGGCACCAGTAGCAGCATCTCGCAAATGCCAACTCGTTCCTAGGAAGGCTACGCTTTGTATCACCGCTTTCCATAAGAGGCACATAGCTGACAACCTCTTACAGAAACTGAGGAACATCATCGCAGATTGGCTTACCCCAATTGGACTCTTCTGGGGATTTGTGACATCGCTCAACGCCACCAATATTGTTCGTGCGTTACATGTGGGCAAATTCCAGCACGTGCCCAAACCAACCAGTCATTTCAGCCACAGTCGTGTGGCAGACCCTGTGGCTGAAATTATTGGTTTGTTAAAGTGTGCATGTCCTGTTTATACAACATAAGGGTGGGTGGGAGGGCCCAAGGACAATTTCATCTTGCACCTCCTTTTTATTTATTTATCTTTGCATCATGTTATATTTGGGGCCAATTTTTATAAGTGCCATCCTGTCTGACACTGCATTGCCACTCCTAGATGGGCCAGGTGTTTGTGCCGGCCACTTGGGTCGCTTAGCTTAGTCATCCAGCGACCTCGGTGCAAATTTTAGGACTAAAAATAATATTGTGAGGTGTGAGGTGTTCAGAATAGACTGGAAATGAGTGGAAATTATGGTTATTGAGGTTAATAATACTATAGGATCAAAATTACCCCCAAATTCTATGATTTAAGCTGTTTTTGAGGGGTTTTTAAAAAAAAAACACACCCGAATCCAAAACACACCCGAATCCGACAAAAAATTTTAAGGGAGGTTTTGCCAAAACGCGTCCGAATCCAAAAACACGGCCGCGGAACCAAAACCAAAACCAAAACACAAAACCAGAAAAATTTCCATTGCACATCTCTAGTTTTGTCAAAACCCCCCTTTCAGGTTTTGGTTTTGGATCTGTATTTTTTTTTTATCATAAAACCAGCTAAAATTGCAGAATTTTTCCAATTTTGTTCCTACAGTATTATTAATCTCAATAACATTCATTTCCAGTCAATTTTTACCACCTCAAAACTCACAATATTGGGGGTAATTCCAAGTTGATCGCAGCAGGAAATTTTTTAGCAGTTGGGCAAAACCATGTGCACTGCAGGGGGGGCAGATATAACATTTGCAGAGAGAGTTAGATTTGGGTGGGTTATTTTGTTTCTGTGCAGGGTAAATACTGGCTGCTTTATTTTTACACTGCAATTTAGATTGCAGATTGAACTCACCACACCCAAATCTATCTCTCTCTGCACGTTATATCTGCCTCCCCTGCAGTGCACATGGTTTTGCCCAACTGCTAAAAAATTTCCTGCTGCGATCAACTTGGAATTACCCTCATTGTTTTCATCCAGCATTGGCTCTTGTGGGTTTTGGATTCCATATAAGGGAGCTGCAGCCATGACTCTGCACAATGTATCCCACTTTCTGCCAGGATGTCTGCAAGAAAGTGGAAATGTTTAACCACTTGCCAGAAATGGTCGCATCAAATGCAACCATACCAGCAAGTGTCTTATCTGAACTGGTCGCACAGGATGCGACCAGTCAGAGAGTGTTTGTAGTGGCAGGGAAGAGAAACTTCCCTCTGCTGCTGCAGTCAGAAGGTCCCTCTGCCTCCCTGCACCCTCCCCTAGTGTTTGCCATGCTGCCAATCACTGCTTAAACTTAACTGATGATTTTTCCCTTCAAAAGTGTTAACAACATTGTTTTTTAAAATGTATTTTATTTAATAAAGTGGAAAAAGTATTTTTTAAAATGTTTAAACATTATATTATGCACATCTGCAGAACGGATCTCCTCATCAAAAATGGGGGGACGGGGTGGGATGGTGCAGTTGCATGAAATCTGACCATGCCAGTTAAGTGGTTAAGGGTCAGCACAGTAGGACCACCCACCCAGCGGTTGCAGACAATAGTTGATATGTTTCCAAAGGGTGCAATGTTTCGATGTTGGTGACTGATGTTCCAATGTTTGAAAATTTTTTAACTAAAATAATTTTGTGCACATCCTACAACGAATTCACTCATAAAAAACTGAAATTTTCTGAACTTTTTTTGGAAAATAATAAGCTAACTTAGCTAAGTGATTAATTAATGCAAACATTTGTTGTGTATATTGGTCAAAAACATAGATCTTTATTTACATGGTGATGGTACATACCTTGCATAAAGCTGGCTGGAGCAACCTGATGCACTCCACCGGTTCTTTCCAAACTACTCCAACAGGTGGTTCCTTCTCCAGGTCAAACAAAACTTTCAGCAACTGATCCTACATTGAAGCTGAAAATAATCTGTACAGATGTTTACAGCATCTAAAAATATATAATGTACAATATATATTTTCCATTGTTTGTACTGTGGTCAAAATTGCCTGGAAATGCCAGGAAATTAATGTTATTGGAGTTAATAATACCTTAGGAATAAAAAAAGGCCAAATCATGTGATTTTTTTTTTTTTTTTTAAATAAAAAAAAATGAACCCAAATACAGCAAAAATGGTCTGACACAGATCTTTATCAATAACTATACCAGGAGGACCAAGGGAGTTAGAGTATGTATGTAGTGAAAGGAAGGAGTGATTGGTAATTTAATTTGATTGATTTAAAAAATTTAAATTTAGCTTTGGAAACATTGGTGATAGTCTTTATTGCATATACAACAATTTTTATTGTTTATTGCGCTAATCTGATTTTTGCTAAACTGACTTTTACTTTTTCTTTGATTTTACATGCCCTGTCTTAAGCCATCTACTGTATGCCTTTGGGCATCTGGCTTAGTAGATGACATTGACGGACTTGTGTTATCATGACTGGTGGCAACAACTGCAGCACTGTTATGTGCTTACTGCTTTCCTTTTGATTGTTTGTCCTCCATATCTATCAACAAACATGAACCAAGTGGGCTACAGCACACACCACAATTTGTACAAAACATGTACCACCTACAGTGTCACAATATATGTATGAATTAGACATAATAATCTAAAACAACGGTTTACTTTCACGTAGTGTCACAAAATACGTGTATGAGTACAAAATAAAATACAGTGCTGTGGTACCACCTTTACCCACAGTGTCACACAATATATGCATGAGTATGAAATAAAATATATTACTGTGGTACCACCTTCACCTACAGTGTCACAATATATGTATGAATTAGACATAATAATCTAAAACAACGGTTTACTTTCACGTAGTGTCACAAAATACGTGTATGAGTACAAAATAAAATACAGTGCTGTGGTACCACCTTTACCCACAGTGTCACACAATATATGCATGAGTATGAAATAAAATATATTACTGTGGTACCACCTTCACCTACAGTGTCACGATACGTTTATGAGTCAGAGATAATAATCTAACACTATGGTTTACTTTCACAGTGTCACAAAATATGTGTATGAGTATGAAATATGCAATATTACTGTGGTATCCCCTTCCCTTACGGTGTCGCACAAGGGGCCTTATTCAGACCCGTTCGCTCGCTAGCGTTTTCGCTGCACAGCGATCAGGTAACTACTGCGCATGTGTATGCACCGCAATGTGCAGGCGCGTCGTATGGGTACAAAGCAGATCGCTGCTGTGCACTGGTTCTAGTGAAAAATCCATTTGCACAGCCGATCGCAAGGAGATTGACAGGAAAAGGGCGTTTGTGGTTGTCAACTGACCGTTTTCTGGGAGTGGTTGGAAAAACACAGGCGTGTCAATGCGTTTGCAGGACGGGTGTCTGACATCAATTCTGGGCTCGAATAGGCTGAAGTGATCGCAGCGGCTGAGTAAGGTCAGAGCTTCTCAGAAACTGCACAAGCTGTTTTTGTACAGGGCGGATGCACACGCGTTCGCACACTCCCAAAGCTAAAATACACTGCCCTATAGGCGGCGTCTATCGGTTCACAACGCTGCAAAAACTAGCTAGCGAGCGATCAGATCTGAATTTGGCCCAATATGTGTATGATGAAATACTAATATACTGCAGTCTGACCGGCAGTGTCACAGTACTTATGAAAATACAATAAGTAACAATTGTATAGTACAATGGGGTACAGCACAAACATAAAAATATATATATTTTTTATAACTATATTTTAGGCTTTTTAGCTTTTATTATTTTAATTTTCCACTGGGGTGGAGCCCCTGGATGGATGGACAGAGCACCCCTGTACAGGCACATCAGCCCCTGGAGGTATACTGGGATAGAGTATAAGAAAATATATATATATATATATATATATATATTTTTTTTTTTTTTATTCAAATTAATAAAATATCAGTTTTATATTTTTTAACACTGGGGCAAAGTAACTGTATGGATGGACGGAGCACCCCTATACAGTCACAGCAGCCCCTAGATGTACAGTATACTGGGGTACAGCGCAAATTTTTTTTTTCTCCACCTACATATTATTAATCTGGAACAAACCGGGTTCATCTGGGGCCAATACGCAGTACATAATGTACGGAGAGTGATATTAGAAATACATTATCTACATTCCTCTACTGATCCCCGTCCCCAATGTTATCCTTTCACTAGATACCAAAAAGGCATTTGACCTGGTTCTATGGCCTCCCTTATTCCAAATGTTGATCAGATACAACTGGCTTTCCACACCAATTTATTAAAATATTGTAAACGCTATATACTAATCCCCAGATACAGGCCTCCTGCAATGGAGCCATCTCCATTTCCTATTCGAAAGGTACTTCTCAGGCGACAGAATTAATATTGACAAATCAGAGGTCGCTGGTTCTGTTTCTTATCTTAAAGCGTTGCCTGCACTTCGTAGTTTTAAATTCCCAAATTAAATACCTAGGAATTTATATTACATCCTCTCTAACTGAATCATACACAGCCAATTTCATACCAGTCATCTCTAAGATCTCTACATAAAAAGCATGGTGTTCCCAAAAAATCTTTTATTTTATGCAAATGTTGCCCATATCCTAGAATCCCAAAGATTTAAAGCAATTGTTGAGACTAATGTTTATCTTCCTCTGGCAATGTAAAAGATGCACAGACATAAATAAAGGAGTCAAACGTTTTAAACAAAAAGGGGCTGATATATTGATAGTTTGGATATTTCCACCAAGACACATATATTTCAAATATTTGAATCCACAGACTGGTTTCTACATAGACAATTATTGTCAGCTCTCTGAACTCATAAGAACACTATAGTTGGAATAAACTACCAGTACACTTATACAATAAGCCTCTATATAGCACATGTGTAACCTTCCAAACTAAAGCTCCTCATGGACCTTCTTAACTATTCATCTGTTCTACATCCGATTAAGTAACTTTCTCATGTATAGATATTGTCTCACTCTGAACTGGCGGTTTCATTTTGGTAAAGTGTATACTCTCTCTCCTTCAGTTTCTTGGGTCCTCATGTGTTTCCCCATTGTGTAATGTTCCCACCCATCATATGTTTAGGTTCTTTGTTGGTTTCAGTACACAAGTAGCATATTTACATACCTTTAGATGGGATTCAATATGATTTGCTGACATACAAGATGCCGGCAGTCAGAATACCAATGCTGGCATCCCAATATGTGAAATCCCGACAGGGGGGAGTTTCCCCCTGTCCCCTATCAACTAAACCTAACCCTCCCTTCCCACAGCCTAACACTAACCTCCCCCAGGTGGTGCCTAAACCTAAGTCCTCCTGCAGTCACAGCCTAACCCTAACCCTCTCCCTTAGTGCCTAAACCTAACCTCCCCCCAGTGGTGCCTAACCCTACCCCCCCAGCCTGCAGCCTCAACCTAACCTCCTCCTGCAGCATAACCCCATAACCCTAACCCACATCCCCCCTGCGGGGAAGGTGCCTAAACCTTACTCCAAACCCGAACCTAACCTGCCTGCAATACTTAAGGTCAGAATGCTGGCATTGGCATTCCAGCTGCCGGGATCCCAATAGCCGGCATTTTAACTGCATCCCTTCAGATGAACTCTCACACCTCAGAATTGCTACAAGACCCTAAACACTGAATGATAGAGAAAGCCATTGTTTCTGTTAAAACAATTGCTAATTAATTTCTACATTAGAATGTGATATAGCTACTTTGCAACTTTTTACATTTCCTGTCAGATTTTTCCATGGCACTGCTATCCTGCCATGTAAATTTTGCCTTAAGCTCCATTCCTACTGATATGTAATCTTTGATAAACTCAATAAAAAGATTTGACAAAAAAAAAGATATGACAAAAAAATCCTCTTGAAATTAGACCTCCTATTCACCTACCAGACCCTAATCTCCAGTACCTGTACCAAGTGGCCACATGTACCAGGTTTGCTCAAATCTATGCACACCCTAAATATGGGTCAGCCCCTTTCTGTGAATGACACACAACCAATATGCATATTGTTCATATGAAAAACTGGTGAGCTCCTTTATCTCTGATTCTTTTTCAGAGAAAGTCTGTACAGTATGTGACATATAATACACATACTGTACAACTGTAAAATCTGCTGAAATGTCTTTGTTTCTAAACGTGATTTCTCTTTGTATAACTGTATGACCACAATGACATTATTTTCAAAGCAATCGTTATGCCTCTAATACCCCTTTCAGACATAAGACCTGGGAAATAAACAGGTACGACCCAAGTCTATCAATCCGGGAATTTCCCAGGTGTCAGTTTGAGACCCCCATTCACACTACATTAAAAACTCGGGAAATTCCTAGGTTTGGTGCGTTCACACTGAACCAGGTCGGCCCTGGAATTTGAAGTGTATTTAAAGGTGACAATTTAACATATATTATTCAGCCTTTGCTATTTGTTAATGGCAAATATGTGGTTTTATTTCCTATTTAAATACATTTTTCTTTTAAGCTGTGCTACTTACTAGGTTTTTTGTTTTTTTTACTAAGGAGAGACCATTCATATTCCCCGATTCCACACCCAGCTATCAGCCAGTATTACCATTCCTCAGTTTCAGATCTGCCCTTCTTGTGTATGAACTTCCTGTAAGTATACAGCATTTGCATAGTCTACTGTGTAATAGTCTAAATTTAGCTGGGTTATGTTATAGCCATTAGCCGAACAGCCAATCCAGCTAACACGGGTTGGATGCATTCACACTAGAAGCGACCTGAGTTTTACCCGGGAAAAACACAGCAGGGTTGTCGATCCAGGTTGTTTCTGTTCACAGATAGCAAAAACCGGGGTCGATGTACATTCACAGGCAAACACTCAGGTTTTTGCTATATGTCTGAAAGGGGTATAAAGTAACTGTTTCAGTTACCTTCTTGTTACCAGACCCATACAAAGAACATGATTTGAGTTGTGCAGTCATACACTAATAAAGAAAATCTATACTCAAAGATTCTCTCCTTGTGATCACTTGACCTATTAATGAAATTGTTTCTGACTAGTTGGATTGACTATAGTATATAGTTGTCATTTCCCTGAATATCTCTATAGTCTCTAGTAAACACACAGTAGGAGTAAATTTAATTGATTTGACATTTACTTCTCGCAGGATTTTATTGATTGATTGATTGATTAAAAAAACATTGTATATATATATATATATTTTTAGGTTTACTATTAAAGCTTATTATTTCTATAATGTCAGTTCTTTACGCTTATTTCTTGCCTTTCTTATTTTCCTTATTTTCTTATTATCACTAGAAAGTATTTGGAACATTTTTACAAGATCAAAATTCTAACAGTGCTTATATACATTATACTAGTAAGGTATGTTTTAAGTGTAGGAGTACCTAAATGTAATTTTTTTTTATATAAATGTCAGAGAACCAATATTTAAATCTATGCAAATATTATATAATAGAGAAAATAATAATAGTATGTCTATATAATAACTAATTTAATAAACGGATATTTTAATGCAAAAGTTTTAACATACACAATTAACCATTCAATAAAACAACTATAAAACCAACACAACAGAAAAAATAACATACAATGAAATATTCACATACTGAATTTGTAAACAAGCCTTACAAACAATAATTTAACTAAATTTAAATGAACATTTTGTTTCAGGTTTTCATTCTGTGCCTTCTTCATAAAGGTGCATACACACGAGGTTAATTTTTACCAGAGATGAGCGATTCGTATTCCCAGTAATCCGAACAGCTCCGAACATAGCCTGTTGAGCCATTCACAAGCCCGGCTCGCGAAGTTCCTGCCAGGCTCGGGATCACAGAAGAGGCTGAACGTCATCATCCCACGTTGGATTCTCACAAGACTTTGAGTCTATAAAGGTTCAGCGCCCCGCAGCTCGGTGCCATTTCCCTTCATGCTTTCTCATTGCAAGGTGCTCTACTGTTGTGTGCTGTCATTCTTTGTCCTTTTAAGGGCAGGCTATCAGAGTGTCCATCAGTGGCTGTGTCAGAGTGTCCATCAGGGGCTGTGCTGTGGGCAGGGGCGTATCTAGAGTGCTAAAAGCTTGGCTGCGTCTGCCGGCTATGGGACTCGGGAGAGGAGGGGACCCACACCCGGACACTAGAAAGGTAAGTACAGTATATAGAAGAAATGGGTGCAGTGTGTGCGGTGTGGGCCCCCTCTGGACCCAGGGGCCTGTGTGCACCGCACACACTGCACCCATTATAGATACGTCATTGGCTGTGGGGCTGTCAGTCACAGTGTACATCAGGGGCTGTCAGTCAGAGTGTTCATCAGGGGCTGTCTGTGGGGCTATGTCAGTCTGTGGCATAATGGCCCAGGGCTGTGTCAGTCAGTATAGTAGTGTCCATAAGAGGCTATCAGTCAGCAGTGTACATCTAAGGGTCTGTCAGTCATTGTATCCAGCACATATAGTGGGTTTTTTTTGGTGCTGTCCCTGTCCATCAAAGGGGCTGTGGTGCTGTCACTGTGTCCAGTGACCAGTCCCCTAAGTCCATCACAGTGGTACTGCAGTGACTATGCAGGCCCCACCCTCGGCATTCACAGTGCGTGTGTAAAAGTGCATGTGTCCATACAGTGCGGGACAAGCTGCATCCCCCAAAAAATTAAAAATAATTGTTTTCTGTTTACATTTTTTGTCTTGTGCAATGCACCCCATTACAACAGTTATATAGTACCAAGCTGCATCTCCAAAAAAATAAAAAAAATGTTCTCTCTTCTTTCTTTACATTGTTTGTTGTATACACTGCACCCCAGTACACCATAGTACTACCATGTGTGAAAGCGGTCTGACTAAACGCAGTGTGGGACAAGCTGCTTTGCCAAAAAAAATTAAAACAATTGTTTGCTCTTCATTCTTTATATTGTTTGTTGTGTCCACTGCATCCCAGTACATATAGTTGTATAGTACTGTGTGTGTCTGACTCCATGCAGTGTGGGACAAGATGTGTCCCCAAAAAAATAAATAAAATTGTTTGTTGTGTGCACTGCACCCCAGTACACAATATCATGCAAGCATTACAGCTGTGTGAATTCTAACACATCCCTTGTTTTGCTCATATGATCAACTTGGTGGTTCAGGCTTTTTTTTAAATGACAGGGGCATGCAAGAGATGCTGTCTGTGGCCCGAAAGATTTTGGGGCATTTTTGGCATTCCGCAGCAGCATGCAGGAGATTGCAGCACCTGCAAGAAGAGTTTAATCTGACCTCCCATCAACTGAAGCAAGAGGTGGTGACAAGGTGGAACTCCACCCTTTATATGCTTCAGCTGATGGAGGAACAGCAGAAAGTCATTCATAGCTATACAACAAGCCATGGCTTGGGAGAGGAGGGGGGGGGAATTACTTTCTGTCTTGTGCAAGGTGCTCACACCCTTCAAAGTAGCCTCCTGTGAAGTGAGTTCTGACACTGCTAGCTTGAGCCAGGTGGTTCCCCTAATTAGACTTTTGGAAAAACCACTGCAGAAATTGAAGGAGGAGATAAAACAAAGCGAATCTGCAAAATATGCCAGACTTGTAGATCAAGTCCTTTTTTCACTTCAACAGGATCCAAGGGTTGCCAATATCTTGAAATTGGATAACCACATTTTGGCACCGTGCTTGAGCCTAGGTTCAAATCATATGCTGTGTCTTTCTTTCTAACTGTCACAGATCTTAAGAGATGCAAAGAGCTCCTGGTGAGCAAGTTGGCAGCTCAAGTGACGTCTCTTCCATCAGTTTCTTCCAAAACAGCCAGGAAAAAAGAAAATTTTCCCTAAAGACCTAGTGGGGATGCAGATCAGTCCAAACACCATTTTGACATCTGGTCAGGTCTAGAAACATTTCCCAGTATTAGTGACACCTCTACCGTAACTGAGACGGTCACCATCCAAAGAATGGTGGAGGATTATTTTCATGACACAATAAAAGTAGGCATGATACAGAGTCCCTTGGTGTACTGGAAGGAAAAAAAGTCAATATGGAGGCCCTTGTACAAACTGGCTTTGTATTACTTAAGCTGCCCACTCTTCAGTGTGTACTTGGAGAGAGTTTTCAACACAGCTGGGAACCTTGTGAGTGAACGGCGTAGGAGGCTACTTCCTCAAAATGTGGAAAAGATGATGTTCATCAAATTGAACTGGAAATTCCACCCGGAAGACCTTTCTCTGCAATTACATTGAAATAAAGAGACATCTGTAATGGCGTATACCAGCGGGGAGGAATTAATATTGTATGGTGATGATGAGGATGTACACACTGATGAGGGTGAGGATGATGATGGCGATGACATCTTCTAGACACTGTAGAGCTATTGCTTTAAGGCAATTGGTAGCTTGATTTTTTTTTGCCCAAACAAACCAATAATTTCAGCCTCAAGTGTGGCAGTCCTTGTCGCTGAAATGATTGGTTTGTTAAACTGTGTATGTCCTGTTTAATATCCAACATAAGGGTGGGTGGGAGGGCCCAAGGACAATTCCATCTTGCACCACCGTTCATTTATCCCACTGCTGTGTGGCAGTGTTTCATAGATACAGTATGTTACAAACTGCCGTCCGTTTGTGCCGCTGCTCTGTCGCCCAGTAGTAAGTAACCAGGCAGCTCGCTGCAGACTTTGATCTACAGTGGATGAAAACAACATTGTAAACTACAGTATAAGGTGGTCAAAATTGTCTGCAAATTACTGGAAATTAATGTTATTGAGGTTAATAATACTCTAGGGACAAAAAAAAGACAAAAATTATGTGAGTTTGGTGTTTTTTGACAATTTAAAAAAAAAAATCCAAATCCAAAGCCCATCTCGGCTGTTTCGCAAATCCAAACTCCGCCGATGAATCCAAATCATCGGGTCCGCTGCACATCTATAATATTTACCCTCCTGAGCAATATTGTTTACAATATCGCCTATTTACTGTATATGCTACGAGCAATGCCTCATGCGCGCTATAGGGGGCCGTCAATGACTTCCGCTGTCAGCTGTACATGCAGCTCAATCTGACAGTATCTCAGAAGCTGCATGCTCGGGCCAGCCGTGGCATGTTGCCACTGTTCAATATCATTTACGATATCACACACTGTGTATGCACTATGTCGGTAGCCCTGGAGCAAAGGGGAAACACTAAGCGATATTGCTCATGGTGCATATTGCCTAGTGTGTCCCCATCTTTAGATTGTTTACTAATTGTCTCAGTTGTCCTTTTACAGTCTAGCTTTTCAGTTTTGAAAAGGGATTTAGTGTCATTTAACATGAGAAGATGGATACAGGTACTGAACTGTATATCATATTTTGTTCTTGATTTCCCTTTGGAAATTGTGGTGTATTGTATCCAATTTTGAGTTGTGGTGTATTGTCTCAGAATTATTGGTGTATTTCATCCTACTTTATACCATCTTCATGTTCTTTTGGTTGTTGTGTATAATAATTATGTTTGTATTGTATTTTACTGGTTTTGGAAAAAAATTTTACATTTACAAGAAAATCTAAAAGCACGTAATTTGGGCCTTTTTTGTTCCTGGAGTATTATTAACCTCAATGACATATATTTCCACTAATTTCCAGTCAATTTGACCACCTCACAACTCACATCTAAGAAACATTGCCACACAGCAGTGGCAGAAATTAAAAGTAGTGCAAGATGGAATTGTCCTTGAACAAAGTTGCACTGGGGTACAGAGCGCACTGGTGTTCAGCATGCTGGGGTGCAATACGCAGAACAATACATACAAATTATACAACTATATATATATATATTTTTTTTTTCTTTTTCTGGCAGCTCAATTCATACTCTGCGGAGTCAGACCTCTTAAGCACTCACATTGGTATATAGCGTGCCTTGGTGCAGTGTGTAGAACAGTACATACAAATTATACAACAATATATACTTATTTTTTAAACTGGCAGCTCAGCTCAAACTATGTGGAGTTGGACCACTTTTCCACACACACACTGAGGTACAGAACTCATTATTGTGCAGCATACTGGGGTGCAGTGTACAGAACATTACAAACAAATTATACATTGTATATATTTTTCTTTTTTTTTAGTCAGACCGCTTTTCCGCATGCGCACTGGGGTACTACAGCATACTAGGGTGCTGTGCACAGTACAAATACAAATTTTATTTTTATTTTTTTACTTTTTTTTTGCTGACAAATTTGAAGTGATGGAGTGACACTGTGAATGCAGTGCGGGCATAGGCGTGCGCAGGACATTTTATTAGGGGGTGCACGATTAGAAGGGCGTGTTTAGCACCGCCTACTGGGCATGTCTAACACCACCTAATGGGTGTGTCTACCACCACCTATCAGGCGTGTCTACCACCACATATTGGCACTCAATGCAAACTAAATAATATAGAGAATTGATGCACAGATAGAGATATATATATATATATATATATATATATAAATAAATCCAACCCAAAGCCCGGCACTCCTAAAACCCCTCAGATAAGTGCTGGGGTGCCATCCAGGTGATGATTGATCACTATGCAGTGTAGAAGAAAAACAGCGGCACTCGTCAGGCTTAAATCAAAGTGAAAAATGATCCATTTAATGGTGCCGTAAATAGATAGATATAGATATAAAGATATATAAAATCTGTTTAATATATGTTCAATTTGTATATTTTATTACCAAAGATTATATCCTAATCTCTCGAAATATATATTGATATTGAATTTGAACTTGTCCTCCTCCAAGAGTAACGCTGTATTCTGTGGCGTTGGCACATGATGAGGAGAGAGAGAGCGTTGGTGGGAGCATGAGCGGACATGCACGCGGCATGACACATCCCACAGGTTAGAGGAACTGGGAGTAGGATTACGTCAGTGATGCTGCACCATAAAAATTAATGCTAGCCAGACTGAGCAGAGGGGGTGGCGGGCGCAATGGGCGGGAGGACAGAAATGAGCAAACTCTACTATTGCCGATACTGCAGCAGCAGGTGTGAGGGGGTTACAGATATTAGGGGGTGCCTGTGCGCACCACGCACCCCCCCTGCGCACGCCTATGAGTGCGGGTTGGGCCTGTGGAGTCAGTGCAGCACCACTACAATGGAATTATGCTAAGGGGACTGGACACCGTTTGTAGATGGACACAGCACAGCATCTTAGATGGACACAGTGACAGCAGCACAGTCCCAAACATAGACACAAATACAGCAGCAACAACCCCTTAGACGGACATAGTGACAGCAGCACAGGAACTGTACTGGCAGGGAGCTACTCAGTGGGTGCAAAAGCATCACCGCTTTGCAATGCTATTGCACCCTTGTGGAGTGGGGGGGTTTAGGGCTAGACATGCGGGGAGGACTAGCCTTGTGCTTGGCTTCCCCCCCGCATGTCAGAGTTACTGATCGTAAATGTGCTAAATTTAGCACATCTACGAACACATCTGAATTACCCCCACAAAACCCATGAAATTCCGAATCCAGGAGGATGATGTTCAGGCTCAATTTTAAATCCAAGCAAGGTGGGAAAACCTAGATCCCAAGTTCGGAGCGGTTCATATTTAAGGTAATCCATACGGTCATCTCTAGTTTTACTGATGAATCATAATACACAAAATAGTGAGTTACATACATGCATTAAAAAAAAAAAATAAGACTTCATATATGAAGTAGTCCCATGGACTCTAGTGAATAGAGATCAGTAATGATTGTGATACATCAAAAAATACTAATGTAGAATCTAGCAAAAAAACACATTACAGGCTGAGGAAGGGGACAGTTAGGATTAGGCTGTGGGAGGAGTTAGTTAATGATCGGGATAGGGTTAAAACAATTACTGGCATGCTGCGGGATTCTGCTGTCAGTCTTCAGATTGTCGAAATCCCAACTGCCTGAATTTTGTACCCAACCTCTTAATACATTGCATATAAAGTATTACATTTTACTATGAATACAAATAGAGATGAGTTGCTTTAAAAAAAAAAATATTGTGACTTTAGAAAAAAAAAAACAACCAGATTATTTGCTTAATTCTGTCAGGAGAAGTTCTGAACTCACTAGTAAGACCTGTAGCATGTTCAAACATATCAAATGTCTGGGTGTATCCTATACAAATATGTTATTGGTCCACCAAGCCAAAGGTAGCATCTTTATCTGACCCCTAAAAGTGGGGCATTACAGATGAGGTAAGTGGCAACACAGTCACATACTGTCCTCTCATGTTTTAGGGCAAATAATTTCCTCATGAAGGGATGTTGCACAGGGATCTCATGCTGTACACTCAAGATCAATGACAGGTTTAGCAAACTAGCCTAAAATCTATTTGCATTAATATGTTTTGAGTATTGGCAAAGAGAATTATTGCTTAATCCAGGTCTGCAACACCAACATTTCAGCTGCTGTACAACCAGGGCCATTTTTAGGTCCGGCCAAGCCATGCAATCACATTGGGCACTGATGCCAATATCTGCAGTAGTGTCCCACCCAAAAAAGGGCGCTGCCTTAGAGGAGATAGATACTAAAGGTCCTACTAGACCTCTAGCATCTGTCAGGGAAGAGAAGAGGATATCAATACCTGGAAGTGCCAGGAGCCATCGGAGACATGCCGGGAGCCACTGGGGGGATGCTGGGGAACAACCAGGAAGCCACTGGGGAGATGCTGCTGTGAGCTCGTGTGCCAAAACGGGAAGCAGCCCATGACGTGAAACCCCCTGAAAATGAGAAAAGAAAGGTAAGAATACTCTGGGGCAAATTAAGGTGTCAGGCCCAGGGCATAGCGTGATGCATAATAAGTTGTCCTGGGCAGTACTGTGTGGGGCATAATAAAGTGTCAGAGGCATTACTGTGTGGGACATAATAAGGTGGAATTTTTTTCTTTCCTGTGGTGGCTGAGATCTGGGAGCGCAGGGTCAAAAACTAGGGTGTAAGGTAGTCTTTCCTGCAAGGCCATGCCCATGTTAATGAGGCCATGCCCATCTTAGCAAGGTCATGCCCCCTATTTGCATTTTAGAATGTCTATGGGGGTACATTTTTCTGCTGGGAGCCAAATTGTCTAGAAGTGGCCCTTGTAGAACTAACTGAAGCCTGCTGTTGTTGTCCTCATTGGCAGCACTAAATTGCAGTATGCTGTGCATACAGTATAGATGATATTTACTAACAAGTGTGTTTGAAAGAGACATCTCATTATAGGTTTATGAAAGACAAAATAATATAAATCTAACAGAGCTGTGCAATGCTTTTTCTAAAAAAAACTGTGATCCAGGGGGCAAAAATGAATAACCCGTACTAGTAGCTATAGTATGTTTCTGGTATACCAAACAAAGATTAACATTCAGTATGAATCTCAGCCACTGTATTTATTATTTCTGCAATGCTTTAGTATTTTATTCTCAATTCCTGCCCCAACTATACAAAGAGCTGAATTATTGTCTTTGTCTCAGCTCTATTTATAGATGATACATTTGGCAAAATATATTAATACAATGTGAAAAAGGCCATTTCAAAGAATTGCTAAGAAAAGGAAACATTGCAACTTTGTAAAATGGCCTGCTGTTTTCATGAGATTGCCCTACAGCAAATTTCAAATATGCAGCCAATATGTGCTAAATGATTCTGAAGAGACATTAGCAGGTGCACTAATGTGATAGCTGTAGTGAGAGCTAGTATGTGTATACAATAAAAATAAAGGGCTTTGTTCAGTTTACTCATTTTACAAATAAAGCATGATCCATACACTGACGGGAAAGGATAAGGTTGCTCAGTGCCGTAACTAGGTGTGTGCCAATGGTATTGAGTACTACCTCAACTGCACACACGTACTCACGTGTTGAGTGGAATCAGCCCGATCAACCACGAAAGCTAGATTGACCTGTCAACATAACATCTAGGACATACTACACGATATTGTTCTTTCATTTTCTCTTTTGAGGAACATTGGACCAACCTAGAGGGATTTCCTTTACCTAACGGACTAAAGGGAAAAAGATTGGAAGATTACCTCCTATCTTTTTAAAGACCGACATGTTCCGGATTGTGTAAGACATCTGATTGGACTTTTTAAGCTGTGCGCAGTTGAGGTAATACTCATTTCTTTGTTTTATGTCCATATTGCCGGGTGTTGAGTAGAGATGAGCAGGTTCGGTTTCTCTGAATCCGAACCCGCCCGAACTTCATGTTTTTTTACACGGGTCCGAGCGACTCGGATCTTCCCGCCTTGCTCGGTTAACCCGAGCGCGCCCGAACGTCATCATCACGCTGTCGGATTCTCGCGAGGCTCGGATTCTATCGCGAGACTCGGATTCTATATAAGGAGCCGCGCATCGCGGCCATTTTCACACGTGCATTGAGATTGATAGGGAGAGGACGTGGCTGGCGTCCTCTCCGTTTAGAAATTAAAATAGATAGGAGAGTGAGAGTGAGACACTTCATTTACTTACTGGAGCTTAGGAGGAGTTATACTAGTGACTGATGACCAGTGACCTGACCACCAGTGCAGTTTTATAATTTATTATTATTTAATAATCCGTTCTGTTCTTGTTCTCTGCCTGAAAAAAACGATACACAGTGACTCAGTCACACTCACATACCATATCTGTGCTCAGCCCAGTGTGCTGCATCATCTATGTATAATATCTGACTGTGCTCACACAGCTTAATTGTGGGGGAGACTGGGGAGCAGTTATAGGTTATAGCAGGAGCCAGGAGTACATATTAAACAGTGCACACTTTTGCTGCCAGAGTGCCACTGCCAGTGTGACTGACCACTGACCACTGTGACCAGTGACCTGACCACACTGACCACCAGTATAGTATATTGTGATTGAATGTCTGCCTGAAAAAGTACACTCGTCGTGTGACTTGTGTGGTGTTTTTTTATTCTATAAAAATTAAAAAACTCATTCTGCTGACAGACAGTGTCCAGCAGGTCCGTCATTATATAATATATACCTGTCCGGCTGCAGTAGTGATATATATATATTTTTTATATCATTATTTATCATCCAGTCTATACTAGCAGCAGACACAGTACGGTAGTTCACGGCTGTAGCTACCTCTGTGTCGGCACTCGGCAGTCCATCCATAATTGTATACCACCTACCCGTGGTTTTTTTTTTCTTTCTTCTTTATACATACTACATCTCATTATCATCCAGTCTATATTAGCAGCAGACACAGTACAGTACGGTAGTCCACGGCTGTAGCTACCTCTGTGTCGGCACTCGGCAGTCCATCCATAATTGTATACCACCTACCCGTGGTTTTTTTTTTCTTTCTTCTTTATACATACTACATCTCATTATCATCCAGTCTATATTAGCAGCAGACACAGTACAGTACGGTAGTCCACGGCTGTAGCTACCTCTGTGTCGGCACTCGGCAGTCCATCCATAATTGTATACCACCTACCCGTGGTTTTTTTTTCTTTCTTCTTTATACATACTACATCTCATTATCATCCAGTCTATATTAGCAGCAGACACAGTACAGTACGGTAGTCCATGGCTGTAGCTATCTCTGTGTCGGCACTCGGCAGTCCATCCATAATTGTATACCACCTACCCGTGGTTTTTTTTTTCTTTCTTCTTTATACATACTACATCTCATTATCAACCAGTCTATATTAGCAGCAGACACAGTACAGTACGGTAGTCCACGGCTGTAGCTACCTCTGTGTCGGCACTCGGCAGTCCATCCATAATTGTATACCA
The DNA here is from genome assembly GCF_028390025.1 of Pseudophryne corroboree. Classification (NCBI taxonomy): domain Eukaryota; kingdom Metazoa; phylum Chordata; class Amphibia; order Anura; family Myobatrachidae; genus Pseudophryne; species Pseudophryne corroboree. The sequence continues at coordinate 243,240,045 of NC_086452.1, forward strand.
CCTACCCGTGGTTTTTTTTTTCTTTCTTCTTTATACATACTACATCTCATTATCAACCAGTCTATATTAGCAGCAGACACAGTACGGTAGTTCACGGCTGTAGCTACCTCTGTGTCAGCACTCGGCAGTCCATCCATAATTGTATACCACCTACCCGTGGTTTTTATTTTTCTTTCTTCTTTATACATACTACATCTCATTATCATCCAGTCTATATTAGCAGCAGACACAGTACAGTACGGTAGTCCACGGCTGTAGCTACCTCTGTGTCGGCACTCGGCAGTCCATCCATAATTGTATACCACCTACCCGTGGTTTTTTTTTTTTTCTTTCTTCTTTATACATACTACATCTCATTATCATCCAGTCTATATTAGCAGCAGACACAGTACAGTACGGTAGTCCACGGCTGTAGCTACCTCTGTGTCGGCACTCGGCAGTCCATCCATAATTGTATACCACCTACCCGTGGTTTTTTTTTTTCTTTCTTCTTTATACATACTACATCTCATTATCAACCAGTCTATATTAGCAGCAGACACAGTACGGTAGTTCACGGCTGTAGCTACCTCTGTGTCGGCACTCGGCAGTCCATCCATAATTGTATACCACCTACCCGTGGTTTTTTTTTCTTTCTTCTTTATACATACTACATCTCATTATCATCCAGTCTATATTAGCAGCAGACACAGTACAGTACGGTAGTCCATGGCTGTAGCTATCTCTGTGTCGGCACTCGGCAGTCCATCCATAATTGTATACCACCTACCCGTGGTTTTTTTTTCTTTCTTCTTTATACATACTACATCTCATTATCAACCAGTCTATATTAGCAGCAGACACAGTACAGTACGGTAGTCCACGGCTGTAGCTACCTCTGTGTCGGCACTCGGCAGTCCATCCATAATTGTATACCACCTACCCGTGGTTTTTTTTTTCTTTCTTCTTTATACATACTACATCTCATTATCAACCAGTCTATATTAGCAGCAGACACAGTACGGTAGTTCACGGCTGTAGCTACCTCTGTGTCGGCACTCGGCAGTCCATCCATAATTGTATACCACCTACCCGTGGTTTTTATTTTTCTTTCTTCTTTATACATACTACATCTCATTATCATCCAGTCTATATTAGCAGCAGACACAGTACAGTACGGTAGTCCATGGCTGTAGCTACCTCTGTGTCGGCACTCGGCAGTCCATCCATAATTGTATACCACCTACCCGTGGTTTTTTTTTCCTTTCTTCTTTATACATACTGCATCTCATTATCATCCAGTCTATATTAGCAGCAGACACAGTACAGTACGGTAGTCCACGGCTGTAGCTACCTCTGTGTCGGCACTCGGCAGTCCATCCATAATTGTATACCACCTACCCGTGGTTTTTTTTTTCTTTCTTCTTTATACATACTACATCTCATTATCATCCAGTCTATATTAGCAGCAGACACAGTACAGTACGGTAGTCCACGGCTGTAGCTACCTCTGTGTCGGCACTCGGCAGTCCATCCATAATTGTATACCACCTACCCGTGGTTTTTTTTTTCTTTCTTCTTTATACATACTACATCTCATTATCAACCAGTCTATATTAGCAGCAGACACAGTACAGTACGGTAGTCCACAGCTGTAGCTACCTCTGTGTCGGCACTCGGCAGTCCATCCATAATTGTATACTAGTATCCATCCATCTCCATTGTTTACCTGAGGTGCCTTTTAGTTGTGCCTATTAAAATATGGAGAACAAAAATGTTGAGGTTCCAAAATTAGGGAAAGATCAAGATCCACTTCCACCTCGTGCTGAAGCTGCTGCCACTAGTCATGGCCGAGACGATGAAATGCCAGCAACGTCATCTGCCAAGGCCGATGCCCAATGTCATAGTACAGAGCATGTCAAATCCAAAACACCAAATATCAGTAAAAAAAGGACTCCAAAACCTAAAATAAAATTGTCGGAGGAGAAGCGTAAACTTGCCAATATGCCATTTACCACACGGAGTGGCAAGGAACGGCTGAGGCCCTGGCCTATGTTCATGGCTAGTGGTTCAGCTTCACATGAGGATGGAAGCACTCAGCCTCTCGCTAGAAAACTGAAAAGACTCAAGCTGGCAAAAGCACCGCAAAGAACTGTGCGTTCTTCGAAATCCCAAATCCACAAGGAGAGTCCAATTGTGTCGGTTGCGATGCCTGACCTTCCTAACACTGGACGTGAAGAGCATGCGCCTTCCACCATTTGCACGCCCCCTGCAAGTGCTGGAAGGAGCACCCGCAGTCCAGTTCATGATAGTCAGATTGAAGATGTCAGTGTTGAAGTACACCAGGATGAGGAGAATATGGGTGTTGCTGGCGCTGGGGAGGAAATTGACCAGGAGGATTCTGATGGTGAGGTGGTTTGTTTAAGTCAGGCACCCGGGGAGACACCTGTTGTCCGTGGGAGGAATATGGCCACTGACATGCCTGGTGAAAATACCAAAAAAATCAGCTCTTCGGTATGGAAGTATTTCAACAGAAATGCGGACAACAGGTGTCAAGCCGTGTGTTGCCTTTGTCAAGCTGTAATAAGTAGGGGTAAGGACGTTAACCACCTCGGAACATCCTCCCTTATACGTCACCTGCAGCGCATTCATAATAAGTCAGTGACAAGTTCAAAAACTTTGGGTGACAGCGGAAGCAGTCCACTGACCAGTAAATCCCTTCCTCTTGTAACCAAGCTCACGCAAACCACCCCACCAACTCCCTCAGTGTCAATTTCCTCCTTCCCCAGGAATGTCAATAGTCCTGCAGGCCATGTCACTGGCAATTCTGACGATTCCTCTCCTGCCTGGGATTCCTCCGATGCATCCTTGCGTGTAACGCCTACTGCTGCTGGCGCTGCTGTTGTTGCTGCTGGGAGTCGATGGTCATCCCAGAGGGGAAGTCGTAAGACCACTTTTACTACTTCCACCAAGCAATTGACTGTCCAACAGTCCTTTGCGAGGAAGATGAAATATCACAGCAGTCATCCTACTGCAAAGCGGATAACTGAGGCCTTGGCATCCTGGGTGGTGAGAAACGTGGTTCCGGTATCCATCATTACTGCAGAGCCAACTAGAGACTTGTTGGAGGTACTGTGTCCCCGGTACCAAATACCATCTAGGTTCCATTTCTCTAGGCAGGCGATACCGAAAATGTACACAGACCTCAGAAAAAGAGTCACCAGTGTCCTAAAAAATGCAGCTGTACCCAATGTCCACTTAACCACGGACATGTGGACAAGTGGAGCAGGGCAGGGTCAGGACTATATGACTGTGACAGCCCACTGGGTAGATGTATGGACTCCCGCCGCAAGAACAGCAGCGGCGGCACCAGTAGCAGCATCTCGCAAACGCCAACTCTTTCCTAGGCAGGCTACGCTTTGTATCACCGGTTTCCAGAATACGCACACAGCTGAAAACCTCTTACGGCAACTGAGGAAGATCATCGCGGAATGGCTTACCCCAATTGGACTCTCCTGTGGATTTGTGGCATCGGACAACGCCAGCAATATTGTGTGTGCATTAAATATGGGCAAATTCCAGCACGTCCCATGTTTTGCACATACCTTGAATTTGGTGGTGCAGAATTATTTAAAAAACGACAGGGGCGTGCAAGAGATGCTGTCGGTGGCCAGAAGAATTGCGGGACACTTTCGGCGTACAGGCACCACGTACAGAAGACTGGAGCACCACCAAAAACTACTGAACCTGCCCTGCCATCATCTGAAGCAAGAAGTGGTAACGAGGTGGAATTCAACCCTCTATATGCTTCAGAGGTTGGAGGAGCAGCAAAAGGCCATTCAAGCCTATACAATTGAGCACGATATAGGAGGTGGAATGCACCTGTCTCAAGCGCAGTGGAGAATGATTTCAACGTTGTGCAAGGTTCTGATGCCCTTTGAACTTGCCACACGTGAAGTCTGTTCAGACACTGCCAGCCTGAGTCAGGTCATTCCCCTCATCAGGCTTTTGCAGAAGAAGCTGGAGACATTGAAGGAGGAGCTAACACGGAGCGATTCCGCTAGGCATGTGGGACTTGTGGATGGAGCCCTTAATTCGCTTAACAAGGATTCACGGGTGGTCAATCTGTTGAAATCATTGCACTACATTTTGGCCACCGTGCTCGATCCTAGATTTAAAGCCTACCTTGGATCTCTCTTTCCGGCAGACACAAGTCTGCTGGGGTTGAAAGACCTGCTGGTGAGAAAATTGTCAAGTCAAGAGGAACGCGACCTGTCAACATCTCCTCCTTCACATTCTCCCGCAACTGGGGGTGCGAGGAAAAGGCTCAGAATTCCGAGCCCACCCGCTGGCGGTGATGCAGGGCAGTCTGGAGCGACTGCTGATGCTGACATCTGGTCCGGACTGAAGGACCTGACAACGATTACGGACATGTCGTCTACTGTCACTGCATATGATTCTCTCAACATTGAAAGAATGGTGGAGGATTATATGAGTGACCGCATCCAAGTAGGCACGTCACACAGTCCGTACTTATACTGGCAGGAAAAAGAGGCAATTTGGAGGCCCTTGCACAAACTGGCTTTATTCTACCTAAGTTGCCCTCCCACAAGTGTGTACTCCGAAAGAGTGTTTAGTGCCGCCGCTCACCTTGTCAGCAATCGGCGTACGAGGTTACATCCAGAAAATGTGGAGAAGATGATGTTCATTAAAATGAATTATAATCAATTCCTCCGTGGAGACATTGACCAGCAGCAATTGCCTCCACAAAGTACACAGGGAGCTGAGATGGTGGATTCCAGTGGGGACGAATTGATAATCTGTGAGGAGGGGGATGTACACGGTGATATATCGGAGGATGATGATGAGGTGGACATCTTGCCTCTGTAGAGGCAGTTTGTGCAAGGAGAGATTAATTGCTTCTTTTTTGGTGGGGGTCCAAACCAACCCGTCATTTCAGTCACAGTCGTGTGGCAGACCCTGTCACTGAAATGATGGGTTGGTTAAAGTGTGCATGTCCTGTTTATACAACATAAGGGTGGGTGGGAGGGCCCAAGGACAATTCCATCTTGCACCTCTTTTTTCTTTAATTTTTCTTTGCGTCATGTGCTGTTTGGGGAGGGTTTTTTGGAAGGGCCATCCTGCGTGACACTGCAGTGCCACTCCTAGATGGGCCCGGTGTTTGTGTCGGCCACTAGGGTCGCTTATCTTACTCACACAGCTACCTCATTGCGCCTCTTTTTTTCTTTGCGTCATGTGCTGTTTGGGGAGGGTTTTTTGGAAGGGACATCCTGCGTGACACTGCAGTGCCACTCCTAGATGGGCCCGGTGTTTGTGTCGGCCACTGGGGTCGCTTATCTTACTCACACAGCTACCTCATTGCGCCTCTTTTTTTCTTTGTGTCATGTGCTGTTTGGGGAGGGTTTTTTGGAAGGGACATCCTGCGTGACACTGCAGTGCCACTCCTAGATGGGCCCGGTGTTTGTGTCGGCCACTAGGGTCGCTTATCTTACTCACACAGCTACCTCATTGCGCCTCTTTTTTTCTTTGCGTCATGTGCTGTTTGGGGAGGGTTTTTTGGAAGGGCCATCCTGCGTGACACTGCAGTGCCACTCCTAGATGGGCCCGGTGTTTGTGTCGGCCACTAGGGTCGCTTATCTTACTCACACAGCTACCTCATTGCGCCTCTTTTTTTCTTTGCGTCATGTGCTGTTTGGGGAGGGTTTTTTGGAAGGGACATCCTGCGTGACACTGCAGTGACACTCCTAGATGGGCCCGGTGTTTGTGTCGGCCACTAGGGTCGCTTATCTTACTCACACAGCTACCTCATTGCACCTCTTTTTTTCTTTGCGTCATGTGCTGTTTGGGGAGGGTTTTTTGGAAGGGACATCCTGCGTGACACTGCAGTGACACTCCTAGATGGGCCTGGTGTTTGTGTCGGCCACTAGGGTCGCTTATCTTACTCACACAGCTACCTCATTGCGCCTCTTTTTTTCTTTGCATCATGTTCTGTTTGGGGAGGGTTTTTTGGAAGGGACATCCTGCGTGACACTGCAGTGACACTCCTAGATGGGCCCGGTGTTTGTGTCGGCCACTAGGGTCGCTTAGCTTAGTCATCCAGCGACCTAGGTGCAAATTTTAGGACTAAAAATAATATTGTGAGGTGTGAGGTATTCAGAATAGACTGAAAATGAGTGTAAATTATGGTTTTTGAGGTTAATAATACTTTGGGATCAAAATGACCCCCAAATTCTATGATTTAAGCTGTTTTTTAGTGTTTTTTGAAAAAAACACCCGAATCCAAAACACACCCGAATCCGACAAAAAAAATTTGGTGAGGTTTTGCCAAAACACGGTCGAACCCAAAACACGGCCGCGGAACCGAACCCAAAACCAAAACACAAAACCCGAAAAATTTCCGGCGCTCATCTCTAGTGTTGAGTGACATCCAGGGTCTATGCAACTGCAGCCGTCCAGAGCGCAGTGGTTTACTATTTATGTATTTTTTGTGTGCCGATGGTGCCTTGCCCACACTGCAAATGCACTGCAGGCTCACCATCTGGCAGCACCCCCCTCTCCCTGTACGGCCATTCAGTCACTGCAGTCCCGGTGCCACCACTTGTCTCCCGACCCTGCATGGGAGAGGGAGTGCGGATGTAGCCGGCATCTAGCAGCACAAAGCTGCCCCCTGTCCCGCTGCCACCATCCCTGAGCTCCACCACCATCGTGCCTGAGCCCACTGTGTGTGCAGGGGAATGGGAGCTGTGCCGCAGCCACTATCGAACAGCAGTGATCCCGCCACTCCTTCCCAGAGTCCCACTGGCTGTGTCCTGCTGGCTGTGTAAAGGGGTGAAGAGCGCTTGCGCAGGTTGATCCCGGACCCGCTGTCTTGCTTCTTGTGTGAAGTAGCATCACTGCAGCATGATCCCGGACCCCAGGAGAGGCTCTGCGCCTGGATGCTGGATTGTGCCTACCACCTCCAGGTGACAGAGAGACACAATCTCTCACTCTATCGTGCAAAAGAGGGGGGAATTCCTACCTAATGTGTAAAGAAAGGTGGACTCTGCTGATGTAAATGTGTAAAAAAAGGTGGACTCTGCTGCGTAATGTGTAAAAAAGCAGGGTTCTGCCTGCCTAATGTGTAAAAAAGGGGAACTATGCCTGCCTAATGTGTAAAAAAGGGGGACTCTGCTGCTGTAATGTGTAAAAAAGGGGGATTCTGCTGCCATAATGTACAGAAGGGGCTATACCTGCCGTACTGTGTAAAAGGGAGCTCTGCCTAATGTAATGTGTAAAAGGGAGCACTGTGACCATGCCCCTTACCCATGAAGCAATGCCCCTATATTTTTGGCACGCACATTGACCCTGTTTTGTATTTGGGGGCGATGCTGTTTCTTGCACACAGTGCTAAAATGTCTAGTTATGGTACTGAAGTTGCTCATATAATTATGAGTATCATCTTGTTCACTTTGCATTGCAGATGCTCCAAAGCATTTGGGAACTTATTAAATCTATTTAAAATAATCTGTACATTAGAGATGAGTGGGCTCATTTCTCTAAGAACTGAGCCCACCCAAACTTCCAGACAGGGCCGGCGCTTCCATTAGACAGCTTTAGGCAGCTGCCTAGAGTGTCGGCCACCAAAGGGCGCCCCCCACAAGATTGAAGGAGAGAGATCCTTCATATGATGGTGGCAGCAGTTGCTGGTCTTACCAGAGGCAGTCTCTGCTTTCCTCTGTGCTCTGGGGCCTGGGATAACTACTTGTGCTGTACTGTTAATGTATACAGCCAGTTCGTCAGCTCCCATCCCCTGCTGTTTCCTTCCTTCTCCTGACTTGCTCCCAGTAGCTAGTTGAGGCAGACGAGGAGCTGGCATTTGCTGTGACCAGCTGCAGGCTGAGACTAGAGTGAGAGGCTGTGTCCTGTCTGGTGGTAAGTAGCTTAATGTGCTGTGTTCCTATGTAAACTGACACCCAAAAGTGGAGCAATTATATACTTTCATTTCCTGAGTTTAGCTAAAACATGTGTGACACTCTCCCCGCTCTGCTACTTCTGGAGGCTAATTGCTCCCAAACACAAAGTGTGCATAACATGTGGGGCAGCTAGGGACCTAGAGAGTAGAGGGAATGGAGCACATGTTGGTATCTGCATCTTTACTACACTGCATCCCTCCCTATTTCTGAAACTACCCATGTGTCTTCTTCCTGAATCTTTTAAGAGGTACAGCTTTTAAGAGGACTCTCAGCCCTCCCAAAATGTCAGCCTCAGCTATACAATATGCTGTATCATACTGTACGTTAATGCTGTATTGTAATGTTTTAAAAACACACTTTTTTTATTAATGCAAATTCTCTGAGTGATGCGTACACTGTACATATATATTACATGTGCCCCTTTTGTGCTGTATTGACTTTGCTGTGAAGGTACAGTACCATGCAAAGTATAATATATATATATATATATATATATATATATATATATGCTTTCAGAAAAGAGCAATCAGCAGCACTCAGAGACTGCAGAATCCAGGAATAAAGTGCAAGTACTTTTAATCCATTTTAGCAAAACAGGGGTGATCCAACGTTTCGGGGCGCGAACGTCCCTTTGTCAAGGTGAACTGTTTGTTCACCTTGACAAAGGGACGTTCGCGCCCCGAAACGTTGGATCACCCCTGTTTTGCTAAAATGGATTAAAAGTACTTGCACTTTATTCCTGGTTTCTGCAGTCTCTGAGTGCCGCTGATTGCTCTTTTCTGAAAGCATATGCATGCATTCTCCAGATGGCACCGGAGCACCATTGAATGCACAGGGAGAGTGCCGATCCGAGTATACATTGTATATATATATATATATATATACACCACACACTCCCCTGTTGCGCTTATTACTCAATGATATATGTGGAGATGGATTAGTAGGCTGCCTTCTATCACTAAGCTCTCTGTTAGGCAGAGCTGGAATGAACAATATATGAAACAATAGTGAGAATGGCGCCCTAGGGTACTATTATAGGCTCCCTATTCTATTTCAATTAATAGTGTCTTTCAACAGGACCATTATAAACATTATTTAATGAACAGTAAGTTCCAAGACATATATTTTATTTAAAAAAAAGATAAAACATATGAACTAACAGCAGTGTTCATATAGATATACATGTCTTCAATATATCAGCCTTCCAACACAGACAATGGGGTTCTGATTTGACAGAGACGCATAGATACTTATTTTGTGATATCCTGCTTTCAATATTGTAGATTGGAGGTCACCTCAGAACAAGATAGAATACCCAATGCGTTTTGTCTCATAGAGACTTCATCAGGGGCGTATCTATAATGTCAGAACATAATCATTTCAAAAGTTTTTTTAACACAATTTTATACAGACATATACTACAAACACAAACTTATATGAGTTGGAACATCCTAAAGAAAAGGTTCCTGGAATACAGACGGAGGTCCAGGTATAGGGACTAAGAGGAGATCATAAACATACCTCAATAAGTGTATATATATGGTAATTAAGCCAATATACAATATTCTTGAACACTTTATTTCTGAACAGATATCACGTTGTCAGACAACTGAGCTTTCGTGCCTATTGAGAAAGTATCCCATTTAAAACAATAACATAGACCATTTCAAACATACATATACAGTAGGCCTCAAATGGACCGTAAGTGCATTAAAAACAAATTAAGAATATCAGGCCCACATATCTGATAGTATCAAGGGAAAAGGCATATGATGCTTGGAAATTCAAACTCATGGGTATGTTTTTTTCCTGCAGAATAAATCAACCTATTAAAATAGGAGCAATGTCCAATAAGATAACCTTCTTTTCAACTGTTCACTATTTATCAAAGATTCATTATCCAGGACATAGTATATACGGAATCTATTGGATTAATGATACAGACCCTTATTATAAGCATTACTGCAAATACACGTGGTTGGATCAGATATATATGTGCATTAAATCCTATGGTAGTTATAATACCAGACCTTCTTTACAATATTTAGGTTGTTAATCAGAATCAGTTTGATAGCTAGTGTTTTTCAAATCATATTACAATTGTAAGGTCCTATGGACATAATTAAAGATCTAAATTCATTGTACACATATTTCAAGTTCTTTGTACACAATACAATATAATCAGATACAAGTGAGGTCAAAATCTAGGCAGTATATCCTACACCATTTGTGATAAATTCCTTCTCATAAATATGTGATCAATTGCTTACCATCCAGTGGAGTGAGTGATGTTTCCCAGTACCATGCATAATGGGCTGTGTGTACTAGCCCTCCTTTTATTCCAAAGCAGATCGTGACATCACTGCCCTTCACTGTGATAGGTGAATTTTATATCCCTGAAAATAACTAGGAAAATTACTTATATACTACATAGTACCTTTACTAGGGTAAATACTATGACCCATAATTGTGTAAATCTATTAATTACTACAATGAAGTGTCTAATAACGTGTATATTAGCTTAGTTAATAAGTCCTCCCATAATGCCCTGCTAGCACCCATAATGCCCTTGTATATGATCTGTTTGATTGACAGGTGCATCCTCCAATGGGTGAGGATAGAGGTAGAGCATAATTACTAACTGGGATATTGTACAGCCAACCCCTATGTATATGTTTTTTTATAAAAATTGCAAACATTGTCACCGACAGGTTTAAATCAAGATTTTTAAATAAAATGTTTTTTGTAAAATACTGCCCTTTTACTTCTTGTCTCCCCTTTCTGAGGAAATCATACAAGCTCCTGCTCTTAAAATGATGAAACGTGCAAGGACATTCAATATTGTCTAAAGGATGGACCTAATACATCTTTTTGTGCCATCTGAATCAAGATTACAGTCCGTCTTTGATAATTATCACCTTTGCCAACACTGTATTAATGACAGATTCAAGAATGGAGCATATTGTTGATTTAAAATGGCGGCTGCGAGACTTCCGGTTGATGCACTTCCGGTCAGCGGTCCTGCACTTCCAGTTAGCGATCCTCTACTTTAAAATAATCTATTACACTCTGAGTGTGAACATTTATCATATTAAGTGACCTAATGCCTTTTGAACAACCAGATATGAGTGTTTATAGTGTATTAAAATCTGAATAGTTGCGGTGATGTCACTTCCGGTTTCGGTGATGACGAAACCGGAAGTACCAATTTCACTGCCTTTTGAAATGGATCAAAGAGGGGATTACCTGCCTTGAGAAAGGAACCTTTTGAGTTCCGAAACGCGTTGGAAACATACCCCGGTTGGACGCCCTCACCATCGCCTGAACCAGAGGAGTGACACCTGCCGGAGTGAGGACTTTAAGTTCTGGGAGCACATGCATGGCAAGTCCAGACTTACCTGCATACACCATAACCTGCTAAGCAGAGCAGCGAGAGACAGAGCCTCCCAACTGCCCCACACCCAACACGGGACACTGTGGCCCACAGGTGGGACAGTGGCACAGTCCCCAAAAAATGGGACTGTCCCGTGAAAATCGGGACAGTTGGGAGGTATGTAATCTTTTTGAACTGTCAGGTTGCTGTAAGCTTGCATGCACGCCTTTTCCCAGCTTCAGTCTGACTTGGGACTGTGAATTACTAGGTGGATGGAGTGGATGTGTGTGTATTTACCAGGGGATGGGTGGAGGATGTTGGGAAAAAATGGGCAGCATTGTGAATGTTTGCCTAGGGCACCTTGAAACCTTGCACTGAACCTGCTTCCACAAACTGAGGGAATCCGATCCCTAGCTCAATTTATCCCACCAGGCATGGATTCCAAAACGAGGCAACAAGTCACGGCAGATATTAACAATGGCCCTCATTCCGAGTTGTTCGCTCGCAAGCTGCTTTTAGCAGCTTTGCACATGCTAAGCCGCCGCCTACTGGGAGTGAATCTTAGCTTATCAAAATTGCAAACGAAAGATTTGCAATATTGCGAAAAGACTTCTCTGTGCAGTTTCTGAGTAGCTCGAGACTTACTCTGCCAGTGCGATCAGTTCAGTGCTTGTCGTTCCTGGTTTGACGTCACAAACACCCAGCGTTCGCCCAGACTCTCCTCCGTTTCTCCAGCCACTCCCGCGTTTTTCCCAGAAACGGTAGCGTTTTTTCACACACACCCATAAAACGGCCTGTTTCCGCCCAGAAACACCCACTTCCTGTCAATCACATTACGATCACCAGAACGAAGAAAAAACCTCGTAATGCCGTGAGTAAAATTCCTAACTGCATAGCAAATTTACTTGGCGCAGTCGCACTGCGGACATTGCGCATGCGCATTAGCGACTAATCGCTCCGTTGCGAAAAAAAATAACGAGCGAACAACTCGGAATGACCCCCAATATTAACCCACTGGTGTATTTTTTTTATCTGAGAACACAGCCACTAGACTGCCAGGGCAAATATCAACAATATTATCCTCCTAATACAGGGGCAGCATTAACCCTTTATTGGTGCAAACTGGTGTGTGTCACCATTAATAGAATTATATGAAAACAGTGATTTGCAGCAGTGTGTTAAAAACAAAATAGAAAAAAAAATTGTGTGTGTTCAGGGCTAGGCTAAGCCCCCTGTGTTCATAAATATAAGTACTGTGAGTCTGCAGTGTGAGTTGTCATTTGTGAGAAAAACAAAAAAGTTGTTTGTTTTGTACAACTTGTGTGTTCAACGAAGCTCAGTAGGTGCCGGGCCTCTGTGTTTATAAACATAAACACTGTGAGTTAATATGGATTAGGATCAGTCGATAGAAGAGCTGGAACAGTCATGATGATTATGAAATTAGTATGTAGTATTTCAACATCAACTAAAGCCAGTGCTCAAAGGCATAGAGGGTTTAAGAAATGGTACCTGAAATCAAAACAATACTTAACAATGGTAAGGAAAAATCATCACCTCTAATAAAGGGAAAGTTTACTGGCAAAAAATATAAATTTGCCAGCATTGGAATCCACCAATACACAAGTCTCTGTACTTTGTTGTATTGGGAGGCAAAGGTCTTCCTCTTAGAATTTGTAGTTCATTTTTATGAACATGAGTCTTTTTCCACATTTCATTAGTTGCTACCTCAAATAGTTTCAGTAGCTTGCATAAAATAGAGTATTCTCCAGTGTGCTGGAGTAAGATACATTCCCCCTCCTCTTCCTATGTTATAGTGTCTTGTTTAGGTTTTCATGGCTTGTTGCTGTTCCTCCATCGACTGAAGCATATATAGGATATATACCACCTGGTCACTACTACTGCTTTCACATTGCATCAATAACCCGGGTTACAGGATCGATCTGGGTCGAAGTGCAGTGTGAAAGCACCAAAGGGAATATCCAGAGTCAGGCAACCCGGCATTTCAACCCAGGTTTAAAGAAGGGTTAAACATATGTTGGACCTGGCTCATTGTGCAGTGTGAAAGCCTCTGACCCAGGATATTCAACCTGGATCTCAGAAAAAGGTGCTGATTGGCTGTTTATGTATCTGTTCAGAGCAGCCCCCAAGCCCATCCTTTTATTTCCTTTGAAACCTCATCAATATGAGCCAGAAAAGTCAATTTTAAATCACTTCACTTTGTTTAACATTGGTGACCTGGGTTTAGTGTAAAAGGCACCAACTCGGGAATAACTCGGGTCGAAAATGCAATCTCCTCTCAAGTTTGGTTTCTCTGTAACCCCCGGGGAGTTCATAAAATTAGCTTTATATTGCTGTGGAGTGCTGTCTGGATTGCCATGTTGATCTGTAGGTTGATTTCTGGAATGGTGTTGTATGTGATTTGTGATTTGAAAGTCAGTAGGTTTGTTATGGAAGGGATCATGGGTGGAACTTCCAGAAGCAATATAGATTCCAGAAGCAATATAGATGCCTGACTCCAGGCTTTAAGCCCAGAAGGGGTACCTGTGTGGTTCACAGCAGGACCAATTGTGACTGCTACTCTTCTACCAGAGCTCACTGCTGCTGCAGAGTTAATCAGCTCTGTCCCAGGAGCCCTGCTAACACCTGCAATACAGGACAGGACAGCTAAGCTTGTGCTGCAGCAACTAACTGTGCACTCACCATTGCTGCTGGACTGCGAGATGGGAACCACCGGTGAATGCTGATTTTACCTTCTGTAGACAGCTGAATCTTGTGAGTCTGACCCAGACCCACTGGGCATTGTTACACAGCATAGAGGTAGCCCTATTAACTTACTGCAGACTCTAGTCCCTGTAGCATGGCTGAGAGTGCTCACCTCATATTTGTTTTTCCTTTTTTTTCTAAGGGAAAGGAGGGTCACCAAACTCCAACTTGCCTTCAGGCGACTCATATGAACTTACGCCCCAGCCTCAGACCTTTCATGTCTGCTACAATAGTCTAGCGGGCTAGGACTTTGTTATGTAACAGTAAATAGAAGGTCATAAAATCAATTTCCAATGAAGGAGCAGAGAGTACAAATATAATTTTCCATAATAACAGAACATAATAATTAAGAATGTATGAGTTCAGACCTTAATAAGTGTATAATCTGCATTGTTACCTATATATACATTTCGAAGTAACCCAATATACAAAAAACATGGGGATGGCTGTTGAACGTTCCAGGGTCCAGTGTTTTACAGTGGTGCTGTAATAGAAAAGAGGATTTTTGTGTACTTAACATTGAATCCTTTTCTCTGAAGCAGGCTGGGAACACTACGACTCCCTCATGTTCAGTCGTGAGAGATTTGCTTCCTTATTGTCTCTTCCTTACTGTTTTTTTATTGTGATAACAGTTTGACTGCCCCTCCTTTTTCAGACTCTTTTGAAATACTGTAAATACTGTAATCGTGGGGATGCAGGGTGGAGGACCCTGGGTTTAAAGCTACAGTTTTAATTAGATGCCAGCTCCAGCCACAACTTGCAATCCCATGGTCCGGTGTTCCCCAGCCTGCTTCAGAGAAAAGGATTCAGGTATCCAAAAATCCTATTTCTCTTTGTTCCACAGGAGGCACTGAAAAACATCATTGTAGGTGGAGCTGGAAGAGCCCGATACCAAAGTTTTAACTACTATATGCTTTTGCTGGTTAACTTTCTGCTTTTCCCATTGGACAGATTATCCCATTGGGTTTTGGTTTTAAGAAAATAGTTTTCTCCCTCAGGTTAAGATTTTGTGATAAATGTTCCTTGCTCTACACCAATCATGCCATTGTTTTGGGAACTTTGCACATGCAGAACAGGTTTTCACACTCACTTATGCTGGCCAGGAAGTCTACCTGATGTTCTTTATTTCATAAATTCCCATTGTTTTGATAGGACAGGCCACTAATCTGCACCAGTTTGATTGTTCTAATTTGTTTGTCTCCTCTCACAATTGAACTTGGGGATGTCCTCTGGAAAGGTATATGCATCTCAAGACTTGAGTTTATACATTCCCAAGAGGAGGTGTGGGCCCTTCATCTTTCTGAGGACTGGCTTTGTGGATTCCATAGTCAGGTTTGTCTTTATGCTACTCATAGTGGAGGCAGCAAATGCTTGCCTGTGGTACACCTTATCAAATTTCCACTTTTATCCAAGCTAGAAAACCATTTCTGGATTTGCTGTATCCTATCCCACTCGATTGCTGGATGCTTCCAGGGTGGTTAGGTAGGTATACTGTATGTCTGTGGCACCTCTCTGCAGGTCATTTATGCATCCCTTCCTCACTATGCTATATGCAAATATTTTGAAGCTTACAACATACTGTGAAAAATGTAAAGATTTTTAATAGAGATGAGCAGGTTCGGTTCCTCGGGATCCGAACCCCACCGAACTTCAAGTATACTATCCATCCATACCTGTGCTGCATTTTAGTTGTGCGCAGTATATAGTAGGAGGACAGTGCAGAATTTTGCTTACCACCAATATCTATATAGCAGTATGGTACAGTAGAACATTGCTCTGCCTCTGTGTCGTCAAGTATACTATCCATCCAAACCTGTGCTGCATTTTAGTTGTGCGCAGTATATAGTAGGAGGACAGTGCAGAATTTTGCTGACCACCAGTATATATATATAGCAGTACAGTACAGTAGTCCACTGCTCTACCTCTGTATCGTCAAGTATACTATCCATCCATACATGTGCTGCATTTTAGTTGTGTGCAGTATATAGTAGGAGGACAGTGCAGAATTTTGTTGACCACCAGTATATATATAGTAGTACAGTACAGTAGTCCACTGCTCTACCTCTGTGTCGTCAAGTATACTATCCATCCATACCTGTGCTGCATTTTAGTTGTGCGCAGTATAAAGTAGGAGGACAGTGCAGAATTTTGCTGACCACCAGTATATATATAGCAGTACGGTACAGTAGTCCACTGCTCTACCTCTGTGTCGTCAAGTAAACTATCCATCCATACCTGTGCGGCATTTTAGTTGTGCACAGTATATAGTAGGAAGACAGTGCAGCATTTTGCTGACCACCAGTATATTTATATATAGCAGTACGGTACAGTAGTCCACTGCTCTACCTCTGTGTCATCAAGTATCCTATCCATCCATACCTGTGCTGCATTTTAGTTGTGCGCAGTATATAGTAGGAGGACAGTGCAGAATTTTGCTGACCACCAGTATATAAATAGCAGTATGGTACAGCAGTCAATTGCTCTATCTCTGTGTCGTCAAGTATACTATCCATCCATACCTGTGCTGCATTTTAGTTGTGCGCAGTATATAGTAGGAGGACAGTGCAGAATTTTGCTGACCACCAGTATATATATAGCAGTACGGTACAGTATTCCACTGCTCTACCTCAGTGTCGTCAAGTATACTATCCATCCATACCTGTGCTGCATTTTAGTTGTGCGCAGTATATATAGTAGGACAGTGCAGAATTTTTCTGACCACCAGTATATAAATAGCAGTATGGTACAGTAGTCCACTGCTCTACCTCTGTGTCGTCAAGTATACTATCCATCCATACCTGTGCTGCATTTTAGTTGTGCGCAGTATATAGTAGGAGGACAGTGCAGAATTTTGCTGACCACCAGTATATTTATATATAGCAGTACGGTACAGTAGTCCACTGCTCTACCTCTGTGTCGTCAAGTAAACTATCCATCCATACCTGTGCTGCATTTTAGTTGTGTGCAGTATATAGTAGTAAGAGGACAGTGCAGAATTTTGCTGACCACCAGTATATATATAGCAGTACGGTACAGTAGACCACTGCTCTACCTCTGTGTCGTCAATTATACTATCCATCCATACCTGTACTGCATTTTAGTTGTGCGCAGTATATAGTAGGAGGACAGTGCAGAATTTTGCTGACGACCAGTATATATATAGCAGTACAGTACAGTAGTCCACTGCTCTACCTCTGTGTCGTCAAGTATACTATCCATCCATACCTGTGCTGCATTTTAGTTGTGCGCAGAATATACAGTAGGAGGACAGTGCAGAATTTTTCTGACCACCAGTATATATATAGCAGTACGGTACAGTAGGCCATTGCTATTGATATATTACTGGCATATAATTCCACACATTAAAAAATGGAGAACAAAAATGTGGAGGGTAAAATAGGGATAGATCAAGATCCACTTCCACCTCGTGCTGAAGCTGCTGCCACTAGTCATGGCCGAGACGATGAAATGCCATCAACGTCGTCTGCCAAGGCTGATGCCCAATGTCATAGTAGAGAGCATGTAAAATTAAAAAAACAAAAGTTCAGTAAAATGACCCAAAAATCTAAATTAAAAGCATCTGATGAGAAGTGTAGACTTGCCAATATGCCATTTACGACACGGAGTTGCAAGGAATGGCTGAGGCCCTGTCCTATGTTCATGGCTAGTATTTCAGCTTCACATGAGGATGGAAGCACTCATCCTCCCGCTTAAAAAATGAAAAGACTTAAGCTTGAAAAAGCACAGCAAAGAACTGTACATTCTTCTAAATCACAAATCCCCAAGGAGAGTCCAATTGTGTCGGTTGCGATGCCTGACCTTCCCAACACTGGACGGGAAGAGGTGGCGCCTTACTACCTTACATGTAACACCAAGATGGCTGCATCACCTTTTGCATGCTCCTGATCATCTCCATAAAACAGCTGAAATTCACCACAACTGACCCATAAATCATCGTAAATATCCAAGGACTTACCTTTAACTTGTTCTACTCTACGCGGACATCTGATCAAAACCAACGGATTGCATTCCTGCGCTGAGATACACACTAGATTGAAACCTCTGCAACTCTCCACTTAGAAGTCCTTCAGTTTGGAATCTACTGTGCTCTGCATTGGACATCCCAGACAAGGTACTGTGAACTACAACCTACTGTATATTTGGCTCCATCCAGCCCCTCACTTAGACATCATTCACCTCTGTTCTCTGAGCAAAAAATAACTGACTTCTTGCATTAATGAACTAATATACAGTATATTTAGGCTCTGAATCACTGAAGGGTCACTGCTCACTTCAATTTGCAAGAGCCATTCCAAAGGACACATGTTATCACTACCCCCCACAAGAAATTTACTTCAAAGGCCTCTCACACTGAGATCTTTCACACCTACACAACAGGAATTGGATTCTAACACCACTCCACAAGGCTGCTTTTGACTAAATCAGCAACAGAAAAAGTTATTTTATTTACAGTATCACTTGTTTCAAATATACCCATTGTATTAAGGAGCAGCAATAGGTTACAGCAACAACGATTATAGCGATTACAATCTAAGATGGCGCCGCAGATGGCTGCCTCGGAGCTACGCAGCTCAGCCAAAATACCTGTTTCCCCTTGTTTTCCCTTGCCCTTGTCTACCCCACCGGTGACCAAATACAGCAGGGAAGCCCTCCTTAGTTGGAGCGCTCCCGAGGTGCTTACCACACGTTCGGGCCCGTCGGCGGGCAGATCAGCGGCCCTTGCAGCCCTCGCTGCCCTTGCTGCCCTGTGTGGCAAGGATGCAGACGTTGTGGACACCGAAGTGGATGACCGAGCGGCCGCGCCCCCCCGCAGCCCAGGTGGCGACTGGCGGATGGATCACCGGCCCCAAAAAGAGAATGACGGAGGCCCTCATGTCGGCCCTAGTAGAAGGACCTGGACTCAGAGGAGAGGCTGTCGCGCAGGCGCCCTAGTGAGGTGGCGGCGGCGAGGGCACCGGTCTGCACTACCCGCGATCCTGCTTTCGAATGTGCGCTCACTGGCAAACAAGTTCGACAAATTGTCCCTCCTTCTGGGCAGCGCAGGGTCAGGCATTACAGGGTCATCTATCCTCTGCTTTACGGAGACGTGGCTGGACGACCATATTGCGGACAACCCGATGTCTCTGCCGGGCTTCAGTCTCTTCAGGGCCGATCGCTCCAAGGTTCTCTCAGGGAAAACGAAGGGTGGTGGCATCTGCTTCTACATCAACGACGGATGGTGCACCAATGTCACGATCATAGGCAAATCATGCAGCCCCCACCTGGAGATGCTGAGTATCAACTGCAACCCCTTCTATTCCCCCCGGGAATTTGCCTCAATTGTCCTTGTGGGAGTGTACATCCCCCCCCTCGCCTGCGCGAACGAAGCCCTGCACCACCTGGCCATATGTATATCCGACATAGAACAAAAACACCCAGACTCTCTGCTTATAGTACTGGGTGACTTCAACAGAACTAACCTGAGCAAGGAGCTACCTAAGTACAAACAACAAGTCACGTGTCCCACTAGGGAAGGGCGCACCCTTGATCACTGCTACACTACCCTCAAGTCTGCCTTCCGGTCTATCCCGCGTGCTGCACTCGGCCTATCTGACCACTGCCTCGTCCACCTACTCCCTACCTATACACAGAAGCTGAGAGCAGTTAAGCCTGTCGTTAAGACTGTCAAGAAATGGACCAATGAGGCCAAGATGAAGCTCCAGGCCTGCTTTGACTGCACGGAATGGGGGGTCTTTGAAGCCTCGGCAACCGACCTGAATGACTTGACAGACACTGTCACATCCTACATCAGCTACTGTGAGGACATGTGTGTACCTACCAAGACTTACCGCATTTACAACAACAACAAGCCCTGGTTCAATGCCCAGCTCAGGCAACTTCGTCGAGCCAAAGAGGAGGCCTATAGCAGCGGTGACAGAGCACTATACAACCGTACTAGGAACTCTCTGACTAAAGGAATTAGGCTAGCAAAAAAGCGGTTCTCGGACAAGCTGACAAACGATCTCTCCACCAATGACCCCGTATCTGTATGGAAAGGAATGCAATCCATAACCAACTATAGGAAAACATCAAAGTCCACCGCCATGCACCAAGACCTTGCAGATGAGCTGAACCACTTTTATTGCAGGTTCGCAAAAGAAGTCCCCTGCAACCCAAACAATCACCTCTACGATGCCCCGAACACCGACGGCCAACCCCAGGCACTGCAAGTCACCCAAGAAGAGGTGGAGGCATTGTTCAAAAGGACCAAAACCAGGAAAGCTCCGGGTCCTGACGGAGTGTCACCATCTGCCCTAAGAGCATGTGCGGGTCAGCTCGCCCCCATATTCACCAAGATCTTCAATAAATCGCTGGAGCTACAGAAAGTCCCTTCCTGCCTCAAAAGGTCTACTATAGTCCCGGTCCCCAAGAAACCCACTATCACGAACCTGAACGACTACAGGCCGATAGCACTGACGTCTGTGGTCATGAAAACGTTCGAGCGTCTGGTTTTGAATCACCTGAAAACTGTGACTGGCCCCCAACTGGACCCCCTGCAGTTCGCCTATCGCTCGAATCGGTGTGTCGAGGATGCAGTCAACCTGGGCCTGCACTACATTCTACAGCACCTAGACATTCCCGGTACCTACGCGAGGGTCCTGTTGTCGATTTCAGCTCGGCCTTCAATACAATCGTCCCCAGCATCCTCCACCCCAAATTACTTCGCCTAGGGGTCCCAGAAGCTACCTGTTCCTGGATAATAGACTTCCTGACAGATAGGACACAGGTGGTGAAAGCGGGGGAATTCACCTCTCAAGCGCGGTCCATCAGTACAGGGGCCCCTCAGGGCTGTGTCCTCTCACCCCTGCTCTTCTCCCTGTACACAAATGACTGTACCTCAGAGGCGCAATCAGTAAGGATCATCAAATTCGCCGATGACACCACCGTCATCGGCCTCATCAAGGATGGGGACGAATCGGCCTATAGACAGGAAGTAGACCGGCTGGCCCAGTGGTGCATCCACAACAACCTTGACCTCAACCCCCTCAAAACTGTCGAGATGATAGTGGACTTCAGGAAGAAGTCATCTAGTGCACCTCCGCTAACGATTGCTGACAGTGTGGTATCGCTAGTGGACTCCTTCAAGTTTCTAGGGACCACAATCTCCAGGGACCTTAAATGGGGGTCCAACACTGACGCCACTGTTGGGAAAGCGCAGCAGAGGTTGTTCTTCCTCAGGCAACTAAGGAAGTTCAACATCCCACTGAAGCTCCTGCTCCTCTTCTACTCCGCGATTGTGGAGTCGGTACTGTGCTCCTCGATACTCGTATGGTACAGCTCCGCCAGCGCGAGGGACAGATGCAGGCTCCAAAAGGTGGTCAGAACCGCAGAGAAGATCATCGGGGCCGACCTTCCCTCAGTCCAGGACCTGTACTTGTCCAGAGCTAAAAAGCGGGCAATGAAGATAGTAAAAGACCAGCTACACCCCGGCCACAGCATGTTTAACTTGCTTCCTTCAGGCAGGCGTTACAGGGCTGTCCCCGCCAGATCCACTAGAAGCCTCAAAAGTTTCTTTCCCCAAGCTGTCCGCCTGCTGAACTCCTGAACATTGACTGACTAGACGTACATGTAACTCACTTGTGTCCCTACGGTATACCTATCTGTGTAACTTTACTTGCCCGCCGCCCCCCCCCACACACACACACACACACCTGCTTACCTGTTACCTACTTGGCTGTTGTATAGCAAACCGAAGACAAATTCCTAGTATACGTAAGTATACCTGGCCAATAAAGCTGATTCTGATTCTGATTCTTCCACCATTTGCATGCCCCGTGCAAGTGCTGGAAGGAGCACCCGCAGTCCAGTTCCTGATAGTCAAATTGAAGATGCCACTGTTCAAGTATACCAGGATGAGGATATGGGTGTTGCTGGCGCTGAGGAGGAAATTGACAAGGAGGATTCTGATGGTGAGGTGGTTTGTTTAAATCAGGCACCCGGGGAGACACCTGTTGTCCGTGGGACGAATATGGCCATTGACATGCCTGGTCAAATTACAAAAAAAATCACCTCTTCGGTGTGGAATTATTTTAGCAGAAATGCGGACAACAGGTGTAAAGCCGTGTGTTGCCTTTGTCAAGCTGTAATAACTAGAGGTAAGGACATTAACCACCTAGGAACATCCTCCCTTATACATCAGCTGGAGTGCAGTCATCAAAAGTTATTGACAAGTTCAAAAACTTTGGGTGACAGCGGAAGCAGTCCACTGACAACTAAATCCATTCCTCTTGTAACCAATCTCCTGCAAACCACACCACCAACTCCCCCAGTGTCAATTTCCTCCTTAAACAGGAAAGCCAATAGTCCGGCAGGCCATGTCACTGGCAAGTCTGACGAGTCCTCTCCTGCCTGGGATTCCTCCGATGCATCCTTGAGTTTAATGCCTACTGCTGCAACCACTGCTGTTGTTGCTGCTGGGAGTCGATCGTCATCGCAGAGGGGAAGTCGGAAGACCACTTGTACTACTTCCAGTAAACAATTGACTGTCCAACAGTCCTTTGCGAGGAAGATGAAATATCACAGCAGTCATCCTGCTGCAAAGCAGATAACTCAGGCCTTGGCAGCCTGGGTGGTGTTAAACGTGTGTCCAGTATCCACCGTTAATTCACAGGGAAATAGACAATTTATTGAGTTAGTGTGTCCCCGGTACCAAATACAATCTAGGTTCCACTTCTCTAGGCAGGCGATACCGAGAATGTACACAGACCTCAGAAAAAGAGTCACCAGTGTGCTAAAAAATGCAGTTGTACCCAATGTCCACTTAACCACGGACATGTGGACAAGTGGAGCAGGGCAGACTCAGGACTATATGACTGTGACAGCCCACTGGGTAAATGTATTGCCTCCTGCAGCAAGAACAGCAGCGGCGGCACCAGTAGCAGCATCTCGCAAACGCCAACTCATTCCTAGGCAGGCTACGCTTTGTATCACCGCTTTCCATAAGAGGCACACAGCTGACAACCTCTTACTGAAACTGAGGAACATCATCGCAGAATGGCTTACACCAATTGGACTCTCCTGGGGATTTGTGACATCGGACAATGCCACCAATATTGTGCGTGCATTACATGTGGGCAAATTACAGCACGTCCCATGTTTTGCACATACATTGAATTTGGTGGCGCAAATTTTTTTTTAAAACGACAAGGGCGTGCAAGAGATGCTGTCGGTGGCCTGAAGAATTGCGGGCCACTTTCGGCATTCAGCCACTGCGTGCCGAAGACAGGAGCACCAGAAAACACTCCTGAACCTGCCCCGCCATCATCTGAAGCAAGAGGTGGTAACGAGGTGGAATTCAACCCTCTATATGCTTCAGAGGATGGAGGAGCAGCAAAAGGCCATTCAAGACTATACATCTGCCAACGATATAGGCAAAGGAGGGGGAATGCACCTGACTCAAGCGCAGTGGAGAATGATTTCAACGTTGTGCAAGGTTCTGCAACCCTTTGAACTTGCCACACGTGAAGTCAGTTCAGACACTGCCAGCCTGAGTCAGGTCTTTCCCCTCATCAGGCTTTTGCAGAAGAAGCTGAAGAGATTGAAGGAGGAGCTAAAATGGAGCGATTCCGCTAGGCATGTGGGACTTGTGGATGGAGCCCTTCATTCGCTTAACCAGGATTCACGGGTGGTCAATCTATTGAAAGCAGAGCAATACATTTTGGCCACGGTGCTCAATCCTAGGTTTAAAGCCTACGCTGTATCTCTCTTTCCGGCAGACACAAGTCTGCAGAGGTGCAAAGTCCTGCTGGTGAGATACTTGTCAAGTCAAGCATAACGTGACCCATCAACAGCTCCTCCTTCACATTCTCCCGCAGCTGGGGATGCGAGGTAAAGGCTAAGAATGGAGCGAGTGCTGGCATCTGGTCCGGACTGAAGGACCTGCCAACGATTACTGACATGTTGTCTACTGTCACTGCATATGATTCTGTCACCATTGAAAGATTGGTGGAGGATTATATGAGTGACCGCATCCAAGTAGGCACGTCAGACAGTCCATACGTATACTAGCAGGAAAAAGAGGCAATTTGGAGGCCCTCGCACAAACTGGCTTTATTTTACCTAAGTTGCCCTCCCTCCAGTGTGTACTCCGAAAGAGTGTTTAGTGCAGCTGCTCACCTTATCAGCAATCGGCGTACGAGGTTACTTCCAGAAAATGTGGAGAAGATGATGTTCATCAAAATTAATTATAATCAATTCCTCCGTGGAGACATTCACCAGCAATTGCCTCCAGAATGTACACAGGGACCTGAGATGGTGGATTCCAGTGGGGACGAATTAATAATCAGCGAGGAGGGGGGTGTACACAGTGAAAGAGGTGAGGAATCGGGACGATGAGGAGGAGGTGGACATCTTGCCTCTGTAGAGCCAGTTTGTGCAAGGAAAGAATGATTGCTTCTTTTTTGGTGGGGGCCCAAACCAACCAGTCATTTCAGTCACAGTCATGTGGCAGACCCTGTTGCTGAAATGATGGGTTTGTTAAAGTGTGCATGTCCTGTTTATACAACATAAGGGTGGGTGGGAGGGCCCAAGGACAATTCCATCTTGCACCTCTTTTTTCTTTAATTTATCTTTGCATCATGTGCTGTTTGGGGACTATTTTTTGATGTGCCATCCTGTCTGACACTGCATTGCCACTCATAGATGGGCCAGGTGTTTGTGTCGTCCACTTGGGTCGCTTAGCTTAGCCATCCAGCGACCTCGGTGCACCTCTTTTTCTTTTTTGCATCATGTGCTGTTTGGGGACTATTTTTTAAATCTGCCATCCTGTCTGACACTGCATTGCCACTCCTAGATGGGCCAGGTGTTTGTGTCAGCCACTTGGGTCGCTTAGCTTAGCCATCCAGGGACATTGGTGCACTTTTTTTTTTCTTTGCATCATGTGCTGTTTGGGGACTATTTTTTAAATCTGCCATCCTGTCTGACATTGCAGTGCCACTCCTAGATGGTCCAGGTGTTTGTGTCGGCCACTTGGGTCACTTAATTAGTCATCCAGCGACCTTGGTGCAAATTTTAGGACTAAAAATTATATTGTGAGGTGTGAGGTGCTCAGAATAGACTGGAAATGAGTGGAAATTTTGGTTATTGAGGTTAATAATACTATGGGATCAAAATTACCCCCAAATTCTATGATTTAAGCTGTTTTTGAGGGTTTTTTGTAAAAAAAAACACCCGAATCCGAAACACACCCGAATCCGACAAAAAATTTTCAGGGAGGTTTTGCCAAAACGCGTCCGAATTCAAAACACGGCCGCGGAACCGAATCCAAAACAAAAACACAAAACACAAAAAATTTCCGGTGCACATCACTAATTTTCAATGATGTGTATTATAAACCACCTCCAGAACGGGACAAACATCTAAATCTGGTCTTCAAAATTCTAAATAATTCCAATAATACTCTTTGTTGCTATATGGGCACAATTGCAACATTTTTAGGTAGCAGAAACTGGTTTTGATGGAGGGCTCAATAGCCAAGGTCTTGCACTCTATCCAGAATCTCCTAAAAACAGCATAAAAAAACACAAGAGTTTTTAATATTGTATTGCATGGGCTTTTTAAAAAAAAAAAAAAAAAAGGTGCAATCATTTTAAGGTTCAAAATGTTAGAAACACTGAGATTTATTTTAATTTTCTTACCTTGCCTGACCCAATGCCAAAATAAAACTAGAACGGTGTGTATACCATGTCCTGGTTTTGACAAAACTAGACTATGTTATCATTATGTTTTCCAGATTAGGCAAAACAACTTTATTGTGTTTAAATTTAGTTTTTTGTTTTTTTTTAACAAATAGTTTTAAACTGCTAAAATAATGTTATGTGGATGTATTTTGATTATTACATTATTATTAAGATCAAAAACATTAATTTCAATTAATTTCCTATTAATCTTGAATACATCACATGTCACATTATACAGTAGTTCAACAGCATTGGCCTAAGGCTGGTTGGCAAACTACATCCTTAGTAGATGCAGAAATAATGGGTGTAATTCAGACCTGATCGCAGCAGCAAATTTGTTAGCGAATGGGCAAAATCATGGGCGTCATTCTGACCTGTTCGCACGCTGCTGTTTTTCGCAGAGCAGCGATCAGGTCACTACTGCGCATGCATATGCACCGCAATGCGCAGGTGCATTGTACAGATACAAAGCGGATCATTGCTGAGCGATGGATTTAATGAAGAATACATTCACACAGCCAATCGCAAGGAGATTGACAGAAAGAGGTAATTTATAGGTGTCAACTAGTGATGTGCACCGGAAATTTTTCGGGTTTTGTGTTTTGGTTTTGGGTTCGGTTCCGCGGCCGTGTTTTGGATTCGGACGCGTTTTGGCAAAACCTCACCGAAAATTTTTTGTCGGATTCGGGTGTGTTTTTGATTCGGGTGTTTTTTTCAAAAAACCCTAAAAAACAGCTTAAATCATAGAATTTGGGGGTCATTTTGATCCCATAGTATTATTAACCTCAATAACCATAATTTCCACTCATTTCCAGTCTATTCTGAACACCTCACACCTCACAATATTATTTTTAGTCCTAAAATTTGCACCGAGGTCGCTGGATGGCTAAGCTAAGCGACACAAGTGGCCGACACAAACACCTGGCCCATCTAGGAGTGACACTGCAGTGTCAGGCAGGATGGCACTTCAAAAAAAATGTCCCCAAACAGCACATGATGCAAAGAAAAAAAGAGGCGCAATGAGGTAGCTGTGTGACTAAGCTAAGCGACCCAAGTGGCCGACACAAACACCTGGCCCATCTAGGAGTGGCACTGCAGTGTCAGAAAGGATGGCACTTCAAAAAAATACTCCCCAAACAGCAAATGATGCAAAGAAAAAAAGAGGCGCACCAAGGTCGCTGTGTGACTAAGCTAAGTGACACAAGTGGCCGACACAAACACCTGGCCCATCTAGGAGTGGCACTGCAGTGTCACGCAGGATGGCCCTTTCAAAAAAATACTCCCCAAACAGCACATGATGCAAAGAAAAAAGAGGCGCAATGAGGTAGCTGTGTGACTAAGCTAAGCGACCCTAGTGGCCGACACAAACACCTGGCCCATCTAGGAGTGGCACTGCAGTGTCACGCAGGATGGCCCTTCAAAAAAATACTCCCCAAACAGCACATGACGCAAAGAAAAAAAGAGGCGCAATGAGGTAGCTGTGTGACTAAGATAAGCGACCCAAGTGGCCGACACAAACACCTGGCCCATCTAGGAGTGGCACTGCAGTGTCAGAAAGGATGGCACTTCAAAAAAATACTCCCCAAACAGCAAATGATGCAAAGAAAAAAAGAGGCGCACCAAGGTCGCTGTGTGACTAAGCTAAGTGACACAAGTGGCCGACACAAACACCTGGCCCATCTAGGAGTGGCACTGCAGTGTCACGCAGGATGGCCCTTTCAAAAAAATACTCCCCAAACAGCACATGACGCAAAGAAAAAAAGAGGCGCAATGAGGTAGCTGTGTGACTAAGATAAGCGACCCAAGTGGCCGACACAAACACCTGGCCCATCTAGGAGTGGCACTGCAGTGTCAGACAGGATGGCACTTCAAAAAAATTGTCCCCAAACAGCACATGATGCAAAGAAAAATGAAAGAAAAAAGAGGTGCAAGATGGAATTGTCCTTGGGCCCTACCACCCACCCTTATGTTGTATAAACAGGACATGCACACTTTAACGAACCCAGCATTTCAGCGACAGGGTCTGCCACACGACTGTGACTGAAATGACTGGTTGGTTTGGGCCCCCACCAAAAAAGAAGCAATCAATCTCTCCTTGCACAAACTGGCTCTACAGAGGCAAGATGTCCACCTCATCATCATCGTCCGATTCATCACCCCTATCACTGTGTACATCCCCCTCCTCACAGATTATTAATTCATCCCCACTGAAATCCACCATCTCAGGTCCCCGTGCACTTTCTGGAGGCAATTGCTTCTGGTGAATGTCTACACGGAGGAATTGATTATAATTCATTTTAATGAACATCATCTTCTCCACATTTTCTGGAAGTAACCTTGTACGCCGATTGCTGACAAGGTGAGCGGCGGCACTAAACACTCTTTCGGAGTACACACTGGAGGGAGGGCAACTTAGGTAGAATAAAGCCAGTTTCTGCAAGGGCCTCCAAATTGCCTCTTTTTCCTGCCAGTATATGTACGGACTGTCTGACGTGCCTACTTGGATGCGGTCACTCATATAATCCTCCACCATTCTTTCAATGGTGAGAGAATCATATGCAGTGACAGTAGACGACATGTCAGTAATCGTTGGCAGGTCCTTCAGTCCGGACCAGATGTCAGAACTCGCTCCAGACTGCCCTGCATCACCGCCAGCGGGTGGGCTCGGAATTCTTAGCCTTTTCCTCGCACCCCCAGTTGCGGGAGAATGTGAAGAAGGAGCTGTTGACGGGTCACGTTCCGCTTGACTTGACAATTTTCTCACCAGCAAATCTTTGAACCCCAGCAGACTTTTGTCTGCCGGAAAGAGAGATACAACGTAGGTTTTAAATCTAGGATCGAGCACGGTGGCCAAAATGTAGTGCTCTGATTTCAACAGATTGACAACCTGTGAATCCTGGTTAAGCGAATGAAGGGCTCCATCCACAAGTCCCACATGCCTAGCGGAATCGCTCTGTTTTAGCTCCTCCTTCAATGTCTCCAGCTTCTTCTGCAAAAGCCTGATGAGGGGAATGACCTGACTCAGGCTGGCAGTGTCTGAACTGACTTCACGTGTGGCAAGTTCAAAGGGTTGCAGAACCTTGCACAACGTTGAAATCATTCTCCACTGCGCTTGAGACAGGTGCATTCCACCTCGTGTGCCTATATCGTGGCCAGATGTATAGGCTTGAATGGCCTTTTGCTGCTCCTCCATCCTCTGAAGCATATAGAGGGTTGAATTCCACCTCGTTACCACCTCCTGCTTCAGATGATGGCAGGGCAGGTTCAGGTGTGTTTGGTGGTGCTCCAGTCTTCTGTACGCGGTGCCTGAACGCCGAAAGTGGCCCGCAATTCTTCGGGCCACCGACAGCATCTCTTGCACGCCCCTGTCGTTTTTTAAATAATTCTGCACCACCAAATTCAAGGTATGTGCAAAACATGGGACGTGCTGGAATTTGCCCAGATGTAATGCACGCACAATATTGCTGGCGTTGTCCGATGTCACAAATCCCCAGGAGAGTCCAATTGGGATAAGCCATTCTGCGATGATCTTCCTCAGTTGCGTAAGAGGTTTTCAGCTGTGTGCGTATTCTGGAAAGCGGTGAAACAAAGCGTAGCCTGCCTAGGAACGAGTTGGCGTTTGCGAGATGCTGCTACTGGTGCCGCGGCTGCTGTTCTTGCAGCGGGAGGCAATACATCTACCCAGTGGGCTGTCACAGTCATATAGTCCTGAGTCTGCCCTGCTCCATTTGTCCACATGTCCGTGGTTAAGTGGACATTGGGTACAACTGCATTTTTTAGGACACTGGTGACTCTTTTTCTGAGGTCTGTGTACATTTTCGGTATCGCCTGCCTAGAGAAATGGAACCTAGATGGTATTTGGTACCGGGGACACAGTACCTCAATCAAGTCTATAGTTGGCTCTGAAGTAACGATGGATACCGGAACCACGTTTCTCACCGCCCAGGCTGCCAAGGCCTCAGTTATCCGCTTTGCAGCAGGATGACTGCTGTGATATTTCATCTTCCTCGCAAAGGACTGTTGGACAGTCAATTGCTTACTGGAAGTAGTACAAGTGGTCTTCCGACTTCCCCTCTGGGATGCCGATCGACTCCCAGCAGCAACAACAGCAGCGCCAGCAGCAGTAGGCGTTACACTCAAGGATGCATCGGAGGAATCCCAGGCAGAAGAGGACTCGTCAGACTTGCCAGTGACATGGCCTGCAGGACTATTGGCTTTCCTGGGTAAGGAGGAAATTGACACTGAGGGAGTTGGTGGTTTGGTTTGCGGGAGCTTGGTTACAAGAGGAAGGGATTTAGTGGTCAGTGGACTGCTTCCGCTGTCACCCAAAGCTTTTGAACTTGTCACTGACTTATGATGAATGCGCTGCAGGTGACGTATAAGTGAGGATGTTCTGAGGTGGTTAACGTCCTTACCCCTACTTATTACAGCTTGACAAAGGCAACACACGGCTTGACACCTGTTGTCCGCATTTGTGTTGAAATAATTCCACACCGAAGAGCTGATTTTTTTTGTATTTTGACCAGGCATGTCAATGGCCATATTCATCCCATGGACAACAGGTGTCTCCCCGGGTGCCTGACTTAAACAAACCACCTCACCATCAGAATCCTCCTTGTCAATTTCCTCCCAAGCGCCAGCAACACCCATATCCTCATCCTGGTGTACTTCAACACTGACATCTTCAATTTGACTATCAGGAACTGGACTGCGGGTGCTCCTTCCAGCACTTGCAGGGGGCGTGCAAATGGTGGAAGGCGCAAGCTCTTCCCGTCCAGTGTTGGGAAGGTCAGGCATCGCAACCGACACAATTGGACTCTCCTTGGGGATTTGTGATTTCGAAGAACGCACAGTTTTTTGCTGTGCTTTTGCCAGCTTAAGTATTTTCTTTTTTCTAGCGAGAGGATGAGTGCTTCCATCCTCATGTGAAGCTGAACCACTAGCCATGAACATAGGCCAGGGCCTCAGTCGTTCCTTGCCACTCCGTGTCGTAAATGGCATATTGGCAAGTTTACGCTTCTCCTCAGATGCTTTTAATTTTGATTTTTGGGTCATTTACTGATCTTTTGTGTTTTGGATTTTACATGCTCTGTACTATGATATTGGGCATCGGCCTTGGCAGACGACGTTGATGGCATTTGATCGTCTCGGCCATGACTAGTGGCAGCAGCTTCAGCACGAGGTGGAAGTGGATCTTGATCTTTCCCTATTTTTTTAACCTCCACATTTTTGTTCTCCATATTTTAAAGCGCACAACTAAAAGGCACCACAGGTATACAATGTAGATGGATGGATAGTATACTTTATGGATGACGAGTGACGACACAGAGGTAGGTACAGCAGTGGCCTACCGTACTGCTATATACAGTATAATGGACCTGGTGGACACTGTCAGCAGACTGCGTTTATAGTATAAATAAAAAAGACACCACAGGTATACAATGTAGATGGATGGATAGTATACTTATGGACGACGAGTGACGACACAGAGGTGGGTACAGCAGTGGCCTACCGTATTGCTATATACAGTATAATGGACCTGGTGGACACTGTCAGCAGACTGCGTTTATAGTATAAAAAAAAAGACACCACAGGTATACAATGTAGATGGATGGATAGTTTACTTATGGACGACGAGTGACAACACAGAGGTAGGTACAGCAGTGGCCTACCGTACTGCTATATACAGTATAATGGACGTGGTGGACACTGTCAGCAGACTGCATTTATAGTATAAAGAAAAAAAGACACCACAGGTATACAATGTAGATGGATGGATAGTATACTTATGGACGACGAGTGACGACACAGAGGTAGGTACAGCAGTGGCCTACCGTACTGCTATATACAGTATAATGGACCTGGTGGACACTGTCAGCAGACTGCGTTTATAGTATAAAAAAAAAAGACACCTCAGGTATACAATGTAGATGGATGGATAGTATACTTATGGACGATGAGTGACGACACAGAGGTAGGTACAGCAGTGGCCTACCGTACTGCTATATACAGTATAATGGACCTGGTGGACACTGTCAGCAGACTGCGTTTATAGTATTAAAAAAAAAGACACCACAGGTATACAATGTAGATGGATGGATAGTATACTTATGGACGATGAGTGACGACACAGAGGTAGGTACAGCAGTGGCCTACCGTACTGCTATATACAGTATAATGGACCTGGTGGACACTGTCAGCAGACTGCGTTTATAGTATAAAAAAAAAAGACACCACATGAGTGTTTTTCAGGCAGACAAACGTATACTGGTGGTCACTGTCAGCAAAACTGTGCACTGTACTCCTGCTATAGCTGCTCCCCAGTCCCCACAATTAAGCAGTGTGAGCACTCAGCACAGATATATCATGCAGCACACTGAGCACAGATCTGGTATGGAGCGTTTTTTTCAGGCAGAGAACGGATAAAAAACTGGTGGTCACTATTAGCAAAACTCTGCACTGTACTCCTCCTAACAGCTGCTCCCCAATCCTCCCCACAATAAGCTAAGCAATCAGATCAACTGTGTAGTATATAACTATATAAACGGAGAGGACGCCAGCCACGTCCTCTCCCTATCAATCTCAATGCACGTGTGAAAATGGCGGCGACTCGCGGCTGCTTATATAGAATCCGAATCTCGCGAGAATCCGACAGCGGGATGATGACGTTCGGGCGCGCTCGGGTTAACCGAGCCATACGGGAGAATCCGAGTATGGCTCGGACCCGTCTAAAAAGGGTGAAGTTCGGGGGGGTTCGGTTTCTCGGAAACCGAACCCGCTCATCACTAGTGTCAACTGGCGGTTTTCTGGGAGTGTTTGGGAAAACACAGGCGTGTCCAAGCATTTTCAGGGCGGGTGTCTGACGTCAATTCCAGGACCAGACAGGCTGAAGTGATCGCAAGGGCTGAGTAAGTTCAGACCTACTCAGAAACTGCACAAAATGTAGCTAACGAGCGATCAACTCAGAATGACCCCCTATGTGTAATGCAGGTTGAACAGATATAACCTTTGCAGAGAGACTTAGATTTGGATGGGTTATAGAGATGTGCGGTGTGAACTTTTCGTGTTTTGTGTTTTAGTTTTTGTTCTACTTCCCCTCTCGTGTTTTGGTCTTGGATTGGTTTTGCCAAAACCAC
The DNA here is from genome assembly GCF_028390025.1 of Pseudophryne corroboree. NCBI lineage: Eukaryota > Metazoa > Chordata > Amphibia > Anura > Myobatrachidae > Pseudophryne > Pseudophryne corroboree. Next base: position 243,273,007 of record NC_086452.1, read on the forward strand.
CCTTCCGGGTTTTGGTTTTGGTTTGAGATCTGGATGATTTTTAAAAAAAATATAAAAACATCTAAAATCAAAGAATTTGGGGGTAATTTTGATCCTACGGTATTATAAACCTCAATAACATTAATTTTCAATCATTTCCAGTCTATTCTGAACACCATACAATATTGTTTTTAGGCCAAAAGGTTGCACAGAGGTGCTAGATAACTAAGCTAAGTGACACAAGTGTGCGGAACAAACACCTGGCTCATCTAAGAGTGACACTGCAGTGGCAGACCGGATGACACTTAAAAAACTAGGCCCAAAACAGCACATCATGTAAAGAAGTAAAAGAGGTGCAATGAGCTAGCTGTATGACTAAGCTAAGCGAAACAAGCATGCAGCACAAACACCTGGCCCCATCTAGGATTGGCACTGCAGTGGCAGACAGGATGGCACTTAAAAATCTAGGCCCAAAATAGCACATGATGCAAAGAAGAAAAAGAGGTGCAAGATGAAATTGTCCTTGGGCTATCCCACCCACCATTATGTTGTATAAACAGGACATGCACACTTTAACAAACCAATAATTTCAGCGACAGGGTCTGCCACACGACTGTGGCTGAAATGACTGGTTTGTTTGGGCCCCTCTCAAAAAGTAGCACTCAATCTCTCCTTGCACAAACTGGCTCTACAGAGGCAAGATGTTGACCTCATCCTCCGATTCCTCACCCCTTTGACTGTGTACATCCTCCTCCTCACAGAGTATTAATTCATCCCAACTGGAATCTACCATCACAGGTCCCTGTGTACTTTCTGGAGGCAATTACTTATAAAGGTCTTCCCGGAGGAATTTATAATTCATTTTGATGAACATCATCTTCTCTGCATTTTGTGGAAGTAACCTCCTACGGCGATCGCTGACAAGGTTACCGGCGGCACTAAACACTCTTTCGAAGTTGAAACTGGAGGGGGGGGGCAACTTAGGTAAAATAAAGCCAGTTTGTGCAAAGGCCTCCAAATTGCCTCTTTTTCTTGCCAGTATATGTATGGACTGTCTGACATGCCTACTTGATTGCTGTCACTCATATAATCCTAAACATTTTTCAATGGTGACAGAATCATATGCAGTGACAGTAGACAAGTCAGTAATCATTAGCAGGTCCTTCAGTCCGGACCAGATGTTAGCACTCACTCCTGACTGCCCTGCATCACTGCCAGCGGGTGGGCTAGGAAATGAGTTGACAATTTTCTCACCAGCAGGTCTTTGAACCTCTGCAGACTTGTGTCTTCTGGAAAGAGAGATACAACGTAGGCTTTAAACTGAGGATCGAGCATAGTGGCCAAAATGTAGTGCTCTGCTTTCAATAGATTTTCCACCCTTGAATCCTGGCAAAGTGAATGAAAGGCTCCATCCACAAGTCCCACATACTTTGCGGAATCGCTCCATCTTAGTTCCTCCTTCAATTACTCCAGCTACTTCTGCAAAAGCCTGACGAGGGGAATGACCTGACTCAAGCTTGCAGTGTCTGAACTGACTTCACGTGTGGCAAGTTTGAAGGGTTGGAGAACCTTGCTCAAGATGGAAATCATTCTCTACTGTGCTTGAGTCAGGTGCATTCCCCCTCCTTTTCCTATATTGTAGGTGGATGTATAGGCTTGAATGGCCTTTTGATGCTTCTCCATCCTCTGAAGCATATAGATTGTTGAATTCCACCTCGTTACCACCTCTTGCTTCAGGTGATAGCAGGGCAGGATCAGGAGTGTTTGATGGCGCTCCAGTCTTCGGCACGCGGTGGCTGAAAGCCGAAAGTGGCCCACAATTGTTCGGGCCACCGACAGCATCTCCTGCATTCCTGTCATTTTTCAAAAAATTCTGTACCAGCAAATTAATGGTATGTGCAAAACATGGGACGTGCTGGAATTTGTTGATATGTAATGCACATACAATATTGGTGGCATTTTCAGATATCACAAATCCCCAGGAGAGTCTAATTGGGGTAAGCCATTGTGCAATGATGTCCCTCAGTTTCCGTAAGAGGTTGTCAGTGGTGTGCCTCTTATGGAAAGCGGTGATACATAGCGTAGCCTGCCTAAGAACGAGTTGGCATTTGCAAGATGCTGCTACTGGTGCTGCGGGAGGCGATACATCTACCCAGTGCGCTGTCACAGTCATATAGTCCTGAGTCTGCCTTGTTCCACTTGTCTACATGTCCATGGTTAAGTGGACAGTGGGTACAACTGCATTTTTTAGGACACTGAGGACACTTTTTCTGACATCTGTACATTCTTGGTATCGCATGCCTTGTGAAGTGAAACCTAGATGGGATTTGATACCGGGGACACGGTACCTCAAACAATTCTCTAAGTCCCACGGAACTAATGGTGGATGCCGGATTCTTGTCTAACACCAACATAGCTGTCAAGGCCTCAGTTATCCGCTTTGCAAAAGGATGACTGCAGTCATTTCATCTTCCTCACAAAGGACTGTTGGTCAGTCAATTGCTTACTGGAAGTATTACAAGTGGTCTTCCGACTTCCCCTCTGGGATGACGATCTACTCCCAGCAGCAGCAACAGCAGGCGTACCACTCAAGAATCCTCTGGAGGAATCCTCATTAGGAGAGGGCTCCTCAGTCTTGCCAGTGAAATGGCCTGCAGGACTACTGACATTCCTGACTGGTGAGGAAGTTGACGTTGAGGGAGTTGGTAGTGTGGTTTGCAGGAGCTTGGGTGTCAGTGGTCTTACCCAAAGTTTCCTCACCCCCTCCCCTTTATTTGGAGTAAATAATATGCAGCAAAGAACAGCACCACTGAACTTATATGGCAGCACCACTGGACTGGATTTATATGGAATTATATGGACTTATATGGAATTATACAGCAGGATCACTGAAATTATACAGCAGTACCACTGGACATATACAGCACTATCACTGGAAATATACGGCAGGATCACTGGACTTATATGGCAGGATAACTGGACTTATACGGCAGGATCACTGGACTTATACGGCAAGAACACTGGAATTATATGTCAGTACCACTGGAATTATACGGCAGGATCACTGGAATTATATGGCAGTACCACTGGACATATACGTCAGTATCACTGAACTGGATTTATACTAAAGTACCACTGGAATTATATGGCAGGATCACTGGACTTATATGTCAGTACTACTGGAATTATATGGCAGAATCACTGGAATTATACGGTAGTATCACTGGACTTATATGGCAGTACCACTTGACATATACAGCAGTATCACTGGACTGGAGTTATACGCCAGTACCACTGGAATTATATGGCACGATCACTGGAATTATATGGCAGGATCACTGGAGTTATACAGCAGGATCAGTGCAATTATACGGCAGTATCACTGGACTGGATTTATACGCCATTACCACTGGAATTATACGGCAGGAGCACTGGATTTATACAGCAGGATCACTGCAATTATACGGCAGTACCATTGGATTTATATGGCAGCACCACTGGATATATATGGCAGTATCACTGGACTGGATTTATACCCCAGTACCACTGGAATTATACGTCAGAATCACTGGAATTATACGGCAGAATCACTGGATTTATGCAGCAAAATCACTGCAATTATATGGCTGGATCACTGCAGTTATAAAGCAGGATCACTGGAATTATATGGCAGTACCACTTGACATATACAGCAGTATCACTGGACTGGACCTATACGCCAGTACCACTGGAATTATACAGCAGGATCACTGGAATTATATGGCAGGATCACTGGATTTATACAGCAGGATCAATGCAATTATACGGCAGTATCACTGGACTGGACTTATACGCCAGTACCACTGGAATTATACGGTAGGAACACTGGACTTATACGGCAGTAACACTAGACAAATACGGCAGTATCACTGGACTGAATTTATACGCCAGTACCACTGGAATTATACGGCAGGATCACTGGAATTATATGGCAGAACCACTGGATTTATATGCCAGTACCTCTGGAATTATATGGCAGTACCACGAGACTTATATGGCAGTACCACTAGACTTATACGGCAGTATCACTGGACTGGAATTATACGGCAGTACCACTGCAATTATATGGCAAGATCACTGCAATTATACGGCAGGATCACTGCAATTATACGGCAGGATCACTGCAATTATACAGCAGGATCACTGGATTTATACCCCAGTACCACTGGAATTATACGGCAGGATCACTGGAATTATACAACAGGATCACTGGAATTATACGGCAGGATCACTGGAATTATACATCAGGATCACTGGAATTATACGGCAGGATCACGGGAATTATATGGCAGGGTCACTGGATTTATACGTCAGTACCACTGGACATATACAACAGTATCAATGGATATATACGGCAGTATCACTGGAAATATATAGCAGTACCACTGGACATATACAGCAGCACAATACACCACCACTGAACTGATGCAGCACCACTGGACTGGAATTATACAGCAGCACTGGACATATGGCAGCAGAGGACACCACCACTGTGACTGGAATGATGCAGCACAACACAGCACCACTGGACTGGACTTATACAGCAGCACTGGACATATGGCAGCAGAGGACACAACCACTGTGACTGGACTGATGCAGCACAAGACACTAACACTGAACTGATGTAGGGCACTGAGCACTGAGGATGGAGACACGTCCTCTCTCTACACTCTCCAATGCCGGAGTGAAAATGGCGGCAACGCGTGGCTCCTTATATGGAATCCAAACCCCTCGAGAATCTGACAGCAGGATGATGACATTTTGCCTTATTCTGGTTTTCGAGTCAGGCGGGAAAACCCGATCCTTACTCGGATCCGGGCTAGGGTAGTGAAGTCTGGCAGGGTTCGGTTCTCTGCTCATCTTTAGCTAAAATGTTTCTGTGCAGGGTAAATACTGGCTGCTTTATTTTTACACTGCAATTTAGATTTCAGTTTGAACACACCCCACCCACATCTAGCTCTCTGCCCCCCCCCCCCTGCAGTGCACATGAAGGGTCATTCCGAGTTGATCATAGCTGTGCTAAATTTAGCACAGCTGCGATCAGACACTCAGACATGCGGGGTGACGCCCAGCACGGGGCTAGTCCACCCTGCATGTTAGTGCCGCCCCCCTTCTCCCGCAGAAATGCAAAAGCATCGCACAGCAGCAATGCTTTTGCATTTGTGGAGTAACTCCCAGCCAGCGCAGCTCCTGCGGCTAGCCGGGAGAACCTCTTTGCTGCCCGGATCACAGCGGCTGCATGTGATACCACGCAGCTGCCGCGGCCCGCCCCCCAACGGTCCAGTCACATCTGCTTTGGACGGACTGCGCCCCCTAAATGGCGGCTTAACGCCACCGTCCAGCCCCCTCCTCCCCAGTGACAGCCTCTGCCTTTCAATCAGGCAGAGGTGATCGCTAGGCAACGATGGCCTTCGACCATCTGGCATGACCGGGCGCACTGCAGCGCCAGCGCATGCACAGTACTGATCCAATCGCACTGCTGCGATAAACTGCAGCGTGCGATTGGGTCAGAATGACCCCATTGGTTTTGTCCATTAGCTAACAAATTTGCTGCTGCAATCAGGTCTGAATTAAGCCCTCTACCAAGACTGGCACTGGTATAGGGTTGCTACTCCAGCTCTCCTATCAACTGATTCATATAAATGTACAGCTCTCCTAGTAATGGAACTAAAATTGTGTTATTCTTTAACACAGTGCATGAACTATAAACAAATGTCATTATTTTATTTCACACAGTGCTTGACCACACAACATTGTGCCTCAAAGCACACTTACTGTAGTAAGGGCACCCTAATGAAATTAGTATTTTTCACAGTTCAAGAACAATACCCAAGTTTTTTTTTTTTTTTACTTTATTTTTGAACATTATTTTTTGTTTCTTATTTAAAACTCGATCAATCAAGACTGTGAATTTGTTTTAAGTTCCTCAGAGCCCACAGTCCCACTCACTTTCCCTCTGGTCACTGCCACAAAATCGGCAATGAGCGAACAACGGAATTAAAAATAATCAGTAGATCCTTTTAATAATTAATTCTAAGTGCCTCATTGGATTAACTCACCTATCTCCAGCATGATATTATGTACCAAATTACTACATAATCTTATTTAATTTAAATTATTTTCAATTCAGGAATGGGGTAATTTCAAACCCTTCATTTAGACCAAATGGATAAACTGTATTTAAAGTCATTATCCAGAAAGTCTCCCGTTTTGCCAATAGCTGTAGCCTATCTCCCCCCACACACACACACACACACACACACACACACACACACACACACACACACACACATCTATGAAACATCACATGTTCTAGTACCACAAATCTCATTAAGTGGGGGCTTCCCTTTTGGCAGGTTTTAAAATGCCTTGGGATGCTGTGGTTCTCAAGATTATTTTTTTATATTAAGATAATGCTCCAAAATACGTTGTTTCAAAACCCTTTTTACCTACGTATTTTTTTCCACAGCTGCATACTAACATATAATCCACAAAAGTGGTATTGCAATTAAATAGTTCTTTTGTTTTATATTCTTTTTTCCCCAGGCAAGTTTAAGTGTCATATTACACATATATAGATTAAGGTCCATATGTAACTTAAAGTGATTAATGCCTATTTTTGGAGCAAAAGACAGACCTTTCTGCAAAAGAGATTGTTCTGTTTGGGATAGTGGGACCTTAGAGAGGTTAAAAATTCCCTTTCCACTATTGGAGTCTAATTTGGGGGTCTCCTTTTGCTTAACTTCATTTTTACCCCCCTCTTCTCTCTTCTTCTCGAAACCTTTTTCGGACCATTGAGGAGGTTTCTTTGTTCCCTCTCCCTTGTGGTAAATAACCATGGTCTCTCTGATATCTCTCTAAAAAAGAGATATCCTCGTTGTTTGTAGAACCTAGTAACTGAAATCTGTTTTTTGTGCTATAGGAGTGAAGGTCTTATTTACAAAGTAACTTCTCCAAGCTTTCTCTCTAGGTACTTTTTGCCACCTATCTGATATATCCTTTCTATTGTTAAAAGATCTTCTAGGGGAATTCACATATTCCCGATTTGTAGAGGGTAATTTGCTGAAATCTCATTTAATGAATTCCCTTTTAACAGATCCAATTCTTTCCATGTTTATGACCAATCTTTCGCCTGACCTTTCTCATAATCATCCTTAGCAGATTTAAATTTCTTTGCTTTTAGCTCACAAATTTCCCTTTCCATTTTTTCTACTTTAGTTCCTACATACTGGACGAACTCTTTCATATCTAAATCATTTTGAGTTTTTACCAATTTATTTTCCATTTTTACAATATCAGTTTCTAAGTCCTGTAATAACTTTTTCTTTTCAAACACAATCATCCTCATTAACTCCAACGGGCACTCATTTAAGATCCTATCCCATTCCATAATAAATGTATCATTTGTGGTACCAATAGTCTGATTTTTTACTACTCCTCTAGGGACTCTATCACAATTTATATAATTTTCTAAGGCTATAACACCACACCAAGTTCTTGTTTCCTTTAACAATAACTTTTCAATATTTAAAAATAGGTCTTTATTAGAACACTTCTGTTGACAACCATCTGTGGTATCACCGAAAATGCTTTCATATATTGTTGCAGTCTCTGAGATCTTAATTCTGCAAATTTCGACATATTGTAAGGATTTAGATGCAGCAACAAACAAATGGATAAAAGATGCAGAGACTAATCAATAAAAAAAAGTTTGTGCGCAAACCAGTTTTCACTTCGTGGAACAAGAAGTCCCAGAAACCGTCACACCAGATTAAAAGAGCAATTCCTTCAATATATTTCAGTCTGTGGATGGTCTTTCTAGCACATATATCCTTCAGATCGGCATCTCCTTTAGCCGTATCCACTGCTGGCAACAGGTATTTCTAAAAATCAGATTAAAAAAGGTGCCACATAGTGCATAACTCCAATTCATAAAACAATGTATTCAAGCCACTTTCCAGAAATAAAGGATTATAATAATGTTCTAAAATCGGCGGTCTCAACCAACGTAATTATATTCATTCAAACAGGTATGTAACATAACCATGTGCAGCTACAACACCGCTGCCTGTTCCTTCATGCTAGGCCATGCCCCAATGTAACACTGGACTTAGTCAGAGGACTGGCCTAGCGTTGCACAGATTCCCCTTAAATGCCTACTTCCGCTAATCACATACAAGTGGCTTTGTTATATTGCAACAAATCATATTTACATATATAAACATTGCTAAATACTGTTACATCAAAGCAAATTAAATATAAGAACATACATCCACAATTCATAAACATGCTGTATAACCATAATCATTAAAGAGCACATACAGTACATCCAGAAAGTAATCACAGTATTCACTTTTTCCACATTTTGTTATGTTACAGCCTTATTCCAAAATGGAATTCATTTTTCCCCTCAAAATTCTACACACAATACCCCATAATGACAACATGAAAAAAGTTTTTTTTTGTGATTTTTGCAAATTAATAAAAAAATAAGAAAGCACATGTACATAAGTATTCACAGCCTTTGCCATGAAGCACACAATTGAGTTCAGGTGCATCCTGTTTCCACTGATCATCATTGAGATGTTCCTACAGCTTAATTGGAGTCCTCCTGTGGTACAATAAATTCAGTTTATTGGACATGATTTGGAAAGGCACACATATGTCTATATAAGGTCTCATACTTGACAGTGCATGTCTGAGCACAAACCAAACTTGAAGACAAAGGAATTGTCTGTAGACTTTCAAGAAATTATTGTCTCAAGGCAAAAATCTGGGGAAGGGTACAGAAAAATATCTGATGCTTTGAAGGTCCCAATGAGCACAGTCGCCTCCATCCATGGAAGAAGTTCAGAACCACCAGGACTTTTCCTAGAGATGGCCTGCCATCTAAACTGAGCGATTGGGGGAGAAGGGTCCTAGTCAGGGAGGTGACCAAGAACCACATGGTCACTCTGTCAGAGCTGCAGCATTCCTTTGTGAGAGAGGAGAAACTTCTAGAAGGACAACCATCTCTGCAGCAATCCACCAATCAGGCCTGTATGGTAGAGTGGCCTGATGGAAGCCACTCCTGGGTAAAAAGCACATGGCAGCTCCCCTAGAGTTTGCCAAAATTCACCTGAAGGACTGCCAGACCATGAGAAACAAATTTCTCTCATCTGATGAGACAAATATTGAACTCTTTGACATGAATGCCAGGCATCATGTTTGGAGGAAACCAGGCACCACTCATCATCAGGCCAATACCATCCCTACAGTGAAGCATGGTTGTGGCAGCATCATGCTGAGGGGATGATTTTCAGTTGCAGGAACTGGGAGACTAGTCAGGATAGAGGGAAAGATAAATGCAGCAATGTACAGAGATATCCTGGATGAAAACCTGCTCCAGAGTGCTCTTGACCTCAGACTGGGGCAACAGTTCATCTTTCAGCAGGACAACGACCCTAAGCACACAGCCAAGATGTCAAAGGAGTGGCTTCAGGACAACTCTGTGAATATCCTTGAGTGGACCAGCCAGAGCCCAGACTTGAATCTGATTGAATATCCCTGGAGAGAACTGAAAATGGCTGTGCACCGATGCTTCCCATCCAACCTGATGGAGCTGAGAGGTGCTGCAAAGAGGAATGAGCGAAACTGCCCAAAGATAGGTGTGCCAAGCTTGTGACATCATATTCAAAAAGACTTGAGGCTGTACTGTAATTGCTGCCAAAGGTGCATCAACAAAGTATTGAGTAAAGGATGTAAATACGTATGTACATGTTATTCTTAGTTTTTTATCTTTAATAAATTAGCAAAAATCTCAAAAATATTTTCTCATGTTGTCATTATGGGTATTGTGTGTAGAATGTTGAGGAAAAAATTGAATTTATTCCAGTTTGGAATAAGGCTGTAACATAACAAAATGTGGAAAAAGTGAAGCGCTGTGAATACTTTCCGGATGCACTGTATTCTTTATATGTTACCACTGTCTACAATAATCCTAATTGTGTTGTGATTGTGAGAACCAAAATTGTTATTTACTTTTGTAATATTGAGATAAGATTAGATCATGTAGATTTAATTCTGTAATGTGTCTACAAACTGACAAACCTCTATAGAGCTATCAATACCAAATAAAATAAAAAATCTGTATGGGTACAAATATTTGTAGACATAACTTTCTCCAAAATAAATATTTTTAAGTGGTCAATTCATGAAAATCACCATGCTGTCCGCCTACTACTGTATATTATTAGAATAAAAATGCCACAAAAATGGATCCAAGATATACAGATGTAGTAACGCTCATCGTGGCTTCGCCACAGCAATACGTGCAAACCCGCTGCACCTACTGTATTGCACCTACAGTATGTCAGGCCTTGCCGAGCTGAAGCAATTGCTGCTCAATACATTCTTAATAGATCACGACTAAGATGCACGTGTGCATGCATGTGGTCTTGGTAGACAAAGCCACTATGAATGTGGTTACATCTGTCTTGTATGAAAGCACACAATGGTTAAAAAATAATAAAAAAGGTCAATACTTTTGTTTTAATGCATACTGTATGTAGCCACAATAATAGTGGGTGCTTGGAAATATAATATACTGTACAACCCAAAAAATGGAAATCAGAACACTATAATAAAAAAGTTGTGTGTGCCAATCATGTAAATTTTAAGTAAATCATGTTAACCTTTATTAAACTGGATATTAAGTTGGATTTTTATTTTTATTTTTACTTTTTTGATCCGGCAAGTTTCTTTAAAACTGTACTGTAATTGGACAGAGCACACTAGTCTAAACATTTTCCTTTTCTTTCTGCTACAATTGCAAAACCCATTCTTTATATACTGTATGAAACATCACATTCTGAAGACAAATAACTGCTTGAATAAAAGTTATGTTTCTGCCTCAGAAAATAATAAATTACCTTTTGTGTGCATTGTAGAAATACTAACATCATGGCTTCATGTTTTTACAGTTAGAAAACAAACTTTTACAATATATTTTACTATAAGGATTTATTCTAAATGTGCACTACTCTAACAGCAGATTATGTTAATCTATTTTTTTTTTTGGACTAATAATTATAAAGTTCAAATGTTAAGTGCTGACTGACATGAATTCTGGTTGCCCACTTTCCTTAATTTCTGGGCATAGTCCTAAATTTGCTAGTTTAAATAGCAAAACTGCAACTGCTACCACTTGCATGCTGGGGGCCACCCATCAGAGGGCAAGGCCGGCCAGTAATTCAATCACAATTCAATTGCGATCACATCGCTAAATAAGGGGAGCTCCCTGCCTCCACAGACTGGCTGTGAAGGTAGTTGGGCCACCACCATTTTCTCTGTTGCAGCAGCTGTCTGTGACATCGCGCGGCAGCCCAGATCCCACCCCCATTTCTGAAACCACATCCCTTCAATGCTGCATCACTGTACCCACAATGCTATGTCGCCACCCCCGACCGCCATGCAAAGCCTTTGCCTGTAAATCAGGCAGAGGCATTCGCATTGCTGAGATGCAATCGCATCTCCCTGCCTGCACACACGCAGAGCGGGGCCTGTGCGTGCACACTACCATAGGCAATGGGGAAATACAATCGCATCTTACAGTAGATGTAGCTGCTTAACCCCCTTAGTCTGTATATTTAAAGCAACTCTCTACTTTATGTTATGGGCTTCATTAGTTAATATTGAGTAGTGATTCGTCTTTGAAAATTGCAAATACCACAAAATTGCCTTATAAAGTAATATTTTGATAGAAATTATAATGCTAGGAATTTTTAACATTCCAAATTTTACATACTGTAGTTGCGTTGTTCATGTATAGATACAAAAAGTGTCTAAACAAAAGAAGGTGGGAGGTTCACCTTACTTGGCTCAAAGCTGCACGTGCACCACCAGTGTCAAAATAAATGTCACAACATTTATACAAATATACCACAAAAATAGAGAATGGCACACATTTGTGTCCAGGGCGCGAACGCAAAACAAATGTTACAATATTCAATTTCAAATGAACTATATAATACATCCCTTTCGCATATATGGTAGATTCCTTCTGTGTCCAGTCCAAATGCCAAATCCCACATATTTTCTTGAGTCCTCAAACGTGTGCCATTCTCTACAATTGTAAAGTGTGCCTAGAAAATATTTTATTACTGTATGTTGTAAACTATGCACAACAGTTATCATCACCCACATTTCATGCCTCCCTCTCTGTCTCTGAGCCTCTCTCAGCCTCCCTATCTGTGACTATCAGCCTTTCTCAGCCTCACCCTTTGTGTCTTTCAGACTCTCAGCCACCTCATCTGTGTCAGCCTCCTCCTGTGTCTGTCAGCCTCGCCCTCTGTGTCTTTCAACCTTCCCCCTTGTGTCTCTTAGCTTATCTCTAAGCCTCCCCCTCTGTGTCTCCCAGCCTCACCCTCTGTGTCCCTCAGTCTGTCCCATTATACTCTCCAGCCCCCCAACCTCAACCTGTGTTTCCCCAACCCAGCCCACACTTACCTTGATCGGCATAATGATGATGATGTGCTGCTTCTTCATGGGTGGCTTGGCTCCTCTTTAGTGTCCACTGGTGAGGCATTATGATGTCACGCCACTATGACTCCAAAAAATATTTTATTGTGCCACAGCTGCCTGCTGGACACTGCTGTCTCCTTTTTCTCCCCTGCAGTTTGTCCTGTTTTCATATCAGACATGAAAATGGAACAAACTGTCCCGGTGGTGGTAAGGTGGTCGGGTGGGATGGTGTACAAGCTACTACTCTTTCAATGGTCTGCCATACTGCCCTGTACCACCTTACTTGCACTGCAGCATACATTATTGTACAAAGATACAGTGGCTGTACTACTTCATCTCTGAATAGGGCCCATCCTTTTTTATGGTCCATTTAAGTCATATTTGAAGTGATTGGCTCAGTCCCAGGACACATATAGTATGTGTAGGTCTACTGGTAACTTCATGGTAAACACATGCAATGCATGTTAACATACATCCATTTCTTGAAACCTACTATATGTACATGAACATGTGAGATGAGAGAAACAGTCTATAGTGTGGACCAGAACGATTAAACACAGTAAATAACACAAACATACACAATGACATACAGAATATATAAAATATATGAAATCACTTATTAATAAGCATAAAAAATGCAAAAAAAACCTAAAAAAAAAAAATTGTGTTAAATCCACATTAACTGAAAACTTTTGACCACACTGTAATATTATATGTATATTACATGTAATATGTAATATGCACAATAAAATGTTTCACATACTGTAAGCTGACAATAATGTTCAAAAACATATAGGGACTGAGTTTGGAGCGAAAAAAGCAAGTAAAGTAACTTTTAATCTGGAACAAGTCATGTTGCAATGCAAGGGATGCAAATAAATACAGTATATATGTATATATATATATATATATATATATATATACACATATATATATATATGTATATATAGTTACACACACACATATATATATATATATGTACAAAGTCCAAAGATATAGATCAGTGCGCTTCTCCTAGTCCAATATTCCTGTAGCCCAATATATAGTACACAGGATATCGTCCAAATTGGGCTCTATAGCCCCGCTTTTACACCCTCCACTTCTTTAGGTGGCTGCTCAGTTCCTCAGAATGCCACTAGGTAGGTATAAGTAGCAAAAAGGATCTGTGAACGAGAGAGAGGAAGAAGCGCCTATGGTGTAATATTATCTTCCAGGGTGCACAAACAACATGCCAATAATAGAATTGCATACCCAATTTTGGCTTGTATTAAAGCTTGTCAATCCACTGCTTCATAATCAGTATATGATATCAGAATCTCCCAACATAACCCTCTCCATGAGGGACAGAATGCTCTGCTTCTGAACTTTTCTCTTAATGTAGGTGATGGCAAAACCAATGGTGTTTAGAATATAGGTTTTTTTAGAAGACTCAAAGCTTAGGAAAAATATGGGCGGAGCATAAAAGATTTTTGGGGGTTAAAAGAATTTTTCAATAAATTTATTTTAAAAAAGACATATGTATAGAGGTTTAGAAAACAGCACATCTTAGATGAATAGATGAATATACATAATGGGGGTCATTCCGAGTTGTTCGCTCGGTAAAAATCTTCGCATCGCAGCGATTTTCCGCTTAATGCGCATGCGCAATGTCCGCACTGCGACTGCACCAAGTAAATTTGCTATGCAGTTAGGATTTTTACTCACGGCTTTTTCATCGTTCTGGCGATCGTAATGTGATTGACAGGAAATGGGTGTTACTGGGCGGAAACAGGCCGTTTTATGGGAGTGTGGGAAAAAACGCTACCATTTCCGGAAAAAACGCAGGAGTGGCTGGAGAAACGGGGGAGTGTCTGGGCGAACGCTGGGTGTGTTTGTGACGTCAAACCAGGAACGAAAAGCACTGAAATGATCGCAGATACCGAGTAAGTCTGGAGCTACTCAGAAACTGCTACGAGGTGTGTAATCGCAATATTGCGAATACATCGTTCGCAATTTTAAGATGCTAAGATTCACTCCCAGTAGGCGGCGGCTTAGCATGAGCAAATCTGCTAAAATCCGCTTGCGAGCGAACAACTCGGAATGACCCCCAATATCATGTAACAAATAGCTTATCTTAATATGGAGGGTCTTGACCCTCCATATTAAGATAAGCTATTTTTTACATATAATACATATATATATATATATATATATATATATTTATTAGTGATGTGCACCGGAAATTTTTGGTTTTGGTTTTGGATTCGGTTCCGCCGCCGTGTTTTGGATTCGGACGCGTTTTGGCAAAACCTCCCTGAAAATGTTTTGTCGGATTCGGGTGTGTTTTCAATTCGCTTTTTTTTTTTTACAAAAAACCCTCAAAAACAGCTTAAATAATAGAATTTGGGGGTCATTTTGTTCCCATAGTATTATTAACCTCAATAACCGTAATTTTCACTCATTTCCAGTCTATCCTGAACACCTCACACTTCACAATATTATTTTTAGTCCTACAATTTGCACCGAGGTCGCTGGATGACTTAGCTAAGCGACCCAAGTGGCCGACACAAACACCTGGCCCATCTAGGAGTGGCACTGCAGTGTCAGACAGGATGGCCGATTTAAAAAATAGTCCCAAACAGCACATGATGCAAAGAAAAAAAGAGGTGTACCAAGGTCACTGGATGGCTAAGCTATGCGACCCAAGTGGCCGACACAAACACTTGGCCCATCTAGGAGTGGCACTGCAGTGTCAGACAGGATGGCCAATTTAAAAAATAGTCCCCAAACAGCACATGATGCAAAAAAGAAAAGAGGTGCACAAAGGTCGCTGGATGGCTAAGCTAAGCGACCCAAGTGGCCGACACAAACACCTGGCCCATCTAGGAGTAGCACTGCAGTGTCAGACAGGATGGCCGATTTAAAAAATAGTCCCCAAACAGCACATGATGCAAAGAAAAACAGAGGTGCACCAAGGTCGCTGGATGGCTAAGCTAAGCGACCCAAGTGGCCGACACAAACACCTGGACCATCTAGGAGTGGCACTGCAGTGTCAGACAGGATGGCCGATTTAAAAAATAGTCCCCAAACAGCACATGATGCAAAGAAAAAAAGAGGTGCACCAAGGTCGCTGGATGGCTAAGCTAAGCGACCCAAGTGGCCGACACAAACACCTGGCCCATCTAGTAGTGGCACTGCAGTGTCAGACAGGATGGCCGATTTAAAAAATAGTCCCGAAACATCACATGATGCAAAGAAAAAAAAGGTGCACCAAGGTCGCTGGATGGCTAAGCTAAGCGACCCAAGTGGCCGACACAAACACCTGGCCCATCTAGGAGTGGCACTGCAGTGTCAGACAGGATGGCCGATTTAAAAAATAGTCCCCAAACAGCACATGATGCAAAGAAAAAAAGAGGTGCACCAAGGTCACTGGATGGCTAAGCTAAGCGACCCTAGTGGCCGACACAAACACTTGGCCCATCTAGGAGTGGCAGCACTGCAGTTTCAGACAGGATGGCCGATTTAAAAAAATAGTCCCCAAACAGCACATGATGCAAAGAAAAAAGAGGTGCAGCAAGGTCGCTGGATGGCTAAGCTAAGCGACCCAAGTGGCCGACACAAACACCTGGCCCATCTAGGAGTGGCACTGCAGTGTCAGACAGGATGGCACTTCAAAAAATTGTCCCCAAACAGCACATGATGCAAAGAAAAAAAGAGGTGCACCAAGTTCGCTGGATGACTAAGCTAAGCGACCCAAGTGGCCGACACAAACACCTGGCCCATCTAGGAGTGGCACTGCAGTGTCAGACAGGATGGCCGATTTAAAAAATAGTCCCCAAACAACACATGATGCAAAGAAAAAAAGATGTGCACCAAGGTCGCTGGATGGCTAAGCTAAGCGACCCAAGTGGCCGACACAAACACCTGGCCCACCTAGGAGTGGCACTGCAGTTTTCTAGCGAGAGGATGAGTGCTTCCATCCTCATGTGAATCTGAACCACTAGCCATGAACATATGCCAGGGCCTCAGCCGTTCCTTGCCACTCCGTGTCGTAAATGGCATATTGGCAAGTTTACGCTTCTCATCAGATGCTTTCAATTTTGATTTTTGGGTCATTTTACTGAACTTTTGTAGTATACTTGACGACACAGAGGTAGAGCAATGGACTACTGTACCGTACTGCTATATATATATATATATATATATATATATACTGGTGGTCAGCAAAATTCTGCACTGTCCTCCTACTATATAATACTGCGCACAACTAAAATGCTGCACAGGTATGGATGGATAGTATACTTGACGACACAGAGATAGGTAGAGCAGTGGACTACTGTACCATACTGCTATATATTATATACTGGTGGTCAGCCAAATTCTGCACTGTCCTCCTACTATATACTGCACACAACTAAATTGCAGCACAGGTATGGATGGATAGTATACTTGACGACACAGAGGTAGAGCAGTGGACTACTGTACTCTACTGCTATATATATATATATACGGGTGGTCAGCAAAATTCTGCACGGTCCTCCTACTATATACTGCGCACAACTAAAATGCAGCACAGGTATGGATGGATAGTATACTTGACGACACAGAGGTAGAGCAGTGGACTACTGTACTGTACTGCTATATATATACTGGTGGTCAACAAAATTCTGCACTGTCCTCCTACTATATACTGCGCACAACTAAAATGCAGCACAGGTATGGATGGATAGTATACTTGACGACACAGAGGTAGAGCAGTGGAATACTGTACCGTACTGCTATATATATACTGGTGGTCAGCAAAATTCTGCACTGTCCTCCTACTATATACTGCGCACAACTAAAATGCAGCACAGGTATGGATGGATAGTATACTTGACGACACAGAGATAGAGCAATTGATTACCGTACCATACTGCTATTTATATACTGGTGGTCAGCAAAATTCTGCACTGTCCTCCTACTATATATAATGCGCACAACTAAAATGCACCACAGGTATGGATGGATAGTATACTTGACGACACAGAGGTAGGTAGAGCAGTGGCCTACTGTACCGTACTGCTATATATTATATACTGGTGGTCAGCAAAATTCTGCACTGTCCTACTATTATATATACTGCGCACAACTAAAATGCACCACAGGTATGGATGGATAGTATACTTGACGACACAGGGGTAGGTAGAGCAGTGGCCTACTGTACTGTACTGCTATATTTTATATACTGGTGGTCAGCAAAATTCTGCACTGTCCTACTACTATATATAATGCGCACAACTAAAATGCACCACAGGTATGGATGGATAGTATACTTGACGACACAGAGGTAGGTAGAGCAGTGGCCTACTGTACCGTACTACTATATATTATATACTGGTGGTCAGCAAAATTCTGCACTGTCCTCCTTCTATATATACTGCGCACAACTAAAATGCACCACAGGTATGGATGGATAGTATACTTGATGACACAGAGGTAGGTAGAGCAGTGGCCTACTGTACCTTACTGATATATATTACATACTGGTGGTCAGCAAAATTCTTCACTGTCCTCCTACTATATATACTGCGCACAACTAAAATGCACCACAGGTACGAATGGATAGTATACTTGATGACACACAGAGCAGTAGAGCAGTGGACTATTGTACCGTACTGCTATATAATACTGGTGGTCACTGGTCAGCAAAAGTCTGCACTGTCCTCCTACTATATACTACAATGCAGCACAGATATGAAGCATTTTTCAGGCAGAGAACGTAGGTATTTTCAGCACACTGAGCACAGATATTTGCAAGCACACTGAGCACAGACATTTGCAGCACACTGAGCACAGATATTTGCAGCACACTGAACACAGAAACTGAGAGGACCTCCCTATCATCTCCAAAGCACGAGTGAAAATGGCGGCGACACGCGGCTCCTTATATAGAATACGAATCTCGCGAGAATCCGACAGCGGGATGATGACATTCGGGCATGCTCTGGTTAACCGAGCAAGGCGGGAGGATCCGAGTCTGCCTCGGAACAGTGTAAAATGGGTGAAGTTCGGGGGGGTTCGGATTCCGAGGAACCGAACCCGCTCATCACTAATATATATATATATATATATATATATATATATATATACATTCCACAGGCAGCCGGCACTTGGATACTAAAATCAAACAGGCTCAGGTGCTACATCCAAATGATAATACAGGGTCCCCAATAGATAGACGGCACTCAGAGGCTTAGAATTGCAAATATGACAAGCTGTATTTGAGATTGACGTTTCGGGGTGCAACCCCCTTTCTCAAGATTCCATCACAGCATATATATAGGGGACCCTATATATATATATATATATATATATATATAAATAATACACTCTCTATTCAACTTTTACTCTATTTTACTTCTGTTGGTGCTATAACTTTTTACAAAAACAAAGTTTCCCCCTTTGTTTTTTCTGTAGATATAGTATACACATTTTTTTATCAGTCCTTTTAGGTTGTATGCATAGCCAAACCCTATACATTCTTCATGATATTATGTATATTCATCTAAGATGTGCTGTTTTCTAAACCTCTATACATATGTCTTTTTGAAAATAAATGTATTGAAAAATTCTTTTAACCCCCAAAAATCTTTTATGCTCCGCCCATATTTTTCCTAAGCTTTACTGAGTCTTCTAAAAAAAACTATATTCTAAACACCATTGGTCACCGGAACCCCTAGTACCTTATATTCTATCCTAAATTCTTACAGCATCTCACCAATGCTAAAACTTTAGGGATTGGCTGATGCCATCTGTAAGGGAGTGTTTATTCATCAACTCTTGACTTTGATTTAGGGTTTTTCACCATCACATGTGGCGCTATACTTTCATTACATTTATATATATATATATATATATATATATATATATATATCAAGCAATTATGTTTGCACTCACTGAACTGACTACCTGGAACTTTGCTCGGGTGCCCTCCATGGGGCTGAGGAGACTCAATAAGATACACACACAGACGGGCGGCACTCACAAGACTTGTAGACAAGAATAATCAGACGGACAGCGTCTCTGTATTTGACGTTTCAGTCATTTAAGACTTTTTTCAAGAACACGTTTACAATGAAAAAACATACCTTAAATAGTGTACTCTGTGATGGACACGAGGCTCATCTTCCGGACGCTGCCCGTCCCTGCCGGATGACGTCATCGCGGCGTGCGCTCCCCTGGCTGCATCCGGCGCTCCAGTCACGTGTTTCCACGCGTGGCCACGTCGGAACACAGTTGGAACGCAGTGCCCGTCCCGCCCCTCCGTCAGTAGGGAGACGCCGGGTGGTTACCATGGTGCCTTGTACACAAAGGGAATTAAACACAAAACACAACACGGACATAATAATAGTGCTCAAAAGTGCAAAATAACAATCGATCAAGTGTATGGGTGTATATGAAAGCTAAACCTGGTGTGTGATGTGATAAAAAATAATGAAACTTAGCTAGGTGAATGAATTGATATTGAATTAAGACCACAAGTGTGGATAAGGTAAAATCTGTGCTAATTGCAACTAAGCGTGATATGTCTGGTCAAGTGCTGCAAACAATAAAATAAACAGATAAAATCATGTGCATAGTTAAGACGATTATAATCTGCTAAAGCTAAAGCTAAAGCAGCACTTGACCACACAAATAGAAAACCACAGCACTCGCCACCCCAGAAGTGGGGTACACAGCTGCACTTATCACTCATAGGGTGGGGTGCATGTGGATAAGTGAGCTTACTTTGGTGAGTGCTGGGTTTCCTGTTTGTATGTATTAGAGTGATGTGGTCATGGGCTACATGCACCCCACCCTGTGTACCCCACTGTGTACCCCTGTGTACAGCTGTGTGCCCCGCTTCTGGGGTGGCGATTGCTGTGTTACATGCACCCTGCCCTATGAGTGGTTAGTGCATTGCTGTACCCCGCTTCTGGGGTGGTGAGTGCTGTAGTTTTCTATTTGTGTATATGACGGGGTTAATCTATGGTTAACTCTTATTAACCATGGCCACTAGCTTTCTCATGCACCCCTGTGTGGACTCTATTATCCTGAACCTGTCTCAGCTGTTCCTTAGCAATCTATCTAAGACAATGTAAGGTGACTAGTGTACCTTTAAAAGCCATAAAGTGTGTGGCAGGTACACATTAAATCTAGCAGGCAGATGATATGTGCAACAGCAGTTAAGTAGTCAGGTTTAAGACTCTGTGATTCTGTAGGACCTGCATATTTGTGGGGTACCTTGGCATCAGTTTGCAGGCTTCCATGCATTGGCCAATCCATTAACTAAACCCCCATAATTTATTTATTGAAGTGTTGAGGATAAGTGAGCGTACTTTGGGGAGTGCTGTGTTTTCTGTTTGTATATATTTATATATATATATATATATATATATACATACTGTATGTATGCAGAATAAATATTGTCTCCTTTTGTACGTAGGTTAAATAAATGTAAATAAAATAAGGATTGCATGATTGAAAAAATATAAATACAAATAAAATAAATACAATATACACCATAAAATGTAAATAAATGAAGAGTTACTATATGCCAACTTTGTAGAGGTCCATTTTTGCATAATTTGTTCCAACCATGTTTAACCAGAAGCTCGTGGCTTCGATAGTGGCTTCTTTTGCAAGAGTAATTAGCTGTGCAAGGAAACTATACATTTATCAATGTGGACCATTTATTAAATATTAAAATGTAGTGTTTGAATAGACTGGCTAATTTGAGTAAAATAATTAATTATATGGGCAACACAGTGACCATTGACGTCGATTGCATAGTGTTAAAGATGGGCGTGTACTCACCTGGGCATAGAGTGCACTTAAATTCTTGTCATCCAGAAATGTTTGCGATAAAGTATATAATAATATTTGTGCTTACATGGTGATGGCAATATGTTGGGTGTGAATCCCCAGTATTAACCATGTGATGTGGTGTGATCACATAATCTAACTAAGCAGCTATGCATTCACAATTCTACCAGGGTATCCAGTCTATAGATCTACACTAAAAAGGCCTACAGTAAATACTCTAGGTCAACCACTAATGGTTGACAGGATCAAAAGTTTGACAGGGTCAAGAGGTTGATACATAAAAGGTAGATAGTTCAAAAGTTTGACAGATTCAAAAGGTCAACAGGGTCAAAAGGTTGACATGACAATGGTCTACATTTATTTATATTATTTTCAACTTTTTCATATTTTACCATTCACATAGAGTATGATTTAGAATAGTAACCTGTGCCAAGCACAGTGGAAGTGGAACGAGGCAACTTGCCCAAAGCATGGTGAGCGAAGCGGTACACTAATTGGTCTTGTTTGTGGCAGAAAAGTGGGAAAACAACCCAAAAAACTGAAAACAATGTCTACCTGGAGATAAAGTACCAGCCAATCAGTTCCTAATTGTCATTTTTCAAACACAGCCGGTGGCATGGCAGTTAGGAGCCGATTGGCTGGTACTTTTTCTCCAGCGACTTTATCTCCATCCAAGGATTAGTAAATAGACCCTTAAGTGACTTAAGCAGTGTTAAAATTAATGTATGTTTGCATCCTACCAATGTATCTACCTTTTGGGCATCTACAAATATTAACATTAGCATCTGCTAACACTGATTTCTGTCATTTCATTTATTTTACTATGTGCTAGTTTTACCTAAATATTTTTTCACCTTAAATGACTCAGATGGCATCCGATCTAAGGTGCTAATAGCATAACTATTATTAATGCCTATGTGCATAACCTTAAATTTAGTTGATGTCTATAAGTAACCAGAAGAAAGATCTTGTGCTCACCATTACAAATACATGCATCAAATACTTTATTGGTGTTGCTCCATTCTTGTATTAAACAAATAATCAACTATACTCTCTGTCAATACATTAATAAGCATACTGCAGATGCTAAATACCTAGCTGCACTGATACCCACTACATTAACATCTACATTTGCAGCTTTTTAATTTTTTGATGCTTGTGATGTGAAGAAATGTGAACATGTAAAGATACATTAACATAGTTTATGCAGTGCCAGATTAAGGTCTACATGGGCCTGGAGCTGAACTTGCTGAAGGGCCTATTGTGTATTACCACAGGGGTGTGACAAGTGCTGTGGTGGTGTGACTAGTGCTGTGGGGATGTGTACTGTGCTGTGGGGCGGCATCCATGGGTATGAAGTCATTCCAGTGGCAAGTTAAAATTTGGAGCTCATGTGGTCCTCTATGTCCGGATTTGCCTACAGTATGCCTATATGTGCTCCTCTGTCTTTATGTGCCTATATCTGTATGTGGTCATGTATGTCCGTAATATGTACCTACAGTATGCCTGTATGTGCTCCTCTATGTTCATATGTGCCCATGTCTTTATGTGCTTATGTATGTCAGTATGTGCCTATACATATATGTGCCCCTCTAAGGGTTGGGTGTGGGATCTCAACAGTGAGGATGTCAGTGGACAGAATCCCTACACTTCTTGGTAAGTAAACTAATCCAACCCCTATCTCTCCTGCAGACTAACCCTAACCCTCCCCTCATACAGCCTAAACCTAACCTTCCCCTCCCACAGTCTAACACTAACCTTCACCAAAGTGCCTAACCCTAACCTCCATTCCCACAGCTTAACCCTAACCCTGTCTGTCATACTGATGTTAGTGAAAGGGGAGAGATAAGTTGGGAGACATAGAGAGAGAGGGAGAGATAGAAGGGGGGAGACACAGAGAGCCAGTGCTGGATTAAGGGTGAGGGGGGCAGGGGGTAAGTACTCTTCCTTCAGGGACTCCCTGCCGGAGCTGCTGTACAGTGACGATTCTGCCCATCTCCAGGCTCCATGGCCAGCATGTTGCCCCCTGTAACACCCAGCCTGCCCACCTACTGATCCCCACTGGATCTTTGACCCTATGGGCAGAGCAGTAGCCAGGGTGATCTGTGGCCATGCAGATGGTCCACGCCATGCAGATACCGCTCCATTCAGACAGTCTGCGCTCACCTCAGGCGATGCCATATAATACATCAGTGGCAAAAGCATCACCAGTGTTCGGGGCATCGGATCATCTCACAGGAGGACTGGAAGGCCTCCCCAGACATGTATAGGGAAAGAGCAACCTCTGTGCTTCAGAAGTCAGTGAGGTGAGGGAGATACAGGGATATATATATATATATATATATATACAAACAAATATAGAAAACCACAGCACTCGCCACCCCAGAAGCGGGGTGCAGTGTCTGCACTCACCACTCATAGGGTGGGGTGCATGCAGCCCATGGCCACCTACCCAAATACATACAAAATAGAGAATTCAGCACTCACCATAGCAAGCTCACTTGTCCTCACAACATCAATAAATAAATAAATGATGGGGGTTTAGTTGGTGGATTGGCCAATGCACGGAAGCCTGCATACCGATTTTCAAGGTACCCCACCTTCATGCAGGTCCTACACTATCACAAAGCCTAAAGAATTAAAACCTGGCAACTGTATCACATATAATATAACTGCAAATATGCCCACTAGGTTTAATGTATGCCTGCCACATATCTAGTGGCTTTTAAAGGCATACTAGTCACCTGACACAGCCGATAAATTACTAAGGAGCAGCTGACACAGGTTTAGAACAATTAAGATTACACAGGGTTGCATGAAAAGGCCTGTGACCATGGTTAATAAGAGTTAACCAAAGATTAACCCCAAAATATACAAACAAATATAGAAAACCACAGCACTCGCCACCCCAGAAGCGGGGTGCAGTGTCTGCACTCACCACTCATAGGGTGGGGTGCATGCAGCCCATGGCCACCTACCCAAATACATACAAAATAGAGAATTCAGCACTTACCATAGCAAGCTCACTTGTCCTCACAACATCAATAAATAAATAAATGATGGGGGTTTAGTTGGTGGATTGGCCAATGCACGGAAGCCTGCATACCGATTTTCAAGGTACCCCACCTTCATGCAGGTCCTACACTATCACAAAGCCTAAAGAATTAAAACCTGGCAACTGTATCACATATAATATAACTGCAAATATGCCCACTAGGTTTAATGTATGCCTGCCACATATCTAGTGGCTTTTAAAGGCATACTAGTCACCTGACACAGCCGATAAATTACTAAGGAGCAGCTGACACAGGTTTAGAACAATTAAGATTACACAGGGTTGCATGAAAAGGCCTGTGACCATGGTTAATAAGAGTTAACCAAAGATTAACCCCAAAATATACAAACAAATATAGAAAACCACAGCACTCGCCACCCCAGAAGCGGGGTGCAGTGTCTGCACTCACCACTCATAGGGTGGGGTGCATGCAGCCCATGGCCACCTACCCAAATACATACAAAATAGAGAATTCAGCACTCACCATAGCAAGCTCACTTGTCCTCACAACATCAATAAATAAATAAATGATGGGGGTTTAGTTGGTGGATTGGCCAATGCACGGAAGCCTGCATACCGATTTTCAAGGTACCCCACCTTCATGCAGGTCCTACACTATCACAAAGCCTAAAGAATTAAAACCTGGCAACTGTATCACATATAATATAACTGCAAATATGCCCACTAGGTTTAATGTATGCCTGCCACATATCTAGTGGCTTTTAAAGGCATACTAGTCACCTGACACAGCCGATAAATTACTAAGGAGCAGCTGACACAGGTTTAGAACAATTAAGATTACACAGGGTTGCATGAAAAGGCCCGTGACCATGGTTAATAAGAGTTAACCAAAGATTAACCCCAAAATATACAAACAAATATAGAAAACCACAGCACTCGCCACCCCAGAAGCGGGGTGCAGTGTCTGCACTCACCACTCATAGGGTGGGGTGCATGCAGCCCATGGCCACCTACCCAAATACATACAAAATAGAGAATTCAGCACTCACCATAGCAAGCTCACTTGTCCTCACAACATCAATAAATAAATAAATGATGGGGGTTTAGTTGGTGGATTGGCCAATGCACGGAAGCCTGCATACCGATTTTCAAGGTACCCCACCTTCATGCAGGTCCTACACTATCACAAAGCCTAAAGAATTAAAACCTGGCAACTGTATCACATATAATATAACTGCAAATATGCCCACTAGGTTTAATGTATGCCTGCCACATATCTAGTGGCTTTTAAAGGCATACTAGTCACCTGACACAGCCGATAAATTACTAAGGAGCAGCTGACACAGGTTTAGAACAATTAAGATTACACAGGGTTGCATGAAAAGGCCTGTGACCATGGTTAATAAGAGTTAACCAAAGATTAACCCCAAAATATACAAACAAATATAGAAAACCACAGCACTCGCCACCCCAGAAGCGGGGTGCAGTGTCTGCACTCACCACTCATAGGGTGGGGTGCATGCAGCCCATGGCCACCTACCCAAATACATACAACGTATGTATTTGGGTAGGTGGCCATGGGCTGCATGCACCCCACCCTATGAGTGGTGAGTGCAGACACTGCACCCCGCTTCTGGGGTGGCGAGTGCTGTGGTTTTCTATATTTGTTTGTATATTTTGGGGTTAATCTTTGGTTAACTCTTATTAACCATGGTCACAGGCCTTTTCATGCAACCCTGTGTAATCTTAATTGTTCTAAACCTGTGTCAGCTGCTCCTTAGTAATTTATCGGCTGTGTCAGGTGACTAGTATGCCTTTAAAAGCCACTAGATATGTGGCAGGCATACATTAAACCTAGTGGGCATATTTGCAGTTATATTATATGTGATACAGTTGCCAGGTTTTAATTCTTTAGGCTTTGTGATAGTGTAGGACCTGCATGAAGGTGGGGTACCTTGAAAATCGGTATGCAGGCTTCCGTGCATTGGCCAATCCACCAACTAAACCCCCATCATTTATTTATTTATTGATGTTGTGAGGACAAGTGAGCTTGCTATGGTGAGTGCTGAATTCTCTATTTTGTATGTATTTGGGTAGGTGGCCATGGGCTGCATGCACCCCACCCTATGAGTGGTGAGTGCAGACACTGCACCCCGCTTCTGGGGTGGCGAGTGCTGTGGTTTTCTATATTTGTTTGTATAATTTGGGGTTAATCTTTGGTTAACTCTTATTAACCATGGTCACAGGCCTTTTCATGCAACCCTGTGTAATCTTAATTGTTCTAAACCTGTGTCAGCTGCTCCTTAGTAATTTATCGGCTGTGTCAGGTGACTAGTATGCCTTTAAAAGCCACTAGATATGTGGCAGGCATACATTAAACCTAGTGGGCATATTTGCAGTTATATTATATGTGATACAGTTGCCAGGTTTTAATTCTTTAGGCTTTGTGATAGTGTAGGACCTGCATGAAGGTGGGGTACCTTGAAAATCGGTATGCAGGCTTCCGTGCATTGGCCAATCCACCAACTAAACCCCCATCATTTATTTATTTATTGATGTTGTGAGGACAAGTGAGCTTGCTATGGTGAGTGCTGAATTCTCTATTTTGTATGTATTTGGGTAGGTGGCCATGGGCTGCATGCACCCCACCCTATGAGTGGTGAGTGCAGACACTGCACCCCGCTTCTGGGGTGGCGAGTGCTGTGGTTTTCTATATTTGTTTGTATATTTTGGGGTTAATCTTTGGTTAACTCTTATTAACCATGGTCACAGGCCTTTTCATGCAACCCTGTGTAATCTTAATTGTTCTAAACCTGTGTCAGCTGCTCCTTAGTAATTTATCGGCTGTGTCAAGTGACTAGTATGCCTTTAAAAGCCACTAGATATGTGGCAGGCATACATTAAACCTAGTGGGCATATTTGCAGTTATATTATATGTGATACAGTTGCCAGGTTTTAATTCTTTAGGCTTTGTGATAGTGTAGGACCTGCATGAAGGTGGGGTACCTTGAAAATCGGTATGCAGGCTTCCGTGCATTGGCCAATCCACCAACTAAACCCCCATCATTTATTTATTTATTGATGTTGTGAGGACAAGTGAGCTTGCTATGGTGAGTGCTGAATTCTCTATTTTGTATGTATTTGGGTAGGTGGCCATGGGCTGCATGCACCCCACCCTATGAGTGGTGAGTGCAGACACTGCACCCCGCTTCTGGGGTGGCGAGTGCTGTGGTTTTCTATATTTGTTTGTATATTTTGGGGTTAATCTTTGGTTAACTCTTATTAACCATGGTCACAGGCCTTTTCATGCAACCCTGTGTAATCTTAATTGTTCTAAACCTGTGTCAGCTGCTCCTTAGTAATTTATCGGCTGTGTCAGGTGACTAGTATGCCTTTAAAAGCCACTAGATATGTGGCAGGCATACATTAAACCTAGTGGGCATATTTGCAGTTATATTATATGTGATACAGTTGCCAGGTTTTAATTCTTTAGGCTTTGTGATAGTGTAGGACCTGCATGAAGGTGGGGTACCTTGAAAATCGGTATGCAGGCTTCCGTGCATTGGCCAATCCACCAACTAAACCCCCATCATTTATTTATTTATTGATGTTGTGAGGACAAGTGAGCTTGCTATGGTGAGTGCTGAATTCTCTATTTTGTATGTATTTGGGTAGGTGGCCATGGGCTGCATGCACCCCACCCTATGAGTGGTGAGTGCAGACACTGCACCCCGCTTCTGGGGTGGCGAGTGCTGTGGTTTTCTATATTTGTTTGTATATTTTGGGGTTAATCTTTGGTTAACTCTTATTAACCATGGTCACAGGCCTTTTCATGCAACCCTGTGTAATCTTAATTGTTCTAAACCTGTGTCAGCTGCTCCTTAGTAATTTATCGGCTGTGTCAGGTGACTAGTATGCCTTTAAAAGCCACTAGATATGTGGCAGGCATACATTAAACCTAGTGGGCATATTTGCAGTTATATTATATGTGATACAGTTGCCAGGTTTTAATTCTTTAGGCTTTGTGATAGTGTAGGACCTGCATGAAGGTGGGGTACCTTGAAAATCGGTATGCAGGCTTCCGTGCATTGGCCAATCCACCAACTAAACCCCCATCATTTATTTATTTATTGATTGATGTTGTGAGGACAAGTGAGCTTGCTATGGTGAGTGCTGAATTCTCTATTTTGTATGTATTTGGGTAGGTGGCCATGGGCTGCATGCACCCCACCCTATGAGTGGTGAGTGCAGACACTGCACCCCGCTTCTGGGGTGGCGAGTGCTGTGGTTTTCTATATTTGTTTGTATATTTTGGGGTTAATCTTTGGTTAACTCTTATTAACCATGGTCACAGGCCTTTTCATGCAACCCTGTGTAATCTTAATTGTTCTAAACCTGTGTCAGCTGCTCTTTAGTAATTTATCGGCTGTGTCAGGTGACTAGTATGCCTTTAAAAGCCACTAGATATGTGGCAGGCATACATTAAACCTAGTGGGCATATTTGCAGTTATATTATATGTGATACAGTTGCCAGGTTT
The DNA here is from genome assembly GCF_028390025.1 of Pseudophryne corroboree. Lineage (NCBI taxonomy): Eukaryota > Metazoa > Chordata > Amphibia > Anura > Myobatrachidae > Pseudophryne > Pseudophryne corroboree. The sequence continues at coordinate 243,301,906 of NC_086452.1, forward strand.
TAATTCTTTAGGCTTTGTGATAGTGTAGGACCTGCATGAAGGTGGGGTACCTTGAAAATCGGTATGCAGGCTTCCGTGCATTGGCCAATCCACCAACTAAACCCCCATCATTTATTTATTTATTGATGTTGTGAGGACAAGTGAGCTTGCTATGGTGAGTGCTGAATTCTCTATTTTGTATGTATTTGGGTAGGTGGCCATGGGCTGCATGCACCCCACCCTATGAGTGGTGAGTGCAGACACTGCACCCCGCTTCTGGGGTGGCGAGTGCTGTGGTTTTCTATATTTGTTTGTATATTTTGGGGTTAATCTTTGGTTAACTCTTATTAACCATGGTCACAGGCCTTTTCATGCAACCCTGTGTAATCTTAATTGTTCTAAACCTGTGTCAGCTGCTCCTTAGTAATTTATCGGCTGTGTCAGGTGACTAGTATGCCTTTAAAAGCCACTAGATATGTGGCAGGCATACATTAAACCTAGTGGGCATATTTGCAGTTATATTATATGTGATACAGTTGCCAGGTTTTAATTCTTTAGGCTTTGTGATAGTGTAGGACCTGCATGAAGGTGGGGTACCTTGAAAATCGGTATGCAGGCTTCCGTGCATTGGCCAATCCACCAACTAAACCCCCATCATTTATTTATTTATTGATGTTGTGAGGACAAGTGAGCTTGCTATGGTGAGTGCTGAATTCTCTATTTTGTATGTATTTGGGTAGGTGGCCATGGGCTGCATGCACCCCACCCTATGAGTGGTGAGTGCAGACACTGCACCCCGCTTCTGGGGTGGCGAGTGCTGTGGTTTTCTATATTTGTTTGTATATTTTGGGGTTAATCTTTGGTTAACTCTTATTAACCATGGTCACAGGCCTTTTCATGCAACCCTGTGTAATCTTAATTGTTCTAAACCTGTGTCAGCTGCTCCTTAGTAATTTATCGGCTGTGTCAGGTGACTAGTATGCCTTTAAAAGCCACTAGATATGTGGCAGGCATACATTAAACCTAGTGGGCATATTTGCAGTTATATTATATGTGATACAGTTGCCAGGTTTTAATTCTTTAGGCTTTGTGATAGTGTAGGACCTGCATGAAGGTGGGGTACCTTGAAAATCGGTATGCAGGCTTCCGTGCATTGGCCAATCCACCAACTAAACCCCCATCATTTATTTATTTATTGATGTTGTGAGGACAAGTGAGCTTGCTATGGTGAGTGCTGAATTCTCTATTTTGTATGTATTTGGGTAGGTGGCCATGGGCTGCATGCACCCCACCCTATGAGTGGTGAGTGCAGACACTGCACCCCGCTTCTGGGGTGGCGAGTGCTGTGGTTTTCTATATTTGTTTGTATATTTTGGGGTTAATCTTTGGTTAACTCTTATTAACCATGGTCACAGGCCTTTTCATGCAACCCTGTGTAATCTTAATTGTTCTAAACCTGTGTCAGCTGCTCCTTAGTAATTTATCGGCTGTGTCAGGTGACTAGTATGCCTTTAAAAGCCACTAGATATGTGGCAGGCATACATTAAACCTAGTGGGCATATTTGCAGTTATATTATATGTGATACAGTTGCCAGGTTTTAATTCTTTAGGCTTTGTGATAGTGTAGGACCTGCATGAAGGTGGGGTACCTTGAAAATCGGTATGCAGGCTTCTGTGCATTGGCCAATCCACCAACTAAACCCCCATCATTTATTTATTTATTGATGTTGTGAGGACAAGTGAGCTTGCTATGGTGAGTGCTGAATTCTCTATTTTGTATATATATATATATATATATATACAGGGAGAGAAAAGGGGGGGGAGAGAAGGGGGAGTAGACAGAGAGTGAGAAGGGGGAACAGAGAGAGAGTGATAAGAGAGAAGACACAGCAAGAGAGGGGGGGGGCACAAAGGACAGAAAGAAAAATGGGCGAGAGAAGGGGAGAGACAGACATACAGAGAGAAGAGAAGGGGGAGACAGACAGAGAGAGAGAGAGAGAGAGAGAGAGAGAAAGAAAGAAAGAAAGAGAGAGAGAAGGAGGGGAGACAGAGATAAGGGGAAGAGAGAGAAGAGGAGACAGATAAAGGGGGATGGGGGGAGAAGAAAAGAGAGAGGAGAAAAGGGGGGAGAGAGAGAGAGTAGGATGAGACAGACAGAAAGAATGAGAAGGGGGAGACAGACAGAGAGAAGGGTGGGAGAGAGAGAGAGAGAGACAGAGAGAGAGAGAGAGAGAGAGAGAGAGAGAAATAAATAGAGAGAAGGGTGGGAGACCGACAGAGAGGGGAGAAGTGTGTGAAAGAGAGGGTTGAACAAGGATTGAGACTGACATTCCCCCCTCCCACCCTCCAGTACAGGCATCACTGTGTACTTCTTTTCCTCCCCTGTACAGGTGGCACTGTGTTCCTACTTGATCCCTCCCCCCATACAGATGGCACTGTGTACCTTCATTTGGCAGCATCGGATCCCCCTGTCATTGGCGCTGGCAGCAGCGGATCCCCCTGTCATTGGCGCTGGCAGCAGCGGATCCCCATGTTATTCGCACCGGCAGCAGTGGATCCCCCTGTCATTGGCGCCAGCAGCAGCGGATCCCAGACACTGGCATCGGCAGTAGTGGATCCCTGCGCCAGGGCCAGTCATTACATCGTGACGTTAGACACAGCAACACTGCTTTAGAGGAAAGGCGGTAAGAGGAAGGGGAGGAAATGTGAGTGGAGGGGCTGGCCCGCCCCCATCTGTTTTATATCTGCCCGTGACTAAACTCTTTTTAGTACAGGGTCTGCTGTAGTGTATGTAGGCAGTGCACTAGCTTTGGTGTCGGGGGTGAGGGGGAGTGAATGGGCGGTGCTTCGGGCTGCAACAGATGGTGACAGAGAATTTTTTTTTCTTGTCACCAATGTCTACCAGCACTGTGTGGGGCTATTTGCATGCAGGGCTTGGAGCTGCAGCTCCACCCGCCCCATTGTTAATCCAGCTCTGAGTTTATGCATAATTAGAGCTACAGATTAAACACCGGCATATATTTCTTTGATGCACAATTTCCAGTTTCAGAAATTCTCTGTAGTGATTTTAACATACCTTTTCCCAAGCACTAAGAAGTTCTAGTGTATCTCTAAAATGTAACTTTCTATCCAGATAGTCCCCATGAGACTGTTTATAGAAGACAATATTGGCACTGCTGACCCAGTTTGACCATGCTTTACAATGCAGTGTGTACTACTACTTTGATACAATATAATTGCCATTCCCATGGTGAAATGCTGCTGGACAATGTAACACTTGTAACCACTTAACAGAAAAAAATCAGTGGAATAGAGCTCCTGTTTTCTACAGAAACGTATTTATGCTATAGGAGCTAAATTACAGTCACATGAATGAAACAAGATGGTATATAAAAATGGTTTACACTGTCATATAGTAAGTTGGTTGCCTTCTAAAAAAATCTAACTTTAGATTTTACATCAGAAGTTAAGTCTTTCAAAATGGACCCCCTTTACATTTGGGCAAGAAATTTAACTGACTGTCAAGATACCATGGAGGTAATTCAGAGTTGATAGCAGCAGCAAATATGTTAGCAGCTGGACAAAGCCATGTGCACTGCAGGTGTGGCAGATATAACATGTGCAGAGAGAGTTAGATTTTGGTGGGTTATTTTGTTTCTGTGTAGGGTAAATACTGGCTGCTTTATTTTTACACTGCAATTTAGATTTGAGTTTGAACACACCCCACCCAAATCTGCCCCCACCCCCCTGCAGTGCACATGGTTTTGCACAACTGCTAACAAATTTTCTGCTGCGATCAACTCTGAATTG